>NW_006400118.1:1334125-1340577 GCF_000299155.1 Elephantulus edwardii
TCTCCTCTCGTGTGAATAACTGCCTCTGAAAACCAGCCAGAGGGTCAGCTATGGGTCAGATCCAACTCGACGGTACAGAACAATCACATGCAAATTTCATACATGGAAGGATGGAGGGACAGTGCAAGAAAGGAAGACGTAGGAGGAGATGGATTGATAATAAGGGCATTAGGGACAGGTGTGTAAGAGACAGTGCGACTGGCTCAGGACAGGGCAGAATTCAGAGCTATTGTACACAGGGCCACTATAAGTTGCAAGCGACTCAATGGCACCTAACAACCACATGCAAAAAATAAGTCTAAAAGCATTATATCAAAAGGTAGAAAATAAAAATCCCATATGATAATAACTTATTCTCTTTGTTGATACATACAGTTGACAATATTTCAGATTTTAATCAAAACCTCAGCTCTTTGTCATCAAGCCGGAACTGACTCAGGGCTGATTTGAATAGATATGATTGACAAATTCCAGTAAACATTGTTGTTGCTATGTACTGTCGAGTCAGAACCAACTCATAGCTGACCCTCCTGCGGGTTTTCAGTCACTGCGAATTGCTTGGGTGGGGGGAGACTGGCCATCTTTCCTCTGCTGAGCCGCTGGTTGATTTGAACGGCATGTCTTCAGGTTGGCAGCCCAGCTCCTCACCACCAGGTCTGTGAACGTCCAAACGTCCACAGTTTGGTGTTCCTTTGTTGTTTTGATTGGCATTGTATTGTGTTTTGGGAATGAGGTAGACAGATCCTATTATTTCTTCACCACCACCACTACCACCCTCCACCCCCGATCCTATTATTTCTTTAGGAACATCAATTACGTTTGTTTTTACAGTCAATATAATTTGAAGAAAAACCTTCTACTCTTCTACCTCCATTTATAACTAATGTGTGTCACAGATTGAAATTTGCTTTAAACACTTCAATCAATAGTCCACAAACAAACCCCACTGCCATCCAGTCATCTCTGATTTATAGCCACCCTTCTTTAAGCTTCCCATGTCGTAAATCTTTATGTGAGGAGACTGGGCATCTTTCTCCAGGCACGTGGATATGAGCCACCAACATTTTGGTAAGCAGTGATACACAGAGTACAAGACAGTGCACTGCATTAGTTATGCACTTTTAAAAAAATTTTATTTTATTAGTTTCAATGAACATTTACAGAGATTTTGAATTTCTATTCATTCATTGTTGCACTTTTCTCCCTGCCCACCCTTCACCCCCAATTTGCTCTTCTCTTTGAGAAGTAAAAGAAAAATTCTTTCATTGGTATACAATCCCCCTGCACCACCACCACTCCCCACCGCCCCGAGTACGCTCCACTATTCAATCTTAATTCTGGATTCTTATGATAACCATAACACCCTATCATATACTGCTTTTAAATTGTTCTCTCCCCCATCTGTTTCAATGCAATATACATAATTTATCCAGTTTTTCTCAGTCTTACCCCAACCCTGATGTCAGTCTCATTCTACAACAGCGGCACCATGCAGTATTTGTCCTTTTGTGACTGAGATATTTCACTTAGCATAATGTTCTCCAGGGTCACCCATTTTGAATAATATTGCATTAATTCCTTGCTTTTCAATGCAGCGTAGTATTCCATTGTGTGAATACACCACAGCTTCTTGTTGTTTTGTGCCATCAAGTTGCTTGTGACTCATAGCAACCCTATGTACAATAGCTCTGAACCCTGCTCTACCCTGAGCCAACCTTGTCGTCTCAGATACACCTACCCCCATTACTCTAGTCATGGAATCAATCCATCTCATCCAGGGTCTTCCTTTCTTAAGCTGTCCCTCCACCCTCCCAAGCATGTTGTTGTTGTTGTTATGTGCCATTGAGTCATTTGCGACTCATAGCGACCCTATGTACAACAGCCCTAAACCCTGCTCTATCCTGTGCCAATCGCATTGCCTCTGACACACCCATCCCGATTACCCCAGTCACTGAATCAATCCACCTCATAGAGGGTCTTCCCCTCCTGCACTGTCCCTCTACTCTACCCAGCATGATGTCCCTCTCCAAAGACCTGTCTCTCCTTGTAACATGTCCAAAGTATGTCAGACGAAGCCCCAGAATCTTTGCCTCCAAGGAGTAGCCTGGTTTAACCCTCTCTAGGATGAATCTGTTGGTTTTTTTGGCAGTCCATGGTACATTCAATACTCTTCTCCAGCACCACAGCTCAAAGGCGTCAATTCTCCTTCTGTCCTCCCTAGTCATTGTCCAGCTCTCTGATGCATAACAAGTGATTGCAAAGACCATGGCCTGTATCAGGCACACTTTCGTCTCCAAAGAGACACTGTTGCTCTTGAGTACTTTAGAGAGGTCCCTAACCACAGACTTTCCCATTGCAACACGTTTTTTGATTTCCTGGCTGCTGGTGCCAAGAGTGTTGACTGTGGAGCCGAGCAAACTGAAGCTGTGAACTATCTCAATCTCTTCGCCATCCATCCTGATGCTACCAATTGTTAGTATAGAAAATATTCTAGTAAAGTATATGTGTGTTAAAGAATGACCCACGATATTGTAATGCTAACCAAATGACTGGAGTTTGAATCCACTCGTTTCTCTTTGGGATAAAGATGGGCAGTCCTCTCCCTTAAATATCTGCAGCCTCAGAAAGCCGAGGGCCACTCTGTGTTGGAATGGACTTAATGATAGTTGAGTTTGACTTTTTTTGTTTATATGCTTCATATGTAATCAGCCTTCTCCCAATCAAAATATCTGCTAAATAATTATTTTCTTTAAAAAATTTAAGTTTTATCACCCATGTTTACTTTGTTCACAATAGCAAAGAGTGGAAAACAATTAAAGTGCCCATCAACAAGCGAATGGATAGAGAAGCTGTGGTATATTCACACAATGGAAAACTATGCTGCACTGAGAAACAAGGAACTCATGAAATATTACACAAAACGAGTGACCCTGGAGGACATTATGCTGAGTAAATATCTCAGTCACAAAAGACAAATACGGCATAGTGCCACTGTTTTAGAATGGGACTGACATCAGGGTTGGGGTGAGACTGAGAAAGATTGAATAAATTATGTATACTGCATTGAAACAGATGAGGGAGAGAACTGTTTAAAAGTGATATATGATTGGGTATCATGGTCATAACAAGAGTCCAGAATGAAGGCTGCATAGTGGAGTGTTAGGGGTGTGGTAGGGGGGAGATTGTACACCAATGAATTTTTCTTTTACTTTTCAAAGAGAAGAGCGAACTGGGTGGGGGGTGGGGTGGGCAGGGAGAAAAATGCAACAATGAATGAATGAATGAATGAAAAGTCGAAGTCTCTGTAAACGTTCATTAGAATTAATTTAAAAAATTAAGTTTTATGCTATCTTCCTTTTGTTCTAGCTTATAAAATTGTCTTAAGTAAAATACTTTCTTTATTAGATAGCATTTGGTAAGTAAAGTATAAAAAGGCATGAAAGACTTTATCCTTAATCTCGTCCTAATTGCCACTTAATATTTTTGGCTGATCCACTTAATGTATCTAAGGAAGAAACAAAGGGCATACACAACTAGCACACAGTGAATGCACGTAACATCCCTGCAGAATGCATAAATGCTGAAAGAACACTTGGAGAGCGGCCCATATGTCTTGTTAATAGAATTAACAGATCTTATGTTTTAAAATAATTTGTCTTCTCAAGTTTGCCTTATTCTTTTCACATAACAAGAACTTGGCCAGAGCACATCCAATTTTCTATGACTTGGCAGCCAACATGCTAAAAAGGATAGTTACAGACCTCAAACTGTCCTCTCATTCATTCATTCATTCATTCACTGGTTCAATGAATATTTAAGTGCCTACCACGTGCCTAGAATGAAAAACCACCTCAAGTCACTGCCAGCGGAGTAATTTTTATTTGTCGCGGCCCTGTAAGACCAGGTAAGGCTGCCATATAGGGTTTTGAAGGCTGTAATCCTTGAGGAGGCGGATGCCTTCATTCTTCTCCCACTGAGAGCTGGGAGGTTTGAGCTGCTAACCTTGTGGTTCACAGATGAGAACCTTAACCACAGAGCCAGCAGAGTCCCCTGCCTGAAATGTGGGATGGGGTGGGAATAAGGAATCAACATAACTCTGTATTCTTGCAGCTTACAATATAAAAACGACAGAACAGACCATAAATATTAAGTGCAGAAAAAGCAGAGAATAGGTGACTGGACAATAAAAGACAGTGATTCGAGAAAGGTCAGAGAAGGGTTTACTGGTGTCAGATGGTCAACTCCCAACAAAAGGGGAAATTCTGAAGCTGTAAAACTTGAAATGTGGGCGGCCAAAAACCAGTGAGTGGTGATGGCACAGAGAGAAGCGTGACCTAAAGAATAAGGCGGGCTGTGCAGGATTTGGGGGGTGTGGGGTTTCAATTTTATTTTGTGTTGGAAACATTTTGAGTGTGTGTGTAACTTACATTTTCTGTCCCTAAATAGGTAACACTCATAACACATTACATTTTCTGTCCCTAAATAGGTAACACTCATAACGCATGCAAGGTCCAAGATTACTGAAGAAAAAGTATCCCTCTCTTTCCCAAGCTACTCAAGTTTTCCTCCAGGGAGGGAACTGTGTGAATCTCTCCGGAAATACTCTATACACTCACTCACTTCCATGGAGTCGGAAGCGACTCATGGCTGACCCTCCAGCAATTTTCAGACATTATAAAGCACGGAGGAGGAAACTGCCCATTTTGCTTCAGCGGTTGGACCTACCTATAGACTATACCAGCAGACATACAGGCAAACCTACAGCCTAAGGTATTTCAAGCAGGAGCGGGAGCCACCAGATTTGCGTTTTAAGATTCATGGCTTGCTGCGGGGGGCCACGGCTGAGGGCGGGGCTGTGCGCTCCTGCGCACGCATTTCCCAGACCCAGCTCCGCCACGCGTTCGAGGCTTCCACCCCTCAGATTCCCAGGGACCGAGGCTGCCATGCTCCCATCCACACGGCGATCCAGGCAGAGTCTTCGCGGCTCTCACCCTCCTCGGCCACCAGCCTAAAGCTCTTGAGCTGCGGGACTTCTGCTGTCATCTCAGGTGCACGGTGGGTTTATCCCAAAGGTGGAAGCGAGTTCAAGAGAAGCAGAGCCAGAAAGCACAACCACCACCCGCGGTGAAGGAGACCTGTGGGCGTGGCCAGGGGGAGCTGGACCACCGCCGGGTCCGGGCCCAGGCTGGGGGTGTGATCAGCCTGGGTGGGCCCACAGGGGGCGGGGCCAATCTGGGGCAGGCCCAGTCTTCGGGGCGGGACCACTCGGGAAGGGTCCAAAGCAGGGGGGTGGGTCCAGTGTTGAGGGAGGGACCAAAGCAGGGGATGGACCTAGTGTTGAGGGCGGGACCACTGGGGGCGGGCCCAAAGCAGGGGGTGGACCCAGTATTGGGGCGGGAAGGCCCGGGGCGGGCCCAAAGCAGGGGGGTGGGCCCAGTGTTGAAGGCGGGGCCAGGCCGAATCCGCGCTCCTGCACTTTCCTGGACTCAGGCTTCTGTCCTTAATTCGCTCTCCGCTGGCCACCTACCGGGCGGGCGGTGGGCGAGCTGTCGCGTGGGGGTCTCCAGATCCCAGAAGGTAATCTGCCCCAGAGCTGGGTAACTAGATCGCCAGGGAGCCAGAGCAGAGGGTGGGCAGCTGGATGGAGGCAGAGGGGCGCGTCCCGCAGCGAGTTTCTGGGGAAAGCTGAACTCCTCCCGAGTTTTGTGCATCAGCCTGCGCCCGGCGACCTGGTGGCAGCCTCGTTCTTTGCGGGTGGTCTCTGGGCGCTGGACGATCCGGAGGTGACGGGTTTGATTTGCACGATCCGCAGCTCGAGCGTCTCCCAGAAATCGCGCAGCGCGGAGGGCGCTTGGTTTTGCCCGAGAAAAGGGCGAGTAAGCGGCGCGCAGCTCTGCCCGGAGCCCGGAGCTCAGAGTGCGTGCGTCTGCGAGACGTGAGGAGTCCCGAGGCAATGCTCTCTAACTTCTCTCCTCTTTAGGAAAAATTAGTGGGTGCTGCTCCCCTCCCCCCGCCCCCGCGGGGGCTGACGCCTGAAGGCCGGGCATGGACGGCGAGAGCAAAGTGGACTTCGCTAGCAAAAGCTTCAACCCTTTGTGGTGGAAGAAATCGACCCCTCCATCCCAGCTGCTGGCCCGAAGCAAGCCGAGGAGGCCCCAGTCCTACCAGAGCCCCAGCGGGCTGCTGATCACGGATTTCCCGGTGGAGGACAGAGGGACACTCCCTGCACCGCAGACCCCCGCCCAGGTGCCCAGCCCCTCGAAGACGGTGTCCAGGAGCCCCCTGCTCTTCTACCCTCCTCTTGGGCCCGAGAGTCCGGTCGTCCCGGAGCACAGGACCGGCTCTCCAAGGCTCCGACCTCCAAAGTCACCCCAGGTGCCCGAACCGGCGTCTGGTGACTCCCCGAACGTGGCAGTGAACGGCACGCTGCCCGCGCTGGCGCCGAGGCCGCC
>NW_006400118.1:1340682-1355510 GCF_000299155.1 Elephantulus edwardii
GCCCGCCTCTAACGCGCCTGCAGCGCTTGGTGACTGCGCGGGCGCCACCTCGCTCGCCGGCCACACGGCTCAGGATCCGGCGCAGAGGTCCTGCAGACTCGCTGCGCCCCAGAAGAGGTCCTCCGAGGAAAAGCTCCCTCTCCAGAGGCTGCCCTCAAAGGACAGCGAACCCCTGGAGTACCCCTCGGTGGTTTTGAGCACCCACAGCCCCGCCGCCCTCAAGGTGGGGAAGCACCAGATCATTCCCAAGAGCCTGGCCTCGGAGATTAAGATAAGTAAATCCAACAGCCAGAACGTGGAGCCCCACAAGAGGGTCCATAAGGTGCGCAGCATGGTGGAGGGCATCGGAGGGACCCTGGGCCCCACGGGGGATGAGGCCGAGAACGACCTGGATAGCCCAGGGTCACTGCGGAGAGGCTTGCGGTCCACGTCCTACCGCAGAGCGGTCTTCAGTGGCTTTGATTTTGACAACCCTGCCAGCTCCAAGAAGAAGAACAGACTGTCACAGCCAGTTCTGAAAGCAGTGGTGGAAGAGAGAGAGAAGTTCTCCAGCCTGGGAAGGATAAAGGTAAGCCTGGGAGAGGAGGGAGTGTCCCAAGCCCCGTGCTCTCTCCAGAATAGATGGGGGGCTGGGGCGCAAGAGGAAAACCAGGGGTTAACTAGTTTTCATTTTCTTTCACGGGATACCTGTGCACATTTGTCTTTCTGGTCATTCTGCTGTGGTCAAGATTGATAAGGCAGCTTGGTGGGAGGAAGTGAAATTCAGGGCAGCTGTCTCAGTTTCCCAAACCCACGCACTGTTTGGCGGTCAAAATAGGAGATTTAAAGTTAAAAATAACAGTAAAAATTGGCTTAATGAGCCCGGAGCCCTTTTAAGACAGACAACTAAATAAAGTTGCATCTGCATTCATAATTTTTAAGGTTAAAAAAAAGTAAAGAAAGATTTACTAGAAAGTTAACAGCCCAGAGAGAGGGATCTCCCTTCTTGAAAGGAGACAGGCCTGCGTCTGAGTTCTTGGTGGTGTGATCTAGTGGTCAGGTGCTTGTGTGAAAGTGTGGGTCAGCGTCACTGATCATACAGAAAAGTACTCATTTGTATTTTAGCTCATTAAGTATCTACTGCTTCAATTATTGAATGTTTCTAGGACTCCCTGTAGTTTAGGGAAAATACAAATTTTAGAAACAATTGCCAGAACCACAAAAAGTACTTATTTTTAAAATTCAAAAGTTGCCTATTTTTAAAGTTTTTGTCTGTTTTTAGTCTCATCTGTCTTTGAGCGTTTGACAGATACAGGAGCCCAGAACTTCAGGTTAGAATGAGCTGCGTGGTATTGCCTCTTTGATTAAGGCCTGGAAGTTGTACTTACTAAAATATTAAATGTGACATTGCTTAAAAAAGGAAGACTAGACAGTAAGGTTTTGGATTGTGTGTGCTGACTTCTCCAGAAACAGATCTAGGCATGAGGGCAGCCATTCATTTTGGCAGCCTCGTGGTTTCTTAATTATTCAGAGAACTGGAACCAGTCTCTAAATGCCACATATGTAATACAACAAGCCTGTTTTATTTTAGAGACTTATGGTCTTAAAACAAAAGAAATTACATAACATTCTACGTGGATTTGTTTTTTTCCCCCAACTCTGCAAGTATAGCAAAGTTCAATTTAACAGACATGGTGAATCACAAGCAATGACATGAACCAAACTGTGGTCAGTTGAGGATACTCAGGCTGTTTTGACAGTGCTTAGGGAACACTGTATAATTTATTTATTATTTTTTTTTATAAAGTGAATCGTAGTGGTCATTGAGGGAACTGCTCTAAGAGTTAGCTACAATACTTTTGCTTAAAATAGCTGCATGTTCATTTTGACTCATATATACATAGTTTGCTTTGCTTTTTTGCTTTTCTGTTTCTTAGAAAAAAATGCCGAAAGGACAAGGAACATTTGATGAGGAAGGTAAGCGTTGTTTTCCCAGACTTTTATTACTGTTTCAATGTGGAATATCAATTATAAGTTGAAATCCAACTGCAGGGACAAAAATACTTAACATGAGAGAAATGTTCAGCTTCCTCTGTTATTACAGTACAAAGCTCTCTGTAAAGCTAAACTTTCTTCTAGCAATACTAGCAATGGATAAAATAAGTGGTGTTTCCTATAAGCTGTTACTTTTGTCAGTGCCCTAGGATTTTTAATTCTTTCCTCCTCTGGCTTTGTTCCCATTTCCCTCAAAAATATGAAGAAGAAAAAGTAAGAGCATACACACTCTAACTTTTTAATTACAAATTCTGAGTTTGGCATTTAGCTCTTAGGTCATATTTCCATTTGACTTAATATTCATTGCTCCCTTAGTTCCATATTTTATTATCATTCCTGATTTTCTGCTTCACTATCCAGTTTCACACTTGGGGAAATATAACCTCCCTAGCTGATGGAAACATATTCCTAAGAATTTGTAACCCATATAAGAAGTTTTGTTAAGGATCTCAAAAAAAACAAACAGCAGCTTTACCCAGGTGTACAAGCCCTAATCAGATTAGCAGATTTTCTCTAAGTAGATGGGTCATGTGTCAGCCAACAGCAGGAGCATGCAAGGACCAGTCCCAGCTGCAGCCCTATGGGGCCAGGGGACCTTGGTTCTGGGGAGGGTCATGCTTTGGAAAGTTGGAGTTTTTCAACTGTTAAAGAAACACAGAGAAGGATATAGCCTGTCCATATAGCAACTGTACAACTATCCATAAGTAACCTTGACTTTTTCAAGAGATTTTTTCCTGTATTATTTATAAAAGTCACTTTCCTATCGGAGCACTGACTAGAAAATGTCATTCTCTCCACTCAGTCTTAGGAAACCATTCTCTGCAGAGTAGTTATCCGGAGGCAGCATTTTAGCTAGTCAGGCCACCTTCGTCTCCCTGGTGTTGTACGTGAACAGTCCCAGAGTTCTAAGAGGGTTAGTGACTTGTCTAGCTAGTGACAGAGGCAGCAGAACCCAGGTCTTCTGACTCTGCTTCCTTCCTCCTATGCTGTGTGTCAGTTGTCAGTCAGTTGATTTCAGCTCATGGTGGACTCATGTCTATAGTGATACAGTACTCCATAGAGTTGTCAGTGGCTGCTGGTTTGTCTTTTTAGCAGGAGTTTTCTAGACCTTTCTTCCTGGAAAACCCTGGACAAACTCCAAGTTTTGCTTAATAGTCAATCATGTTACCATTTGCATTGCCCATGAACTTGGCTCTATACATGAGCAGGGCATCTGCCTGATACATTTCTTTCAGGACACATTTAGTGTCCGCTGGGATTTGATGCAAATTCTTTGACTTTGGCTTCATAGGACTACACACTTTAAATGTTTTTAAAGTCAGTGGAGAGGCTTTCACTATAATTAGTTTTATGTTGGATTTTTTTGTGTGTGCCCAAGAAAATCTTTCCCATTCATATGCACAAGGAATGTAGGATTCTTCTGAGGGATGACTGACAGGAGTGAGAGATTGATTGGGAACAGAGCGGGAGAGTGGTGAGGACAGACAGGTAATATTGGAGCCTTGAGAGCCTAGGCTCTAGGTCCACACCTTTCACTCATCAGTTGAGTGACAATTACTTTGAAGGTCACTGGTCCCCAGTTTAATCCTATCTGAAGCGAAATTAGTAGTACGTCGCTATGACAACGAGAGTGAGAAATACCACCATCAGTGTTATGCTTATACTATATGCCAGTAGAGAACTTTGAATTGGGATGATGTTGGCACAGAATAGTGAATCCCCGCAGAACAAATCTGTTCTAGAAGAAATGCAGACAGAATGCACCTTTCACACAAGGAGGATGACACTTAGTGTTGTGAGAAGGGTCCAGTCCCAGGAGAAGACTCGACGCATCCCATGCTTGGTAGAGGCTCATTGATAAGAAGACCCTCAGTGAGATGGCTTAGCGCAGCCTCCAGCGGCAGGCCGAAGTCAGAACACTGCTGTGATTGTGAGGATAGCACAGGATCAGGCCGTGTTTCCACGCAGACTCAGGGTGACTGCAGATAAGGACATAAAAACACAGCACTGTTGAGGCTCTTCTTCATGGTCCAGTTGACTTGATGGCAGTCAAGGGCCTTGTTGTTGTTAAGTGCCATCAAGTTGGCTCTGACCCGAAGTGACCTTGTAGAGCAGAGTAGACATGCCCTAGAGGTGGACAGAAACTGCTTTGCATTCCTAGGGCCCTCCCTTTCTTTCCCTTGCAGATTAGTTAGATACAGAACTATGTGAGTGAGAACATTGATTTTATGTTCCTCTTCAAAGACTAGATCCATATGTTTATCAAACTAGAGACCTAACTGTTGTGTAAATAACAGATGTTTGTTTACAACAAATAGCCTAATAATTGGAGGGCATTAGTGATATGCAGGGATTGTTTGTATTGCAGAAAATGCAATGTGTCAGAACTACAAAGAAAAGGCTCTGGGGAGTGATTCTGATGAAGAAGAGGAATCCAGAGAACAGAAATCAGAAGAGAAGATTGTGATTCATCCTAAACCCCTGCGACCCACGTGGGGCCAGCTCTGGGCGGTGAGCACTTCCCTTTACCTCTTTTTACTGGCGGGAGACTCGCGTGTTGTGGAAATTACGTGAACCTTCGTTGGTGTTTTACGTTTTCTCCTGAGGATTCCAGTGATGGAAGGCTGTTCTTTCTAGATTGTGAAACGTTTCTTGACCCTCTGCACATAGTGAGTGTGAACTTTGGCACTTCCGAACAGGGAAATGAAGTTTTGATTAACTTAATTTGTCACTGTCATGGGGCTACTGTCCTATAGAAGCTATTCCCATTTGCCATCTGCATGGATAACTTCTTTTACAGGTGTTTTTGGTGTCACGTGCTTTGAGTCATAGCTGAGCCTCAAGTGTGTTTTCAGAGGCTGTAAATCAAATCACACGAGAGGAGATCACCCATCTTTCTCCCTCAGAGCAGCTTGGGAGATTCAAACCATATGCCTTTGGGTTGGCAGTGCGGCTCCTTAACTACTAGGCCACTAGAGTTCCCTTTGCAAGTGTCTGTACAAGCTTATTTCATAGAAGACGAAGGTTAGAAAGTGTTCTGAAATGTACTTCTCCAAACTCCTCTACCGTCCCATTACCTCTGACGTCAGTTACTCCTCCTCATCTCAGCCCTCTTACTCCTGTCTGTGTCTTTAGGTTCTGTAATTCGATGGGAAGTCCCAAAGGAACTCAGAAATGATTCACGTCGTTGTAGGTGGTGGAAGCCTGTGCTTGTTGTCACAGAGGCTAGTGAATGACAGGCCAGGTGCCAGCTGGCTGAGGCTGTTAGAAAATGTGTAGCCGGCGTGCTCCTTGGAGGCAAGGATGGTGAAACGTTCTCACACATTTTGGCCATGCTGTAATTGATGTCTTAACTGGTGCTGGAGAAGAGTATTGAGGGTACCATGGACTGCTAAGAAAAAGAACAGGTTCATCCTGGAGAGGGTTAAACCAGGCTGCTCCTTGGAGCAAGGCTTTTGAGGCTTAGTCTAACATACTTTGGACGTGTTGCAAGGAGGGACAGGTTCTTGGAGAGGGACATCATGCTTGGGAGGGTGGAGGGACAGCGCGGGAGGTGAATAGAGCACAGGAGCTCTATGAGGTGGATTGATTCAGTGACTGGGATAAGCAGGATGGGTGTCTCAGAGACAGGACAGAGCAGGGTTTAGGTATGTTGTACATAGGGTCGCTATGAGTCGCAGGCGACTCAGCGGTACATAACAGCATTAGAAGAGGCTATTCCTTGGAGGAGGCCATCATGCTTGCAAAGGTCAGAGAAAGAGAGGAAGACTCTCAGAGAGATGGATTGCAGTGTTGCAGCAGTGCGTCAGGTGTGTTAGAAATGAGGAGGACGGCCCAGGCTAGGACCAGGGTCAGATGTGTTGTTGTTCAGAAGGTAACTGTGAGGAGTACTGGACTTGAGGGCGCCTGGCAGCAAGAAGAACGTAACTAGAAAGGCCACTATGTAATTCACTGTGCCACAGTCTAGTCTTTTATTTTTGTTCTTTTCATGTATTTTTGTTGTGACATGCCGTTGAATCACAATTGACTGAGTTGCCTTTTGCTTTTTTTTTGAATTTTATTTAATATGTGTGTACCATCAAATTGGATCTGACTGGTACAAGAGGAGATTGTCCCTCCTTTTCCAGCAGAGCATCTGGTAGATTCGAACCGCGTGCCTCTGGGATTGCAGTGCAGCTTCTTCTGAGTTGCCTTTCCAGCGGGTTTTCAGAGGCGGTAACTAGAGGGGCGGGAGATTCCGCACTTTCCTCCCAGGGAGCGTGAATCAGGACGCCCACCTTTGGTTATTAGTGTAGCTCCTTCCTCTTTAGCCAGCCGAGCTCACTTGTCTGCAGAGGTTGCGCAGCATATCTGGAACTTTCTAATTATTAAGTGTGGACACGCAATAGGGACGGTGAAAGCTTTCCTTGCATATTTTTGTGTATCTGTGTGCACAGAATCGGGACATTTTAAAAGTTTTTCCTTGATAGTTTCATGTAGATACCTCCATATTTTGTGAATGTTAATGGAAAGATATGAACTTGTTAAATTAAACATCTAAAATATATATTTCCACCCCCCTCCCTTTAACAGATAGAAACTTATTTTCCTACGGGCTGCTGCATTTGGGCTTTAACTCTAAAGGAAGGCTTTTTTGGAGAAAGGTTTTACCCTTTTGGCTTCTTTTCCTGGTCCCTTAGAGATCTTATGTAGCAGGTCATTTGCTCCTCCATTCATTCCTGCTTGCTCGCTTCATCTGCTATTTTCCCTCCTCAAAACTGATGAATGGATAACTTTCTATCCCATTTCTGCCTGTGCATCTCTGAGTGTATGTAAGTGCGTGTCTGATGCTTACTTGTGTGCTGATGAGTGATTAATTTCTCCTCTTTAGAACAAGCTTCTTGGAGATGTAGTGGGATATATATATATGCTGTTATGTGCTGTCAAGTTGCCTGCAACTCATAGCGACCCTGTGTACAACAGCCCTAAACCCTGCTCTGTCCCTTCCCAATCTTACTGTCTCTGACACCCCTATCCCCGTTACCCTAGTCACTGAATCAATCCATCTCACCGAGGGTCTTCCTCTTCTGCGCTGTCCCTTCACCCTCCCAAGCATGACGTCCCTCTGCAAGGACTGATCCTGCCTTGCAACATGTCCAAAGTATGTCAGATGAAGCTTCAGAATCCTTGCCTTCAAGGATCAGCCTGGCTTCACCCTCTCCAGGCTGAACTTGTTTGTTCTCCTAGCAGTCCCTGGTATATCCAGTACTCTTCTCCAGCACCACAGCTCAAAGGCATCAACTCTCCTACTGTCATCCCTAGTCATTGTCCAACTTTGTGATGCATAGCAAGTAATTGTAAAGCCCATGGCCTCTATCAAGAGCATCTTAGTCTTCAGACTAACGTTGTTGCTCTTCAGTACTTTGGAGAGGTCTTTGAAAGCAGCCTTTCCAATGAAGTTCATCTTTTAATTTCCTGGCTGCTGGTGCCAAGAGTGTTGATTGTAGAGCTAAGCAAACTGGAGCGATTAACAGTATCAGCCTCTTTACCATCCATCATGATGCTGCCAATAGGGGTGTGTGTGTGTGTGTGTGTGTGTATAATTCCCCTTTCTTCTGGCTTAAAAAAAGGCCACACACTGTCTGATGTGTAGTTCACGTGATAGGAGTTTAGGATTACCTTTGTAGGTAATCTGGGACATTAGCAAGAGGAAAGGTATTCCTGTGGCTCCCCTGTGCTCTGCCTTCTGAGCTGTGGGCTTTGTATCAGAAGCGAGCCTGTTCGCCTTGGACAGTCCTTAAAGGACAGGGGACTGGGATGACTCCCTCCTAAGCCTCACTGAACTTGTTCACAGACAGACTTGTTTGTGCTGTAGACATGCATCAGCATCAGACGAGGGCTTGTATACGTAGAAGTGGTGGAACCAGGACCTTCCTTGGGAACACCTGTCTGTTAATAGTGCAGGAGGACCTCTGGAAGTCTCTCTCAACCTCGTGTTGGTATCAAAATTTCAGACACCAAGCTTTTGTCCTTTTTAGTCTTCCCTATGAGCCCTGATGTTGTCCTGGCATTATTCTTTTCCTTTTCAATACCTCCAGAGTGGAGGTACTTTTAGTTTTATGCCTCAAACTCGTAGTGCCGCTGACGCCAGAGCAGGTGATGTGAGTAAATGAGAGAGTGAGTGTAAGGCTATAGGGAGTGGTGAGGACTGTGGCAAACTGGCCTTGGCAGCTGATGCTGAAGGTAGCTCTGGTGGCTTAGACAGTAGAGAGTTGCTCCTAGTGCAAAGGCGACTTTTCTTTGGCAGTTCTAATCTACCAAAGGCTCTGAGAGGGAAGGATGGGCAGTCTTCTCCCATGTCATTGACAGCCTCTGAAAAGTCACTAGAGGGTCAGCTATGACTCTGTTCTGACTGATTACAAGAAGTTTGAGTGACTGAGCTTGCTAAGTTCAAACCAGGTAAATATGAAGGCTTGATGTTGTCTGCACTTTGGATATTTGAAAAATTAAAATCTATTTGCGACTGAGACATTTCACTCAACATAATGTCCTCCAGGGTCACCTATTTTGGATAATATTTCACGAGTTCCTCGTTTTTCAGTGCTGTATAATATCCCATTGTGTGAATATACCACAGCTTCTGTATCCATTCATTTGTTGATGGGCACTTGGGTTGTTTCCAACTCTTTGTTACTGTGAATAAAGCCACAGTAAACGTGCTTGTGCATATATCTGCTTGGCTGGCAATTCTGGTTTCTTCAGGGTAAATTCCCAGTAGTGGAATTGCTGGGTCAAATGGTATTTTTATTTTCAACTTTTTGAGAAAGTTTCATACTTATTGCCTTCCACAGTGGTTGTACCATTTTATTCTCCCACCAACAGTGAATAAGGGCTCTAGTTTCTCCACAACCTCTCCAGCATTTGTTGTTTGCTGTTCTGTTCAATTTTGCTGTTCTTACTGGGGTGAGATGATATCTCATAGTTGTTTTAATTTGCATCTCTCTTAGAGCTAGGGATTTTGAACATTTCTTCATGTGTTTGTTCACCTTCTGAATATGGCGTAATTCCACTGTTATGAAATAGGACTGCCTTGGGGTTTGGTGAAATCTAAGAAAAGAGGGGATAAATAATGTACACGGCATTGAAACTGATGAGGGAGAGAACTATATAAAAGGAATATATGATTAGGTATTATTGGCATGACAAGAGTCCAGAACAAAAGTTGCCTAGTAATGTGGTCTGAGGGTAGGGACTATATAATAATGGAAGAGCTTTTTTCCCAAAGAAAAAAGGTATCTGGGGGTAGGGGAGGCAGGGAGGAAAATGTGCAACAATGAAGGATTGGAAACCCAAGTTCTTTATAAACTTTCATTAAAATATCAATAAAGAAAATTGAAATATAGGCTTCAATAAGAATTATTCTTTAGGTTTTAAAAAAATTTACTCGCCAAACATAAGTGGAGAAACTGCAGTCTGTGCCCTCTTCAGTTTTTATTAGGTTAGTGATTTTCCTCGCCATAAAATAGAAGAATTTGTGTCTTAGTATTCTAATAATCTAACTGAAGAGCATTGATGTCCGTCTGAGATTAAGGTGTGCCTGATTCAGGCCATGGTCTTCACAATGACTTGCTATGCATCAGACAACTGGACAGTGACCAAAGATGACAGAGGAAGAATTGATACTTTTGAGTTGTAGTGCTATTGAACATACCAAGACTTCCAAGAGAACAAACAGGTTTATTTTGGAGAGGGTGAAGCCAGGCTGCTCCTTGGAGGCAAGAATTTTGAAGCTCTGTCTGACATACTTTGGGCATGTGGCCAGAAGGGACCAGTCCTTGGCGAAGGACATCATGCTTGGAAGGGTGGAGAGACAGCACAGGAGAGGAAGACCCTGGATGAGAGGGATTGACACAGTCATAGGGTTAGATGTATCAGAGAGAGAGAGAGACTGGCTCAGGATAGAACAGGGTTCAAAGCTGTTGTACATAGAGGGTTGCTGTTAAGTCGATGGCACATATAGCAGCAGCAATAATGATCTCATGATGTGCATCCTCTCAAAAACTCAACTGCTGTTGAATTGGAACTGACTCAGACTTGACTGTCCAGCAGCATGTAAATCAATGGGCGACAATTGCCCATCTTTGTCCTGTGGACCTCTGAGTGGTCGGAGAGGTGCCCCCTTCGGGTTAACAGTGCCAGCTCCCTCTGGACTGTTCCACCAGAGCTTCCACTTGAAGTATGTAAACGAGAGCAAGTGATTGGCAGAGCTGGCGATGAGAACTATAGGAGCGAGGAAAGCTCTAGAAGGCTCCCGGTCGCCTGTTGGTGTTGACTGCTGAGGCGTGAATCTGGGTGACTGAAGTTTCGGGGTTCCCTCTCTGTGGCAGCCTCTGTGTGGTTAACACAGGCCAAAGTCCTGCCGTTGTTCTCTGGTCAGTAAGCAGTACCACCGACTGCCGTGTTAGTCACACTCTGTTCTGTCTTTCACTTTATCACCAGCGGTCCGGTTGCCTTATTTGTTCCTCCTGGAGTTTGGCTTTCATTGAGATTATCAAAGGTCTATGTGCAGTCAAAATAACAGCACCTCCCCTTCAGTGGAACTGGAAATACGGATGTGCATTTGGTTTGGCAGAGGAGAAGTGTGCCTGTGTGCAAATTTTGTTAACAAGATTGCTATCAAAGAAATGTAAAACAATAAAATGGGTTCTAACTTTGGTTTGCGTTATCTGGAAGTCGAGCGTTCCCAGGAGGGTGGTGTGTATTTGTTGTGTCCTTTGCCAACCGTGTTTAATCTACCAGCCTGATTGGACTTCGCCACTTTGTGCTTAGGCTGTAGCTTGCATGTTTTTGTCCTTTTTCTGCCTTTTTATTATAAACTACTTCAAGCATGCAGAAAAAACCCCACAAATATATGAGTATATAATAGGTATAGTAGATTGTGTATTCCCCATCCAGGCTGAGCAAATGTTTACATTTTTATGTACTTATTTCTTTCAAGCCTGAAAGCTAAACAGCTCCTCCTCCCCAGGTAATCGCCACCCTGAAGTCCTCTGCTGTTCTTTCCATGCAGGATTCCAAGCCTTAAAAACACTGTTGTAAAATGGGACTGACATCAGGGTTGAGGGAAGACAGAAAAGGAGGGGAGCAATGATATATATTGCATTGAAACAGATGAGGGAGAGAACTGTTTAAAAGGGACATATGAATGGGTATTCTTGTCATTTCAGAAGTCCAGAGTGAAGGCTGCACAGTTGAGTGGACTTGGGGGGAAGGATTGTATAATAATGAAAGAGTTTATCTTTTCGAGGAGAAGAGTGAATTGTGGGGGGGGGTAGGGAGAAAAGTGCAACAATGAATGACTGGAAACTCTTAAGTCTCTCTCTGTAAACTTTCATTAAAATTAATTTTAAAAAGATAAAAAAATTTAAAGTCTCAGTTATTAAAGTTTAGCATCAGCAATAAACTAAAAAATAAAAAGATGCATCCAGTGCTGGTTTTTAGGAAAATAGACATTTTAACAGAGAGCACTGGGGACCACAGGGAGTTGCCCGGCTAACCCAAAGACTGAACTGGTTTAGTGGTTCGAATCCACCAGCAGCTTCAAAGGAAAATAATGGACAGTCTCTTTCCATGGCATTTACCACCTTGGAAACCCGCTGGAGGGTCAGCTGTGAGTTCTGACTCATTGACAATGACAGAGAGACAGTAACTTAAGTCTTTTTTTTTTATTTCAGCAGTAGATGTCACAGTTGAGACCTGGAAACAAGTTTTTGAGCAACGTTGGGAGGTTTCTCCTAAGTGAGCTACTTCATTTTTCTACCCTGATCCCTTCTGGGAGAGGGGCTGTCATGTGTGAAGTTGCTCTTGGAAGCCTCCCTTTTAGATCACTTTTGCTCAGGTTGAAAGACATCAGCTCAGTAGAGGGCTCCCATTTAATGTTACAGATATCGTTTTAATACAAGACTTCTTATCACTTAATACAAAACTTCTCTAAGAATGAGTCCTTAATCTAAGAGAGAGACTAATGTGAGGGTTTTTTGCTGTCTAATTTCTAAGTTTGGCCCAAGCTTGGCTACTTCCTGCTTGCATGCAGGGCTGTGGATGAGTGTGTGCATATTAGACAATGTTGGTTGATGGTTTTATTTGTCTTTTTTAACAAATCCATAATTTTATTTGCTTTTCAAGAAGTGTAAATCCTCAGGGGATATAGCATTACACGGATTCACTGTTCAGTGGACTTAGCAGGAAGGTTGCTCCGAGCTTTGGCCCGAACCATGCCACTGTTTGTTTCCATGAGCCTGAGTTACCTTTCCCCAGATTTCTCTGTTTTTGTTGGGTTTGCCACCAGGAGTCACTGTATTATTTTTTCTTTGTAAACATAAGCACATCTCTTGCCTAAATAGAATTCTGTTTCATATCAGGCATAGTAAACTCCTTCAATTTGAAGAAGAGCTGTGTGGTCCCTCTGTTTCCGGAGACCTTGTTTATAGCCAGTAAAAGTGGCTTTGCCCCAAAGCCTCCCGCCGTCTTTGTGGTCTAGAAATGCTGCTTCCAATGGTTTTATTTTTTAAATGTCTCTTGTCTTTGTTTCCGACACCTGCCTGGCTCCTGAGGATGATGAAACTTTTCTTATCAGTTGACTCGGAAGCATTCTTTTTGAAGTGCAGGGTGCAGATAATTTATGGTTACTTCATAAGGTCTGGAAGGCTTCAGCCCGTGGTGTGGTTTGTTTTCACGACACCGCGTCTCTGGTTGCCTTGGACACAGTCAGGTAAGGCAGCGGTCAGCCACACAGGTGACATGCTTCCACATGGACCGTGCTGGGCCTCTTCACGCTCTGCTGTTGTGGTCATCTAAGAATAAGGGAGAATGTGACTGGTGTGAGACAGGACTGCTTTAATTAGGCCCAACGAGAATAAGGAATTGTTAGCCGGCCATCAGCCACTGTAGTAGGAATAAAGTGAAATAATTGTGCCTGTGAGTAGCAGACTCTCCACGGAAGGGACATGGCCTCTTCTGGTCCAGACCAGGAGCTGGGCCCTAACATTTCCTAAGATGATGAATGACAGGCTTCATTTTCCTTCCCTTGATTGGCAGGGCATGCAGGTTAATTTTAACTGGACCTACAGGAGAGCTTCAGTCCAAGAGAACAATTTTGTGCTGCTTTCAGGCCCTGGAGAAAAAGAAATATGATCGAAATCATTTCATTGATCCTGGTACCTCCAGCTTTTGAGTTGGTCATTTGTGAAGCTTTGCTCTTAAGGAAAGTAATATTTGAACTCAGAAGGTGATTAACTGGACATATGCCCAAAGCTGAGGAGTGACCAGACAGGTAAATCGTCCTGGTGACTCATCTCATAAGAGAACCTTGAGGACAAGTCAACGGTTCTGAGGCCTCAGGGGGGGAAAACGTGTGGGTTTGAAAAAAAAAAATTGATTGTCTTTTTAGTTGTGGGTAGAATAGAAAGTCCTTGTGATAGCAGCTGCCTGGGTCCTGGAAGCAAAGTGAGCGTCAGATTCTCCTGAGATTCCTGGCTGGGTGGAGTCCCAAAGGTAGGTAGTCTGTCTCCTCCTTTTAGTCTTGACTGGATTCTTTCCTGCCCTTCTCATAACTCTCCCCACCTCCTATTCCCGCCCAAAGGTCATATATGCAGGCTTAAAAACAAGCAAACAAAATGACTGGGGAAGCCAGTGTTTTGCTGAGTTCAGTGACAGCACCAAGCCTCCGTCGCCAAGCCGTGCCCTGACCCCATTTATCTGTCACGGGGTGTGTTTGTGTAATTTCTATTACCTTGACATGCCAGGTTCCTCTGAAAGGGTGTTTAGGCTTCAGCTGCAGACACTGAAGCATGCTGTTGTTAGGTCTTTTCACAGGAGTTCAACACCTAATATAGTCATCCTCTCTGGTCGCTTTATTCTGTGCCTGCTGACATGTGGCTTTATCAGTCATCTTAAATTAGTTGGGATATTTCTTTGGTTTGCTCCAGCATTTTTGTCAGGGATTGGTCTCTGTGTTTTTGTCAAAGTATTTCCGCAGCTAGGCTTATGAGGCAAAAGCCGTGGTGCTAACTCGAGAATCAGGCCTTGTTCTCTGGTGCTCTGGGCTCAGCTTTTAAAGGGTACGTAGTTCACCTCTGGATGACTTTCAGAAATTTAGGTAATGAGAAGAAGATTGGGAAACTGGGAATTTAATTATAAATGAAATTGTGTTCAGTTGCAGTGACAGTCCATATTAAGTTGTTTTAACAGCATGATCTCAGGGGATTACTTGTAGAATTTGTATTGTGTTTGTTGTAAAAGATATTGTTTCCTGTTAAAAATCAGGGCACAGTAGCTGGAATAAACTTGAATAGCATTCTCTTTTTTAAAAAATGCTTTAAAGTGTTTAGTATGAATTGAAACATTTCCTTCTTTTCCTTTAAATTTTCACAGTTGTCGGAATGAGTTCTTGGTTACTCAGCGACGCTGCTTAAAATAGCAATCTTTTCAGTCAAATAGTTTTTCATATGCGTTTTTGCAGCACCGCAATCTCTTAAGATTATTTATTACCGTAGATGGTGATTATTGCCTCTCATGATATCTGTCTTTTGACTTAGAAAATAAGAAGATATACTGTCATTTTTTTATGTCTGGCTTAAGTTTGATATTGTTATTGTTGTTGTTGTTGTTATGTGCTGTCGAGTCACCTGCAACTCATAGCGACCAAAAGCCCCAAACCTTGCTCTGTCCTGTGCCAGTCTATCTCCAACACACCCATTCCGATTACCCCAGTCACGGAATCAATCCACCTCATAGAGGGCCTTCCCCTCCTGTGC
>NW_006400118.1:1355885-1394661 GCF_000299155.1 Elephantulus edwardii
GTTGACTGTGGAGCCAAGCAAACTAAATAAAGCTGTGAACAATCTCAATCTCTTCACCATCCATCCTGATGCTGCCAATTGGTCCAGTGGTGAGAGTCTTTGTCTTCTTGACGTTACGCTGTATAAACAGTCTTGACTTCAGGCACATAGTATCCTACACTTTGAGGTTGGACCCAAAACACACTCTGCCTTTACCTCCATATTCCAGCCCTGATGGCGTAGTCCGTGCAGACTTGTGTTGCTGAACCCCAAAAGTCACATCTCTGTTTTGGTTCAAATAGCACCAGTGCCTCTGAGAGAGAAAGATTTCCCCTTCTTACCTACAGGCTCAGAAACCCAGTGGAGGTTTGGTTAATGAGCTAATTTGGACTTGAAAGTGATGAGTTTAAGCTGTTGGGTTTTTTTTTTTACTCTTTTTATTATTTTTATTAATTTTAAAGAAAGTTTAGAGACTTTGGATTTACATTCATTTATTGTTGCACTTTTCTCCCTGCCCACCCCTCCCTCCCCCCAATTTGCTCTTCTCTTTGAAAAGTAAAAGAAAAATTCTTGCATTGTTTTACAATCCCTCCTACTAGGTCCACTCTACTATGCAGCCTTCGCTCTGGACTCCTGTCATGACACTAATACCTAATCACATATCCCTTTTAAGCAGTTTTCTCCCTCATCTGTTTCAATGCAGTATACATTATTGAACCCATCTTTCTCAGTCTCCCCCAACCCCAGCATCAGTCTTGTTTTATAGTAGTGGCACTATGCAGTATTTGTCCTTTTGTGACTGAGATATTTCACTTAGTATCATGTCCTCCAGGGTCATCGATTTTTGCATTGGTTCCTTGTTTTTCAATGCAGCATAGTATTCCATTGAGTGAATATACCAGAGCTTCTCTACTCATTCATTTGTTGCTGGGCACTTAGGTTGTTTCCAACTCCTTGCTGTTGTGAACAAAGCTGCAATAAACATGGGTGTGCATATATCTGCTTGGGTGGCAGTTATGGTTTCTTTGGGGTATATTCCCAGTAATAGAACTGCTGGATCAAATGGTATCTCTATTTGCAACTTTTTGAGAAAGCACCACACTGTCTTCCACAGTGGTTGCACCATTTTACACTCCCACCAATAGTGGATAAGGGTTCCAGTTTTCTCCACAATCTCGCCTGAATTTGCTGTTTGCTGTTCTGTTAAATTTTGCTATTCTTACTGGGGTGAGATGATATCTCATAGTTGTTTTGGGGTTTAAGTTTTGAAATCTTTTTTAGAATGAGACTGCCTCTCTGTATTAACTATTGGATTCGGACTATGGAATCCTATCAGTTAGCAGCTTGAGTGGTATGCACTTTGCCGCCAGGCCGGACAGTAGTCCCATCTCTAGAGCGTTGTGTCTTTATAAACAGAAGTAGAGGTCTGAGTGCCACAACCCGAGAGCCCGGGAGTGCCCGTTCTGACTGAAGAGTTCAGGTCTGAGGACCTCTTAGCTTGGCCAGAGATTGGGCTTTCTAGGCTCTTGGATTTTGAGTATCATTAGAATATAGTGTTCTCTGGAGAGCTCTGGTGGCCTACTGGCAAGAAGGTGCACTGTAATCCCAGAGGTGAGTGGTTCAGATCCACCAGATTGTCTGCTGGAGAAGGAGGAACAATCTCCTGTACGAGTCAGATCAAATTTGAGGGCACACACATAATAATAATAATAATAATAATAATAATAATAATAATAATAATAATAATAATAATAATATTTTTTAAAAAGAATATAGTGTTCTCTTTTCATTTTTTCACCATTAATTTTGACTTCCATAAGCAACAAATAACATTTTCTCCATGTTATAGAGAGGAATTCTAGAAAGCATTTCCGCTAAGACTGAAGTACTGAGCCCTTTCCCCTTTGCCAACGTCTACTCTGTCCTCAGTGTGGTAACATTCTTCTCACAGGTCTTGCATATACATTTTGAGGAAAAATACTGATTACATGCATTTTACACAGAAAATATGCCGCATTGATGTTTACAGTCTGTTCCCCTCTCCCCCAAAGAACGCTGTTTGTAAATCACTGTGTCATTGCATGCTGGTACATGTCGTTCTTTGAAAAGTCTTCAGTATCTCATAGGACCGCTACACGGTTAGCCATCTTTTCTTGTGGTCTTATTCATGCTTTGAATGTAAAAAAGTATGAGCCACCAACCCTCCCTCTCAAGAACAGGGCAGACATACAGACATGTAGGGAGCTCTGGCGATCAGGTGATAAGGAGTTCAGCTACCAACACAGAGGCAAGTAGTTCGAATCCACCAGCTGCTCTGAAACAGAAAGATAGACAGTCACCTCTGCTTACAGTGGTTTTATTTCAGCTTCTCCATTTCACCTTTAACTGTGTGATTTAGAGGTTTGGAAACCTGTTGGAGGGTCGGTTGTTCAGTAGGATCCAACGCCATGGGAATAACTTTGCCTTTTTTCCTTTGTAGTTTCAGTTTTAAATCTGCAGTTAAGGACCTCTCCAAATTATTAAGGAGTAATGATATCAGTTGGAGGACTAAGGTGCATCTGAATCAGGCCGTAATCTTCCTGATCACTTGCTATGCAATGAATACGGATAACATCCCATGGATGGCCAAGAGAACAGAGGAGAGGGGTGTAGCTGGAGTGTTTTTTTTTTTTAATTTTATTATTTTGTGTGTGTACTGTCAAATTGGATCTGACAGGTACAGGAGAAGATTGCCCCTCCTTCACCAGCAGAGCATCTGGTGGATTCGAACCGCTAATCTCTGGGATTGTAGTGCAGCTTCTGGCCACTAGGCCACCAGAGGTCCCTTGGTGTGCTCTTTGGAAGCAAGAATGATGAGGCTTTGTCTCACATACTTTGGACATGTTGTTAGGAGGGGCTGTTCCTTGGAGAAGGACGTGATGCTGGGAAGGGTGGGGGGTCGGCGAAGTAAAGGAAGACCCTCAACCAGGTGCACTGACAGTTACTGCTACAGTGGCCCCTTAGTCATCAGAAGTGTGAGGAGGATTGCACAGGGTAGAACAGGGTTCAGACCTTTTGTTCTTAGGGCCGCAGTGAGTTGTACTTGACTTGATGACACCTAACAACAACAACAACAACAACAACAACTACAACAGTAGTTTCAGTTTTAGGTTATTTTTTCCCCCTACCATTTTATCTCCAAATACTGGCATGATCTTACTGTGGCTGTCTGTGATTACGGTTACCATGTTGATTGGATGGCTTTCAAAGCCTTTTCTGCATTATATTATTACAATCTTATGTAACTCCCTGTGAAAAATAAGTGGGGATTGAAAAAAGAAATGACTCAGGTTTCCTGTGAGGAACTAAAAGGCACTTGAGGTAGAGACAGGCCCGTATTTATGCTGTCAGTTCTTCTGAGAGAACAAGGAGATGCGACAGTGTGGGCGTCTGAATACAGGGCCCTTCGGGGAGGCAGAGGCCGAAAGAGACAGGTGTTTCCCACAAGGAGGAGCTGAGAAGTGCAGGGTTAACTTGGACTTTCACAACCACAAAGGGAAATATTGAGCCAAGATCCAGACAAAGAAGACCTTATTTCATTGATTAGAAAATTGATGAGGGAGATCGAGGAAGAGGGTTTTTGAAAAAAAATTTTTATTATTAATTTCAATGAAAATTTAAAGAGACTTTGGATTTCATTCATTGTTGCTCTTTTCTCCCCGACCAACCTCTCCCCAGTACACTCCCCTCTTTGAAAAGTAAAAGAAAAATTCTTCCACTTTTCAAGATCTCTTTTTGTTTCTTGTAGTAATGTTTTGTAATTTTCTTGGAAAAGGTCCTTTGTACTTCTTGTTAAATTTATTCCCAAGTATTTAATCTTGTGATTAGCTAATGTGAAAGGTATTGTTTCTCTTAGTTCTGGCTCTGTATTCTTTTTGTCGCTGTAGAGAAATCCAACTGATTTTTGTATGTTGATCTTGTATCCTGCTACTTTGCTGAATTGGTCAACTACGTCCAATAGTTTTCTTGCTGAGTCTTTAGGGTTTTCTAAGTATACTACAACAACAACAAGTTTACTATCATGTTATCGGCATAGAGGGAAAACAGATTTGTCCTAGAGAGGCTTAAACCGGGTGGCTCCTTGGAGGCAAGGATTCTGAGGCTCCGTCTAACTTACTTTGGACATGTTGTGAGGAGAGACTGGTCCTTAGAGAGGGACATCATGCTTGGGAGGGTGGAGGGACGGCGCAAGAGAGGAAGGCCCTCTATGAGGTGGATTGATTCAGTGACTGGGATAATTGGGATGGGAGTGTCAGAGACAGTGCGATTGGCACAGGACAGAGCGGAGTTTAGGGCTGTTGTACATAGGGTCGCTATGAGTCGCAGGCGACTTGACGGCACATAACAACAACAACAAATATATTATCATGTCATCGGCATAGAGGGATAATTTTACCCCCTCGTTGCCTATTTGGATACCTTTTATTCCCTTCTCTTGTCTTATTGCTATTGCTAAGACTTCCAAAACAATACTGAATAAGAGAGGTGATAGTGGGCATCCTTGCCTAGTTCCTGTTCTTAAAGAGAATGCCTTTAACCTCTCTCCATTAAGAACAATGTTGGCTCTTGGGTTTTCATAGATACTTTTTACTATGTTGAAGAAATTCCCCTCTAATCCTATTTTGTTGAGTGCTTTAATCAGGAAAGGGTGTTGGATTTTATCAAAGGCTTTTTCTGCATCAATTGATAGGACCATATGGTTCTTGTTCTTTGCCTTGTTGATGTGAGAAAAATTCTTACATTGAATCACATATCCTTTTAAAACAGTTTTTCCCTCATCTATTTCAATATGGTATACATTATTTAACCCATCTTTCTCAGTCTCCCCCCAACCCCGATGTCAGTCCTGTTTTACAACAGTGGCCCTGTGCAGTAGTTTATCTTTAGTGACTGAGATACTTCACTCAGCATAATGCCCTCCAGGGTCACCCATTTTGAATAATATTTCATGAGTTCCTTGTTTTTCAATGCAGCGTAGTATTCCATTGTGTGAATATACCACAGCTTCTGTATCCATTAGTTTGTTGATGGGCACTTAGGTTGTTTCTAACTCTTTGCTTTTGTGAACAAAGCCGTGATAAACATGGGTGTGCATATATCTGCTTGGGTGGCAGTTATGTTCTCTTTGGGGTATAGTCCCAGTAGTGGAATTGTTGGATCAAATGGTATTTCTATTTGCAACTTTTTGAGAAAGCGCCATAGTGCCTTCTACAGTGGTTGCACCAGAGGAATGTTATTCATCAAGTCTTTGTGGACTACCTCCTGTATGCTCGGCAGTGGACTTACAACAAAGTAGGCTCCCTCTGGTTGCATGTATTGATAGACTCCATGAATGATGAGACCTACTTCGAATGATGCCGTAGGTAAATGCTGCATTACGAGTTTGTGTGGTATAGTGCTCTCAAGGACATGCTTGATGTGCTCTGAAATTATGGGAGAGGCACCTGCTGGTCAAGGGTAGCTATCAAAGTAAGTGATTTGAGTTGCCATCCTAGAGTGTCAGGAGGTGACCTGGCAAAGTTAGGAGGTCCTTGGTGAAAATGTGGAAATGAATACACATAAGAAATTTAGTTCATGGAGGAAGAAGAAATTACCAAGTACAGCAGTCGTTTGTCTATTTGCTTTAGTGAATAACTTGTTGGAGTTGCTGTGATGCTGAACACTGTGCCATAGTCGTGTCCAATACCATCCTGGTTACCCATCATGGATGGTGTTTTGATTAAGATATGAAAGCAGGAGTGGCATCCAATTCCTGAAACAGATGCTCCTGGAAACTCTATAAACTCTAGAATCATACAGAAATTATGTTAATTAGAGAACAGAGTTCAGTTCTTTTGTTCATAGGGTCACTATGAGTCGTATTCGACTTGACGATACAACCACGGCTACGTGAGACTAGTGTTATATTTGGAGGAATATTCTTCTACTTTGTACATCACTCTTCGTAAATTTGCTGTACTGAGATAATCTGGGTTTGCTGTGATGCTGAACTTTGTGCCATTGGGATATCAAATCCATAATGGTCTCCCAATGTGGACAGTGTTTGGTGGAGCTCCCAGATGGAAAATCGGTTTGGAAGCAGGAGTGGCATCCACTTCCTAACCCACATGCCTATGGAAACTCTATGAACATGGAGAAATGACAACAGGTAAGGAAATGCATGATGAGGTCTTGTGTCATAGAGTAGCTATGAGTCGTAGTCGACAGCAATCAACAAAGGGAATGAATACGTCATTTTCAGGGACGGTTTGGGGGAGAGTGGGTAGAAGCTTAAATAAGACCGTTGAAGCTGGAGCCAGGGAGCAAGGACTAAAATAATGGCTGCAAGATGAGGCTGGTGGGATGGGCAGGAAAAGACCTTGTCAGGCCGTGTTTGTCTTTAGCCCAAGAACAAGCAAATGACATGATACAATTTATTTCTTTAAAAGAGTCTTGAAACTGAAGTGCCTTCCAGATACTGGATTGGAAGGAAGGCTGGGCATGAAGGGATCGCTGTGTCTGAAG
Source organism: Elephantulus edwardii (assembly GCF_000299155.1). NCBI lineage: Eukaryota > Metazoa > Chordata > Mammalia > Macroscelidea > Macroscelididae > Elephantulus > Elephantulus edwardii. The sequence goes on from NW_006400118.1 coordinate 1,362,408, forward strand.
AGATAAGACAGGACAGTGGCTCCCTCTCCTTGAACTCTTTTCTCTGTTAATCCATCCCGTCCTCTCCTTCCTCCCCCAAAGCTTGCTTTTTCCATCAAGGCATTCATTCAGGCTGATTGGGGCTTCTTCCTTCATTACCATTGGTTCTAGGTCATATGCTGTCTTCTCAGACGGTGAGATGTCAACCAGTTCGTTTTGTACAATGAAACTGTATTCCTTTCCTCATCTTCCATGTTTCTTATGCCATTAATTGTTTTGCTGATAGAACTCTTCACTGTTGCAACTGGAGGATGGGATTTCTTTTCTTTTTTTCTTCAGCCCTTTCAGTTTGAAAGAGTTGAGGGTAGTCTTCCCTTTTGGCCAAGTCCAAGTCTTCACACATTTCACCGTAGACCTTTATCATCTTGAACTACCTTGCGGAATCCCTCATTCATCTCTTCTGTTCCATCATCTCTTCATGTATTTTAACTCGTATATTTCAAGAGCAAATTTCAGTGTTTCTTGTGACATCTGTTTTGAGCTTTTTCTTTTCTGTCTTTTTAGTGATGCTTTTTGCTTTTTTTCTTTTTCTTGTATGGTGTCCTTCTGTGACTTGTCTGGTCATTAGTCAACACTATCCACTGTGTCAAATTGAATCTTAAGGTGGGTTCTAAATTCACATGGTCAGAATACTCAAGGTCGTATTTTGGCTTTCATACACTTGTTTTGTCTTTCTCCACTTTCAACTTAAACTTGTATGTGAACAGTTTGTGGTGTGTTCTTCAGTCAGCCCCTGATTCTGACTGAGATGGTCAACTTTTCCATTGTTTCTTTCTTTCCACACATGTGGTTGATTTGATTCTTGTGTATTCTCTCTGGCACGATCCAAGTGTATAGTCACTATTTATTTTGTTGGCAGAGGAAATCTCCACTGACTGTGTTCTTGGCATTACAGAACACTGTCACGTGATCGCCAATGCTGCTTCTGTCATCAAGAGCATATTTTCCAATTAGTGATCCATCTCTGTTTCCAATTTTTGCATTCCACTCATCAGCAATTATCAGTGCATCTTGATTACATGTTTGATCAATTTCAGGCTTCGGAAGTTGGTACATGTTGTGAATTTCTTCCTTTCTTGACATTTGTGGTTGCCTTCCAACCTGAAGGTCTTGTCTTCCAGCCTTGTACGTCCTGCTGCTTTTCACAAGGCTTTCACTGGCTGGTTTTTTATGGAATAGATCAGATCTCCAGGTACTAATTACCTAACTCACTGTTATTGTATCAGTTCTGACCCATATTGTTGTTGTTATGTCTGTCAAGTCACTTGTGACTCATAATGATCCTATGTACAACAGCTCTGACAGCTGCTCTATCCTGAGCCAACCTTATCGTCTCTCACACACCTATCCATATTATCCTAGTCACTGAATCAATCCATCTCATTGAGGGTCTTTCTGTCTTGCACTGTCTCACCACCTTCCCAAGCATAATGTTCCTCTCCAAGGACTGGTACCTCCTTTGCAACATGCCCAGAGTATGTCAGATGAAGCTTCAGAATCCTTGCCTCCAAGGAGCAGCCTGGCCTCACTCTCTCTAGGACAAAATTGTTTGTTCTCCTAGCAGTCCATGGTATGTTCAACACTCTTCTCCAGCACCACAGCTCAAAGGCATCAATTCTCCTGTAATCCCTAGTCATTGTCCAGCTTTCTGATGCATAACAAGTAATTGCAAAGACCATGGCCCAGATAAGGTGCACCTTAGCCTCCAGACTGACATCATTGCTCTTCAGTACTCTGGAGAAGTCCCTGGCTGCAGATTTTCCCAATGCAATTTGTCTTTTGATTTTCTGGCTGCTGATATCAAGAATGTTGATTGTGGAGCCACGCAAACTGAAGCTGTGAACAATCTCAGTCTCTTTACTGTTTATCATGATGCTACCAATTGGCCCAGTTGCTTTGTTTTCTTAATGTTGAACTTCAGTCCACATTGAAGGCTGCAGTCCTTGACCATCTGCAGCAAGTGCTTCAGGTCCTGCTCTGTTTCGACAAGCAAGGTTCATAATAAACTTCTATGGAGTTTGCAAGGCTGTAAATTGAACAGGACAAGAACTGCCCATGTTTATGTCTCAGAGCTGCTGGAGGAGTTGAATCTCGGAGGTGTCTGCCCTTGTATAAGCGGCGCAGTTCATTACGAGCTGTGTTAGTCTGGAAGCTCTGCTGAAACGTGTCTCATCTGCCAGGTTGCTGTACCGGGTGTAGTATAGGCTTGTGCTACTGTGAAGTTGGAAGCTCAGCTGGTCTGTATGTCAGATAGCATCAGAGTCACCCGTGATAGAAAGTTGGTGGGAGTGTAAAATTGTACAACCTCTCTGGAAGGCTGTATGGAGCTTTCTCAAAAAGTTGGAAATAGAAATACCATATGACCCAGCAATTCCACTACTGGAATATACCCTAAAGAAACCAGAACCACCACCCAAACAACTTTGTTTACAATAACAAAGAGTTGGAAACAACCTAAGTGCCCATCAACAAATGAATGGATAGAGAAGCTGTGGTATATTCACACAATGAAATACTACGCTGCACTGAGAAACGAACTCATGAAATATTATACAAAATGGGTGACCCTGGAGGACATTATGCTGAGTGAAATATCTCAGTCACAAAAGGACAAATATTGCATAGTGCCGCTGTTGTAAAGCGGGACTAACATTGGGGTTGGGGGGAGACTGAGAAAGATGGGATAAATTATGTATACTGCATTGAAACAGATGAGGGAGAGAACAGTTTAGTAGGAATACATGATTGGTATTATTGTCATGACGAAAGTCCAGAATGAAAGCTGCATTGTGGAGTGGACTGGGAAGGGGTCTGGGGGAGGATTGTATAACAATGAAAGAATTATTTTTATTTTCTTTTTCAAAGAGAAAAGTGAACTGGGGGAAGGGGTGGGCAAGGCGGTAAGTACAACAATGAATGAATGGAAATCCAAACTTTCAGTTAAAATAACAAAAAGAAAAAAAAGAACAGACTTTTGAGTGCAAATAGTTATACTGCCCCTTCTCAGCTCGCTGTATCTTCTTGTGTGCCCTTTAATTGCTTTTCTGCATAGATACTCTAGTAGCCCAGGCCACAGGGGTTTTACTGCTGACCCAAAGGCCTCCCTCTTGGATGGCTGGAATCCATCAGTAACTCAGAGAGGAAGGCAGGCAGTTTCCTCTCTGAGTTGGACTTCAGTGGATGACAGTGAGTTTAAAGGAGCGAAGGGAACTAGGGAGAGTCTGTTAAAATATGACCTTGATATTATCTATTTGATATTCTTTAGTGACTTCAGAATAAGAGCAAAGCCAGTGAGGCTTCTTGACCTGATTACCTTTCTGAATTAATCTAGAACTCTTCTGATTTTTTCCCCCCTTCAAGTTTAATTACATAATTATTTGCCTCAGATACTGTTGTGCTTCTCTCACGGGGCCTTTGCATTTGCTGCCTCTCCAGGTGCAATAGCTTTCCTCCCAGATCAGCCACGTTCCTTTATCACTCCCCTTCTCTCTTGATGTTTTACTCCCCTCCATGGTACTTAACTACTCTCCTGGCGCACTCACACTCTGTGATACGCTTTTTAAAGGCTCCAAGAAGGAAGACTTTTTTATTTTATTTTTATTATTTTTTGTTTGTGTGTACCGTCAAGTCAGATCTGACTGGTACAGAAAGAGATTGCCCCTCCTTTTCTAGCAGAGCATCTGGTGGATTTGAACCGCACACCTCTGGGATTGCAGTGCACCTTCTTGCCACTAGGCCACCAGAGCTCCAGGAAAACATTTTTGCTCATTCTTATTTTTTATTTCCCCAAGAAGGAGTTCTGGTGGTGTGGTCTGGAGGGAAATGTGTTGCTTACTCTCAAGTGGCACTTAGTTTATTATTCTCTGGTGGTCTTACTCGGGCAGCTCTTAGAGAGAAAGATGGGTAATCGCTCCCACCCCTCCCCACTCCCATCACCCATGCTATTTGCAGCCTCCAAAAAACCTGCTGAAGGGTTAGCGATGGGTCACTTCCAACCTGGTGGCCGTGAGGATTAGTGATTATCCGTAATGCTCAAAGCAGCGCCCGACTGGGCTCGCAGTGAAGATTTGATGAATGGATGGATGCCTGAATTGTGGAAACCTTACTTCTTACTTGCAAGTTACACCGCAATTTGATGGGGTAGGGGGAAGGGAAATGGAAAGAATTTGTTCAACATTGTATCAGAATTTTGTAAATAAACTAGTAGAAAAATAGAGAGAAAAAAAGAAAGTTACACAGCAATGAAAAAGTCAGGAAGTTTTTCCTGTTTGAGGAAAGTTTGGAAGATTTTTTCAAAATTGTATCTTAGAAACAGAAGGAAGGTTTGGAGATGGTGTTTTTCTAGACCCTGTATTTAAGAAGTGTCTTTGATGCACCAGGGAGCTTCTTTGGCACTGTCAGGCCACGAAGACCCAAACGCCTATTGTTTTTGAGTCAGAAACAACTAGCGGTTGACCCACCTGTGAATTTTCAGAAGCTGTAAATCTCAGGGTAGAAGATTTCCCAACTTCCTCTTGCAAAGCTGCTGGTGGATTTGCACTATCAGAGAGGCATCACCTTTGGGTTAACACGACGACTCCCTGCAAGGTGGGCCATCAGGGCTCTCAGGTCAGGGAAGGCATTTGCATATTGTTGTTGTTGATAGGTTCCATCGAGTCATAGATGACTTATAGCGACCCTATGAATGGAAGGCCTGAGCACTGTTCATAGAGTTTCCAGAGGCAAGCCATTTCAGAAGTGGTTGCCACTCCTGCTTCCAAGCTTGTTTTAATTGAAGAGCTTCACCAAACACTGTCCCCCATGGGTGACTATTATCACATTTGGCATATCAGTGTCACAGTGTTCAGCTGCACAGCAACCACGAGTTAACTCTGTACAGCAATGCACAGACCAGTGCTATACCACCTAGAAGAATGTTTCACAAAAAACCCAGTGTGAACCAGGCCTGAGGGCTGCAGATTAAAATCACCCACGTTGGGCTTGGTAGCATAACTTTTTGTCCACTAGGCCAACAAAGCTCTCTCTGTGTTGTCATTGTTATTGTTGTTAGGTGCCGTCAATTTACATACAAGGGAAGAAAAATGAAATTGCAGTTTTACTCTTCACTATTTTTTTGGACAGGTGGAAGAATTGTACAACCTGTGGGAATTCAGTGCAGTGATATGTGAGAGGACAGAAGGCTCAGTTACTTTGAATTGTTCTGAATAATTCCTACAGTCGTAATGTCCTGCAGGGCTTGGCTTTGTGAATTGGGCCATCAGATTGGTGTGTTTGCCTTCACAGCCTTGAGGTGGTTTTGTGTGGGGTCTCCTTCCTCCTCTGTGAAGAGCCTCCTTCCTAGACTGCCTCTCACAGGCTTGTTGGCCTCCTTGATGGTTGGGAAATATCACCGTGTACATGCTGTTGAAATGTTAAATATGGCGTTCGTCTTGGAGTATTTATTACTGGATTTGGTTCTTTCACTCGAGTTCTCACAGGCCTGTATGTTGCTGCCAGGTGCCACTGAGTTGACTGCAACTTGTCTCTGAACAACTGAGTACGACCCTCACCATGTCCCTCCGTCTCACAGAGGGGCTTCCTGTCTCTCTCTGATCCCCTGCTTCCTCACCATATGCAGGGCCTGACCCCACCCCACCCCTTGATGGGCCCAAACAAAAATCGTGACTGCTTTTCTGTTAAGACAGATTTGTTATTTTGATACGCAGTCCATGGTATATTCAGGACTATAGCTGGCACCACAATTCACAGACATGCCGTGGTATAGCTGGTGGGTTCGAACCATGTGCTTTTGGGATTGCAGTGCAGCTTCTAACCCTGGGGCCACCCTAAGAAGGTAAAAAAAGTGGGTCTGGTGAATGGCTTCAAGCTCTGAATTGTAGGCCATTTTGCCACAGTGATTCAGAACTCCTTGAAGTAACTGAGCATTCTTTTATCTTGCTGCACTGTATTCCTCCTGATCGTAGTGATGTCCAGTGCATCTCTCCCACCTCCCCAAAAGAAATAATACCTGGTGGAGCAGGGGCCCGGTCACTTGAACACTTACTGTCATTTAGCCAGCTTGTGGTCAGCTTGGTCAGGGATCTGAGTTACCCTTCTGGGCCCAGGGGCTCTGTGGGAGAGGCAGGCACGAGGGGCGGGATGATTGTAGCTCTGGAACTTGTATGGATCGCACCGTGTCTATTTACACATGTTAGATTATTGACCAGATATTTGCTGAGGCCACTTCGTGAGCAGACATTGTGCACATTGACTTTACACACTGCTTATTTTTTCCATCTTAACAGCAATACCCCAGCAAGGAAGAATTTCATTTTCTAGTCTCATTCTCTAATTAATTGAGACTGGGCTTTAATGCGTTTCCTTACCTGGGTTTTAATTAGTATTTACAGATTACCTGGAATGGAGCCTCCCCATTTCCCCAAATCCTGCGCCTGAGGCCCTGGGAGAGTAGGAACCGCACTTTCCTCTGGTGCTGGGCCAATAACATACCTCAGCGGTTCTTGGCTCTCTGCGCTGGGTCTCGTGAATTGGCCTCTTTTCCTAAGTTACTGTGCCTGCCTTTTCTCCTGAAGGCTCCTCGTGCTCTGGGTTTCTTGTCGTTTAACTTTAGGGTGTCCTAACATGACTCTGCTCCACTCCAGGTTATTTTTTTCAGTTCTGTGTAGACCTCGCTCCTTGAATTGACTCCTGGGGACCCATTAGGATAGAGCAGAGCTTCCCCATGGGCCTTGCAAAGGCTGTCCCTCCCTGTGGGGACAGACTGCCTCCTCCTTCATTGGTGAAGAGGCCGGCAGGCTCACACAGCACCCTTGGTTAGAACTTGAGAGCTTGGCTAGAGCATCACCCGAGCTCTTCCATGTGTAAATAATACCCAGTTCAGTTTCTTGAGAGAGAACATCTGATTGGATCAATTCCTTTCCTTCCCTTCAGCAAGGCGTTTGAGTTGTGAGTTGGCCAAGTGCCTAACTAACTGTTCCGCTCAGATTTGGCCTCCACGTTAAACAAAAGGTGGCCCCCTCGGGCTGCCGCCTTCATTGAAGCTGTGAGCAGAATAAGCTTTTCTCGTGGAGGCCTGGGAGAGAGTTAGACGACGTGACTGACATGCCTAGTGTAAATTCTCACCTCGTGGGGTTTAACATTTGAATCTCCATCTGCTTCGGAAGATTTTGCCTTGTGGTCCAACTCCTGTGTTCATACGTGCCTCTCAGTACAAGTGTTTTACGAAGCAGAGATGGTGTTCCTCACCGTGCACTGTGCTGGTTTCTGTTTTAGCCTTTCTCTTCTGTCACATGAAATCCGTGCTCTTTGGGGGCCCATGCTCTTACTCTGCCATTGTCTGGGAGGCTATACAGTCACACCCTGCATGACATCCATCTGGGCATTGTCTGGCCATAGGTGCCCAAGGCCCCACAAGCTTGCAGAGTTCAAGCATAGCGACTGGAACACAGACAGAAACGGACCTCCCCATGTGCGGAGGATGTCACAGCTCTCCAGAGATAGCACATGTGTTTCATGTCTCCTGTTCACAGAGTGACCGCGCTGCTCCCTCTCTAATGATACGGCTCACATGTCACATGCAGTGGACACGTCCTGATAGTCACTAAAGCATGCCTGTGTTGTTGGCTTGTGTGTGCCCGGCACTGTTTGGTTAGTTCAGTGGGAATTTTCTCTACTTGTAGATAAGGATTATCATATAAGTTATAAACCTCCCCCCCCCAGCTCATAGACGACAGTATCTAGTCTTGTGTTTTGTATCTTTGAGTGTTGTAACACTATTTATCTATTATATTTCCTTCCACAAAAGTTTTTTGTGCAGTACCTTGTGACTCCCAAAGGCAACAGAAGGAGTTCTAGTGATAGCAGACGCCAGAGGCCAGGCAAGCAGCGCTCTGGAGTGAGATAGGAACTTACTAATCAACGCCAAGGTGGAACGTGGAGCCTTGGTGGCCTAGTGCTTGTGGCGTTGTGCTGCTACCTTGTAGCTCACAGCTCTTTGGTGGTTCGAATCCGCCAGTGACCTATGGGAGAAAGATGGGCAGTGTCTTCCTGTGATATGTAAAGTCTCAGAAATCCAGTAGAGGGTCAGCTATGAGGCGTTTAAATTTTGAGAAGGTGGAAATGGAATGACTACTATTGCTTGTGAAAGAACCCTGGGAGTGCAGTGGTTAAACTGCTTGACTTTCAAGTTCACAGGCTGCCAGGCACTGGGAATGAGAAGGATGTGTCAGTCTGTTTCTATAAAAAGGGAAAGGAGAAGTGGGGTGTGGAAGAAAGAGGTACAAATCACCAGGATAGCAGGGATTACTGAGGGGCAGGGTGGGTGAGTTGTCGTGGGGGCTCTGAGACATACAGTAATAGCTCAGTGCTGGGGTAATGGGGGTAGGTGTGTCGGAGACAGTGAGACTGGCTCAGGATGGGTCAGGGTTCAGAGCTGTGGTGCACAGAATCGCTGTGAGTCATAGGAGACTTGATGGCACATAACAACACTAGTAATTAATTCTATACAACGCAATCTACATGCAGGAAATGATGTTTATGAATGATTGTATATGAGCAAATGATGGTAGAAATAAGTAATACATTTTAAAAAAACTAGCTAACACAAAAATATGTCTCTTTGACACCAATTTTCATAGCAGCGTTAGTCACCATCGCCAGAACATGGAAGTAGCGCAGAAGACCAACCACAATCGAATGCATTGAGAAACTATGGTACATTCACACAGTGAAATACTTCATAACACGCAGGAGCAATGATTTTGTAAATGACTACCTAACTTATGAGGAGCGAACTAACTCAGTCCTGTAAAGACAAATACTATATGAAACCATTATTGTAGAATGATATGGAGATCCAAAGGGGGGTAAGGCGGGAGCAGAGAGGTGAGGATGGGCCAGGGGGTGGTTGGTTAATCGTAGAGTGGCACAATTTGATGGGGGTGGGTGGGTTAAGGTGATAAGAAAGATTTGTTATGAAAAACAATATATGAGAACTTTGTAAATAAACCAGTAATAACTTTGAAACCCTGTGGAGAAGTTCTCCTCTCCTGTAGGCTTGCTAGGAGCCAGAATTCTCCCCATGGTAGTGGGATTTGTTTTGTTTGGTTGAGTTTTGGTATTGTGTGTTTTTTTAAACTAGTAATTTTTCTATTTTTACAATAAATGGTCTTATACAGTATTTGGCCCTAAGAGACTGAGTTAGTTCACTCCATACAATGCACTCTAGCCTCTACCATGTTATATTGTTGTTGTTGTTATGTGCCATCCAGTCGCTTCGACTCATAGCGACCCTATGTACAAGAGTCCTAAACGCCGTTCTATCCTGTGCCAACCTCGCCGTCTCAAACACACTCATTCCCACCACTCCACTCACAGAGTAGATCCATCTCATCGAGGGTCTTCCCCTCCTGCGCTGTCCCTCCACTCTCCCAAACATGATGTCCCTCTCCAAGGACCAGTCCCTCCTTGCAACATGCCCAAAGTATGTCAGACGAAGCTTCAGAATCCTTGACTCCAGGGAGCAGTCTGGCTTTACCCTCTCCAGGACAAACCTGTTTGTTCTCTTAGCAGTTTTTCTAAATTGTTGCTGCGTGCTGCAGAGTATTCCATTGTGTGAATGTACCATAATTCACAGTCCATTCATTTGCTGATGGGCATTTAGACTGTTTCCATTTCCTTGCTACTGTAAATAAGGCTGCTGTGATCATAGGTATACAAATCTCTGTTCATGCCCTAGTTCTCTTTTCCTTGGGATATATTCATTCCTGTCTTGGTACTAGCAGCCATGAGATCAAAAGACAAATGGAATTGGGAAAGTGTGCTGTCAGGGACCTCTCCAGATTACTGAAGAGCAGTGCTGTCAGTCTGGAGACTAAGGTGTGCCTGATCCAGGCCATAGTCTTCTCAGTTACTTGCTATGTATCAAAAAAGCTGGACAATGACTAGGGGTGATAGGAGAATTGATGCCTTTGAGCTGTGGTGCTGGAGAAGAGTAAAGAATATCCTATAAACTGTTAGGAGAATAAATAGGATCATCCTGGAGAGGGTGAGACTGCTCCTTGGAGGCAAGGATTCTGAAGCTCTGTGTGACATACATTGGGCATGTTGTAAGGAGGGTCTAGTCCGTAGAGAGGGACACATGCTTGGGAGGGTGGAGGGACAGTGCAGGAGAGGAAGACCCTGGATGAGATGGATTGATTCAGTGACTGGGGTAATGGGGGTAGGTGTGTCAGAGACAATAAGATTGGCACAGGATAGAACAGGATTCAGAGCTGTTGTACATACGAGTCGAAAAGGACTGACCCGCGCATAACAACAACGTCAATGGAATTAGCTGGCAGGTAGCATTTCTCTGTTCAGCTTTTGAGAAAATGCCAAACTGCCTTCCAGAAGGGTTGTACTACTTGAAAATCCCACTAACACGTGTAAGAGAGACTCAATCTCTCCACATCTTCTCCAACATGTATTGCTTGCTGTCATGTTAAACTTTGCCAGGCAGTGACTGGGGTTTTGTTAAGTACACATACTCTCTACTTACTGACATCGTAGTAATGACTAGACCATTATGCGACTTCAATGTCATCTGACAGGTAGAAGTTGTGCCCTGTCTCTGGCACCACTGGTGACTTCCCACCTTCAGTGTCCAGACTCTGATGTCATGGGTGACTGGGAGGACGTGTCCCACAGCTGGTGGGCTGTGCTCGCCTGAATAGCTCAGTTGTCCAACCCAGGGGGCTCACCTGTCAATATTGTATACTGGATAGCATTGTGTTTTGTAAGGTGGCGTTTCCACTGGTTAATTTCAGATGTGGCTCACCAGACCTTTCTTCCTAATCTGTCTATCTGTCTTCCTCGAAGGTATGTTGAGACCTCCCTACCATAAATGTCTCTCTTGATTGGTATTTGAAATACTGGCATTACTTCCAGCACTGTACAAATCCCAAACCAAGCCCAGGGCTGTGGCGTTGCTCCTGACTCCCAGGAACTCCCCATCAGTTCCTCAGGTCTTTGAGGAGGAGACTGCCCATCTGTCTCTGGTAGTGACTGGTGCGCTCAAACTGCTGATGTCCTCTGTCTCCAGGGCTCCTTTCTAGCATCCAAGCAACATACTATCGTATGGCATACACAATCTGGAAAGTTCTCTGTAACTTAAACTCTCAGACCCACTGCTGTCATGTCAGATCCAACTCCTGGCTGATTCTCCAGTGGATTTTCGGAGGCTGTAACTCACATGAGAGGAGACTACCCACCTTTTCCCCTCAGATCTGCTGACGATTTAACGAAATGAAAAGTACAATAGCAAAGTACAACTAGCAGGAGCAGCTTGAACAGAGGTTAAGAACAGCATTGCTTTTTGGATATACGGGAGAGGAAGGCTGGCAGTTCTGTGCCAAGTCTCTCTTATCTTCTCGGCATAAGTTAAACACTGACTCTGCCAGATGAACCTGTTGCATACTTTTTACGACAGATAGAAACCATCGTTTCTTTTATTACCCATTCTTCTGAGACAGGTTAGGCTCATGTTAGATTTTTATTGCAAACCTGACTTCTATCATTCCTGTCCACCCACCACTTTACAGAAATAACAAACAAACACAAAGCAGCAACTAAGATGTTGGCACTGTCTCAGAAGCAGGTGTTCACTTCTGCACCAGGAGGGCCTCAGACCCAGACCTGTTGTGCCTCCCTGAGCCCGGCCTTGACTCACGCCTCCACAGTGTGTGAATGGCGTCTTTCTACCCGGCCTTCCTCCTCCACCCCGGCCTTCCTCCTTGTCTCACCGGCCTCCTTGTCATCACTTAGCTTCAGCACTTCCTCATCAACCATAGATGGTTTTTAACGAAATTCTTTTTTCCTTGCTCTCATTCTTTGTCTGAGAAAATGATGTCCTGCTGGGAAGGGCATTGCTTACAGAAAGACATCCTGGGACAGGCAGAGGTCAGCAAAAGAGATGAAGACCTTCAAGGAGATGTGTTCACAGGGACTCCAGCAGTGCGCGTGAGCAGGGCAGAGGAGCGGGTTAGGGCAGGGAGCTTTCTGTTGCTCCCAGGGCCACTAGCAATCATTGCCACCTTAACTCAACAGCACCTAACAACAAAAACCACACGCTATTTCTTTATCTGAGTTGGTCACCTAATTTATCCAGTTTTTCTTTCTGGGTTACAATAAAAATATGTAGGCATTCTTGGTATGCTCAAGACAAGTCTCTTTGCCTTAGTTCTCTCTCTCTTTTGAAGAGGAGTTTGAAGCGTAGTTTCTACTGTTGAAAGTGATACTTGAATTACAAAGCCAAGACATGCTTACTACCGATTAAAGAGTGCCAGTAGGTAAAAGGAAGAAAAGAAAAATTAGTTGTGCTTTTAATAACCTCTTGGCACCCAGTCACCACTGAGGTTTGGGTGTGTAGTTACCCATACTTTTAAAGAAATATATAGAGACCTTTTCTTTTAAGCAAAACTTCAGTAACATAGTATATATTGTTTTCTACATGGTATTCTCTCTTAAAATGTTTTAAATGTTTAAATGTTTTTATGCCATTAAAGATGTTGTGTTGCAACCCATTTCCCCTCTATTAATAGTGTTGTGAAGGACTTTTCATATTACTAAACTTTCTTCTTCAGTAACCTTTTTAAACCCCAGTAGTATTTCCTCAAATAGATAGATATTAGATTGTTTTAGCCAATTACTTAGTATACTCATTAGTTTATTTCTATTTTTTCATTTGATACTCAAAAACTAAAGCTGTCTTAAATTCCTCACAACAATTTCTTTGACTTAGACAAGTAATAAAAACCCATTTTCTTGTTAAAAAGCTAACGCTGGCAGTTAAGATTAAATCTGCCTTATCGCTATTTTCAGGTCCTTCAGTTCTCAGCTCAGTTCTTATTAGTCAAGTCTCCTCAGTATGTTGTTATTTGGCTTTTTGAAATTCTCGCTCATTTATGAAATAATAGTAGAGGATTGCTTTTAATATCCATTTCTCTTTCAGCCTCTCGACTTCTGTGCCATTAGCCTTTCATAGAGTTTCTGAGTTAGTTTGAAGGTTTTTTTTTTCCCCATTTGCTGAGAGATAAGTGAAAGCATCTCTTGCTAATCTGGAAGACAGAGAATGAATGAATTTGGGGCCCAGGCTCAGTAGCCCAGGAAGAATGCAGTCTGCTGAAAGCCACAATTGAAAGGAAGGAATTTGTTTCCAGAGAGCAATGTCAGGACTAATCCACAAGTTAAATTACCAGAGAGCCCAGCTGATGGCTTGACTTTCACTGCAGCAGAGGCTGGGATTCTTATTCGAGATGTGGTTTCAGGGATCTCCTGGGGAAGGAACCTGATTCAGGGGAGAGTAGCTGCAGATGACAGCTTCCAAAATTCATAAGTCGGAGACGGCTGTATGCCGTGTTCTTTAAGATCTTGGACTTGGTATAAGGAGGCCTAGGTTTATTTTACCTCTTATTAAGGGTTAATGACATTAACTTTTCTGTGTCTCTCTTGTTGGATTCTAAAATAGTGCCAATAACGTCGTCTTGGCAAGATGATTACAAGGTTTAGATGCATGGAAAAACTTTCACTCTGAGCCTAGTATGTGGTAAGCATCAGTGGTAATTTGAGAAATAGGAAGGACAAACTAGAAGCATCTGGAGTCCTGAGTCTTGGAAAGAGTTAACACACTAGTCTGCCAGTCAAAAGGTTGGAGGTTCAAGTCCACTCAGGGGCCTCTGAAGAAAGTCTTAACAATCTATTTCCAATAAATTAGCCCTTGACCCTGTGTTCACAGCCATTAAAAACTCTGACACACGTGGGGCCACCATGATTTGGAATTGAGAATGCATGCTTACCACCTTAGCTCTATAACTCACAGAGATTTATTACGGTTGTTGTTAAGTGCTGTCGTGTTGTAGACTAGACGACTCATAGCCACCTTATGAAGAAAAGACCTGAACACATGTATAACTATCATCATTTCTCTACGTTCATAGAGTTTCCAGAGGCAAGCCATTTCAGAAGTGGATGCCACTCCTGCTTCCAGGCTTGTTTTAATTGGGGAGCTCCACCAAACACTGTCCACAGTGGGTAACCATTATCCCATTTGACACATTGGTGTCACAGTGTTCAGCATCACAGTAATCACAAGCTACCTCTGTAACATCTACGTAACACAGGTTGTTGATGCGTCTTCCTCCAAGCCTGATCTATGTGTCTTCAAACAGTCCAGCTTCTCAAATTATTTTCTCAGCATACAGACAGAATAGGTATGGTTCATTAGTTCTTAGGGAGAAGGAATTCAAAACAAAAATGAAATATCTCCTTGCCCCAGCAACCGTAGCAACTCAAATTAACTCTTCTATAAATGAATTACCTGTGTGCCTATAACTCAGCCTCCCGTTATAGTGAAATAATTTACCTTCCTTCAGGAGTTCTGGCTCGTGTGTAAGGGGGGACATAGGCCATGTTGCTGTGAAGGCGTCATCCTCCAGCTCGTAGCCCATGTACAAGACAACAGTCGTGTGCTTTGCTCACAGTCTCCGCTGTCGCACGCCCGTCGTTGCGGTCATCGTGTCAGTCAGTCTTACCCGAGGTCATCCTTTTCCACGCCGGATGCCACACTCCTGTGACACAGGCCTCCTGATAATATACCCAGAGTATGAGAGAGGGAGTCTCACCCTCCGTTCCCATGAGGTGCACCCCGGCTGCACCTCTGAGTCCAAGTTTGTTTGTTCTTTGGGCAACTATGATACATTCAAAGCCTTCAGCCCTGGTGCGTCTTATTTGAGTTGACCATTGTTTTCCTAGATCTCATAGAATCTGCGCAAGGCTTAGAGCGCTTGTTTAGTTTCTTGGATACAAAAACTTTGGTGAGAATTAACGCACTCACACGAAAGTGTAAATCAGAAAGAGACGAGCTCTGTTTTAACAAATTGAGCGTTCCAAGGAAGCTCTGGTGGCCTAGTGGCAAGAAGCTGCACTGCAATCCTGAAGGCAAGCACTTCGAATCCACCAGCTGCTCCGTGGGAGAAGGCTAGGGGATCTCCTCCCTTTTATGTCGTCAGCTGCTTTTGAAAACCTGCTGGAAGGCAGCTGTGGGTTGGTTCTGTACAGTACAACACAACAACAACAACAAGACTCATACTTACTGTATTTTAAAATTAAGCACATGATTTTATTATATGACCTTTTTTCCCCCTTAGTATTTTATTTCTCTAGGCACCACTCCCCAAGCCGGGGATGCTCTTGCTGTCTTGACCTCATTGGACTGGTGTCTGGTTATTCATACTCAGTTCTTTTGTGACTGATGTCAACACAACCTGTATCTTGTGCGGTGTGGCAGGAGGGTCCCTGTGGTCGCGAAGGGACTGGAGGGAGCGTCCGGGGTCCGGTTACAGAGTAGACAGTGTCGGGACTCTGGTGGACTTTTCATTTTAGGGGCTTCAAACATTCGTCTCAAAGAACCTTCTGTTTCCGTGCTATTCCCGTGAAAGGACTCTAGTTCATTTGTAATCCAGGGGCTACTCGGGTTATGTTAAATCTGTACAAAGGACCTGAGAGCGATTGTGTCCGGAGGTATAATTTTACTTTGCTGCAATTCATTCCTTTCCCACTTGAGCTCTTGGGAACAGCAGCCTGTGAGTGGGGACTCAGCACTGGCATGAATAATCAGCAGGTTTGAAGAAACCAGACAAGCTCTCCTCAAGGTTTTAGCTCACATGGGTATTGGGTACAAAGGAGTGACAGAAATTGAGAGTGGCCCTGGATTTTAAGGCTCTAGTGCAGGCTTAAAAGTCCTGGGTATGTAGTACATGACTTTTTGGGCTGCTACTGATACAGTAGCGGTTTAAACCCACCAGACCCCCTCCGAGGCCAAAAGATGGGAGGTCTTTTGTCAAGATTTATAATTTCAGACTCGCTGGAAGGTTGGCTGCGACTCAGACTCAATGACAGTGAAATCTGGGGGTATTTGAAATGTCATTCTTTATCTGGCTGTTTTCTGAATATTTGTGGTCAGTCATCAGGAGCCTTCCTATTCTGCTTTTCCCCGGATTAATGGGGAGAAGTGGAAGGAAAATTGTTAACGACAAGCAGTATATGGCGTCCACCACCAGTTTGCCGTACTGCGCTGGCTTATGTGTTGCCGGGATACTGGAAGCAAGGTGCCCAGTATTTAAAACACCAGCAGACTCACTCGGGGTGGACAGATTTCAGTGGAACTTCCAGACTAAGACACAGTAAGAAGAAAGGCCTGGCAATCCAGGATTGAAAACCAGCTAGTGAAATCTCTATGGCGCAGAAGCAGATGCTAATACAGTTCTGAAAGGTGAGTCTCCTTCCTAGGAGGGAAGAAGGCACCATGGCCAGAGCGAACTTAAGAAACCGACGGCCGTGAGGGTCGTGAAGGACTGAGGGTGTTCTGTTCTCTTACCCAAAAGGTCGCACTGTGAGGTGGAGCTGATTTGATGGCACCTCCTTACAGCGTATCTGAGGCTTAGAGAACTTGGCTCCGGACTCCTTCCTGTCACTGGAGTAAAAAAAAAAATCACCAAGTAATATTACAAAAAATTTGATGAATTTCCTGACAAAGCTCTCCAGAGTAAACGCTAGTGTAGCAGTGTGGAGTGTCGTAATGGGATTATTATCTAACGCCTTTTTATTTCTTCATAAAATAATAATCTGCCAGTCAGAATTGCAAGATATCAAGGAAAAAAGCATCCTTTTTCCTTTTTTCAAAAAATTGTGATTTTAGCAAAGTTTACAGAAACGTTGGTTCACTCATGATTGCATTTTCCTACCGTCTCTCACCTGTTCACTTTTAAAAAGAAAATAATAGCCATTCATTGCTGGATAATTTCCTCCTTCGCCCCCCCCCCCAGCCTTTCCCCCAGATCACTTTGCTATACACCTCTTTTTCTGGACTGTTGTCATACGAATAATGCCTAATCATATATCCCTTTTAAACAGTTCTTTCCTTTGTCTGTTCCAATGCAGTGTTCAATATTTATCCCCTCCTTTCTTTGTTACTCCCCAACCCCCATGTCAGTCCTCTTGTATAACAGTGGTGTTATGCAGTATTTGTCCTTTTGTGATGTCCTTTTGTAATGTCCTCCGGGATCACCCGTGTTGTGTAATATTATGAGTTTGTCTTTCAGTGCTGCATAGTACTCCATTGTGTGAATATTAGATTGAATATTTCACCATTAACTTTGGGTTTATAAGGAGTTTAATCCTTTATAAATGTAATAAAACCCGTCAAAAAGTAAAAACTCATTGCCATTGAGTCCGTTCTGACTTGTGGTGACCCCATGTGTTTCAGAGTGGAACTGCTCCTAAGGTTGCCATGGGTGTGGAAGCGGGTGGCCAGGCCACTTTTCCTGTGCGGCTTCGAGCCATCAACCTTCTGCTTAGGATATCAGAGCTTTACTGTTTGTATCATGTGTTTCTTAGTTGGTTTAGTCAGTTAATTTTTATCTTATTTGAATATGCAAAATACATTGTTTAAGAAGATTCACTTACTCGTTGCTGTCAAGTTGTAAGCGACTCACAGCTGGCCCTCCCACTGACCCTCTGGATTTGCAAGGGCTGTAAATCTCATGAGAGGATATGGCCCATCTTTCGTGCTTAAAGCAACTGGTGGACTAGAACCACCTGCCTTTGGATTGGCAGCACAACCCCTTACCCACTAGGCTACCAGATAATGCCCCAATGACTCTAGGTGAAGAATTCTCATAATTTATATTACTTAGTATAAATTACATTAAAATATGATTTGTAATTTGGAATTTAAAACTATTATTATAGTGAGTTTTCAGCATTAACTTCCTGATAAGCTATGTATGTGTGTTCATATTTCTTTAACTTATATCCTATTTAAAAATGCATTTGGTCAGAAGTATGGGGCTGGGATCCAGGTTGGAAGTCATCTGGAGCAGTTGGATTCTACAGAGGTTTGTTTTCTGGTTCTGATGAGGATTAGGGTGGAATGTTTCCTTGCTGTTGGGTGTGAGTTGATTTCATTTGGCCTCCTATTTAAAAATGATTTTGTCCCTCTGGCCTTTGGCCCTCCGACCTGGGTTTTGTTTTTGGTTCAAACATTCTTCTAAGTGGTAAAGCACTTATCTGTCCACTTGCTGTACAGATGTAACTAGTGGTTGCTGTGATGCTTAACACTGTGACACTGATGTTTCAAATGCAAGAATGGTCACCCATGGTGGACAGTGTTTGATGGAGCTCCCCGATTAAAACAAGCTTGGAAACAGAAGTGACATCCACTTCTGAAATAGCTTGCCTCCGGAAACTCTATGAACGTGGAGAAATGATGAAAGTTTACAAGTGTTCAGGTCTTTCATTCATAGGGTCACTGTGAGTCATCTACAACTCGATAGCACCTAACAACAATGACATATCAGAAATGTGATTTTTGTAAATTGTTTAAAGTAAAAATCTGCTGTGTTCAGTTTTGAAGTCTTGTGAGTTTAGTTAGGTAACACAAAGTCAAAGACCTCAAATTGAATGCACTTTTGCTCTTGTATTAAAGTACTTTGATAATTCTAGAGATTGATGAATGAACCCTAGTGGCACAATGGTTAAAGCACTACAAAGGTTAGCAGTTTGAACTCATCCACCAGCTGCTCCAGAGGAGACAGGTATAACGGTCTCTGTGTTATTATTGTACCATAGAGTCAGAAGCAACCCAAAGCTGACCCTCCAGTGGGTTTTCAGAGGCAGTTAATTGCGTGGGAGTCGATTGCCCATCCTTCTTCCACAGAGTAGCTGATGGCCTTGAACTGTGTGTCTTTGGGATTGCAGTCAGCTTCTTGCCACTAGGCCACCAGATCTCCCTATGGCAGTTACTTCCATAAGAATTCCAGACTTGGAATTTCCTGCCCTATGGGGCTGCTGTATTGTCTTACAGGGTTGCTGTGAGTTAAAGTGACTTAATGACACTGGGTCTACTAGTTGATGACAAATATAAGTGGAAAGGTCTTTAAAGGCATGCTGTTCTGGATAACTGTGTATTTTTGTGTTTTGTATGTAATCAGCCAAGCGACTGATTTGAAGTATAGATTTTTCAAACAAGACATAAATTCTTTGACTTCTGATTGAAAAATAAAAAGCGCAGATTTTAGAAACTAGCTGTATATTATTTTTTTTCTTTTCAAAGATGGAACCAAAGGGTGCACTGTCAAAATGCGATATCATCTTAATGATATATTAGATAAATGCTTTAGATTTTCGTGGTGAAAAGGAGCAAATGGCAAAAAGGACTCAATTTTACAGTCAGAAGTCTGAACATGTACCTTAGACATGGAGGAAACGATAGTGCGCTCACCCAAGACAAAAGCAGGACCTTAAGTGATTCTTATTTAATTTTACAGCTAAGGTAGCTGATTCTGAATTGGAACAAATTTCCAGAGGTATGTGCTTTTGGAAACGTGCCTAGCTCATGGAAATGGTCAGTGCTCTGGGTTGCTAACTAAAACACAATAGGTTTCAGGTACTCAGAGGTCCCTCTGTCCAGCCTGGAAGAGCTCATCCTAACTCCACAGGGCAAGCTTCCACCTCCCCAAATGAGTGTGTTGTAGTTTTAATTGTGATGCATGGATATTTCCTGAAATCTTCTCTTTTTTTCATCCTGTGACTATAGTTTTGTATATGCTGCTAGTGTGTTACCAATGACGTTCTCATCCTTTTTTTGAAAAAACCATTTTAATCACTTACAGTCTTTGCTATCACTTGTTATGCATCAGAGAGTTGGACAATGACTAAGGAGGATAGAAGGAGAATTGATGCCTTTGAGCTGTGGTGCTGGAGAAGAGTATTGAAGGTACCATGGACTGCCAAGAAGGCAAACAGATTCATCCTGGAAAGGGTTAACCGGGCGTCTCCTTGGAGGCAAGGATTCTAAGGCTCTGTCTAACATACTTTGGACATGTTGCAAGGAAGGGACAGGTCCTTGGAGAGAGACATCATGCTTGGTAAGGTGGAAGGACAGTGCAGGAGGGAAAGGCCCTTTATGAAGTGGATTGATTGATTCAGTGACTGGGATAATTGGGATGGGTGTATCGGAGACAGTGCGATTGGCCCAGGACAGAGTGGAGTTTAGGGCTGTTGTGCATAGGGTTGCTATGGGTCGCAAAAGACTCGAGGGCACATAACAACAACAACAACAGTATTTGTAGTGGGAAATGATTGTTCTGTCTGCTTATGCGTTAGTCTTTTCAAAGTACCTCAAGTTCCCCTTGAAAGCAGCAACTGCTTTAACTTTGGGGGGTTTTGCTTTGTGGTTCTGTTCTCTCTCTTGACTGCACCAAGCACTCTTCTTCCCTTGATTACCCACCTGTCACTAGTGTGGACCAGGTGTTTTAATCTCTTTCCTATAGAATTCATAGTCTGAGCGCATTAGTAGGTTTGGGGATTATTATATTTTTTTTTTGCAGAATATGCTTTATTCTTTTTAAAAAATATTAGTTTATTTACAAAATTCAAATTCTTTCTCACACCAGATCCCTCCCATGTCCCTCGTCCCCCCACCCGTCAGATTGTACGACCCCGTTTCTTCTGCTTGCTTTCTAGTCTGTAGTGAACAGTTTCACATCACTCTTGTTATGGATGAACATCACTGTGGATTAGCAGGTAAGCACTAGTGAGCAGGCGCTTCCGTGCTTACTGGCTACACTGGCCCCATCAGGGTCTGTGCGCCTGAGCAGGCTTTGTCTCTGGAGGGAGGGGGCTGTGAAGTTAGTGGAGAAACAGACAGGAGCCACACAGAACAGAATGTTTGAAGCGGTGAAAAATGTGTGGAATCGTATTCCTACTAGTAGTTAATAGTTGTGTTTGTGTTAGATTAGTAAGTAAGCACAAGCCAGCCTCTGCATACCTTGCTGATGGGGTGTCTGACCAGCTCTTACAGATCCTGGGCATGACCCCAGCTCTCAGCCTGCCAGGACCTTGCGTAAGGCAGGAAACCCTAGGTTGATATTTTCCACAGATGGAAGCAGTGCTCAACGGTTTCCCTCCTTCCTCTCTTTGAAAAATGTGGGAAAAGGCATTATTAGCCATAAATTTCTGCTGATGGGCTGACCCAGGGTCAAGCAGGTGGGTGAGACGAAGGGCATCCCAGGCTTTGGGGAAACCAAGCTTGGGAGTTTATGTGCAAGTACTCACAGTCTCGCTCCCTTTCGCGCATGCTCTCTCTCCCTCCCTTTCTCTCTCTCCCTCCCCTTCTCTCTTTCCCTCCCTCTCACTCTCTCTTTCCCTCCCTCTCACTCTTTCTCTCCTTCCCTCCCTTTCTGTCTCTCTCTCTCTGACACACACATACTCACTCACTCACTCATACACACAGACTTTTATTTCCAAGGGTCTTCATTATCATAACCCAGACACCCCCTAGAAATAGAGGGTCACACTCACTCATTCCTTGGCATTGAGTTGGAACCAGCCCAGCACTGGCCCTGCAGTGGGTGTTGAGAGACCTTAGCTCTCATGGGTGGAGATTGTCTGTCTCTCTCCTGAGGAGTCACTGATGGATTTGAATCACCAGCAAGGAGGAATCTCCTCTAGATTAGCTCTCTGTGTACACAGGACCTGAGCTCCTTTCAGAAGGCCTGTCCTCGCCAAGTGTGGGTCCCTAACCCAGAGAACGTTGTGAGTAACTTGAGCCCTTGAGTTGGACCTGCAGGATCCTGGGTGCTGAACCATGACTGTTACCAGTTATGAAGTGGGGAGAATAATAAGTAATATCGGGTTGAAATACCCAATGTATTTCCTATCACAGAAAATACCCAGTAACTGCTGATTTGACCGGTGACTTGGGGCTGTCTGTTCCTTGCTGTTGTGTTTCCTAACTGCTCTCTGCTTGTGCAGACCCCCAGCAGAGTGGAGGGGTCCTGAGTCATGCCCAGGGTCGTTTGTGGATCACATAACTCTATTACTTTGCTTTGTTAACTATTAAAACAAATGAATTATAGACGTTAATGCGTAAAGAAGGCGCACTCGTAGCTTAGTGGTGAGGGGTTGTTTTGCTTACCCAAAGGCACACGGTTCAAATCTAATAGCTGCTCTGCAGGAGAAAGTTGGACACTCTCTTCCTGTGCTGTTTGCTGCCTCTGAAAACCTGCAGGAGGGTCAGCTGTGGGTCAGTTCCTGACTCGATGGTACAGCAACAACAACAACTGCAGTCGCTATGTGTAAAGAGAGCTGTGTGTCAGTGGACTCCACGCTTGGTGTGCCCCGCATCACTGGGCTTCTAGACTTTCGAAGGAGAATGGAAATAGCTTTATAGATACTCTCCAAGAGCATTATGCTGAGTGAACTAACTCAGTCTCAGGAGGACAAATATTACATAAGACCGTTGAAATAGAAAGATAACTAGTAAACCATGTATGAGGATCCGGTGGGGGAAGGGTGGGAGGAGAGGGGTGAGTATGGGGCTGGGGGGTGGAACTCATAGGGTCGCACATTGGTGAGTGCAGGGAAGGGTGGGTAAAGGAACTAAGACAGATCCAGCAGGAATCTGGACAGGCTGGGTGCTGGTGGACATAGTTCAATGGTGATTAATTTTATAAAACATAATGAATTGTTGTTGTTATGTGTCATCGAGTTGCTTGCGACTCATAGCGACCATATGTACAACATCCCTAAACTCCGCTCTGTCCTGTGCCAATTGCACCGTCTCCGACACACCCATCCCGATTACCCCAGTCACTGAATCAATTCACCTCATAGGGGGCCTTCCTCTCTTGTGCTGTCCCTCCACCCTCCCAAGCGTGATGTCCTTCTCCAAGGACCTGTCCCTCCTTACAACATGTCCAAAGTATGTTAGACAGAGCCTCAGAATCCTTGCCTCCAAGGAGCAGCCCGGTTTGACCTTTTCCAGGATGAATCTGTTTGTTTTTCTAGCAGTCCACAGCTCAAAGGCATCAATTCTTCTATCCTCTTTGGCCATTGTCCAACTCTCTGGTGCATAACAAGTGATTGCAAAGACCATGGCCTGTATCAGACGCACCTTAGATAATGAATGGGAATGATTATATGAAACACAATGTGAATGAAGAATAGTGTAAAACAATGTATATGAGCAAATTTGTAAGCAAATCAATATAAAATAAAAATTGACCAAAAAAAAAGATATTTTCTAGATTGCAGCATATGGCTCTTCCCTTTTCTAGAACTGGAGCCGCATCTGTAATTCATGTTCTGTGGTTCTTCTCGCCTCCTTGGTCATGATGACCCTTTCTCTGTTTCCATAAAGAGTTGCCCTTCCCTGTCTCACAGCCTGCTGTGCTGTGAAACGCTGCATATTCCTACGTGTAAATCGCCGGGACACTCAAGGAAGAGAGTCCTTTGGAATATATTAGTGAAATCTCCTTGAATTCTGACAATAAAAATTCTTCTTTTAATTAAAAGATGCCTTCTGAATAAAATTTAACATTAGTGCATATTTTATTAAAATTGTGTTGTTTGGATTGAAGATGTTGAATGCATTTTATAGTAATTCTGTTATCTAGGAGAGCCGTTTTTAGTTTGCGAGTCTCTACTTCATATTGTTGTTGTGTTGTTATTTGCCTGCGACTCATGTTGTTGTTGTAAGTGCCATCGAGTCGTAGGTGACTCAGAGAGACTCTATGAATGAAAGTCCTCGACACTTGTGTGACTTTAATCTTTTCTTGCGACTCATAGATACCTATGTACAACAGCCCTGCACCAGGCCCTATCCTGTGCCAATCTCACTATCTCCGACACACCTACTCCCCTACCCCAATCACTGAATCCGTCAATCTCATCGAGGGTCTTGCTCTCCTTCTCTGTCCCTCCACCCTCCCAAACATGATGTCCCTCTCCAAGGACTGGTCCCTCCTTGCAACATGCCCAAAGTATGTCAGACAGAGCTTCAGAATCCTTGCCTCCAAGGAGCAGCCTGGTTTCACCCTATCCAGGACGAACCTGTTTGTTCTTCTAGCAGTCCATGATATACTCAACACTCTTATCCTGCACCACAGCCCAAAGGCATCAATTCTCTTTGTATCATCCCTCATCACTGTCCAGCTCTCTGATGCATTAGCACACAATCGCGAAGACTTAAAGCCTAGATAAGGCGCACCTTAGTCACCAGCCTGATGTTATTGCTCTTCAGTACTTTGGAGAGATCTCTGACAACAGGCTTTATAAATCACCTTCAGATGGTTCACTGAACTGCCAGCGAGGCTCAACCCTTGGCTTGGCAGCACGTCTGTCTGTGGACTCATACCAGAGCTCCACTAAGGAGTATGCCAGCTATGGGCCTGGCGTGTTTTTCTCTTGGTACCATGTGCACCTCACCGTGGTGGCACTTCCCTGGCAGTTCCAATCCATTGGTGGCTCTGCAGGAGAAAGATAGGCAGTCCCCTCTGGTGTGATGTACAGTCTCAAATCCCACTCGACAGCAATGAGCTCGGCTTCTTAAAAGAATGCAGGTTTAGGGGAGCTCTGGTGGCCTAGTGGCAAGGACCTGCAACAACAATCCCAGAGGCTCACGGCTTGAATCCACCAGATGCTCTGCCGGGGAAGGAGGGACAATCTCCTCCTGTACCAGTCAGATCTGATTTGACAGTACACTCATAAAAATAATAAAAAAAAAAATGCATATGAATAAAACATACTGTAAAGGTATTAAAAAAAAAAAAAAGAATGCAGGTTTAACATCCCCACTGTAAGGAGCTCTGGTGGCCTAGAGAGGCAAGACGCTACAGTGTAATCCCGAAGGTGTGTGGTTCAAATCCACCAGATGTTCCTCTGGAGAAGGAGGGGCAGAGTCCTCCTGTGCCAGCCGGATCCAATTCCACCGTACACCAAACAAACAAACAAATAAGTCAGTAAATAATTAAGTAAATGAGTAAATGAATATCTATCTATCTATCTATTATCTATCTATCTATCTAATCTATCTATCTATCTCTATCTCCCCACTATTGTTGTTAGGTGCCGTTGCGTCAACACCGCTCTCAGAAATCCTGTGAATAGCAGTTGACCCCTCGTCCTGTGCTCCACTATCCTTGTCATTTGCCCCTTGCTCAAGTCCACTGGTGCAGTCACTCTGTCAGCTCATCGTGTTGAAGGTCTTCCTCTCTTTTGCTGACCTGCTTTTCCCACCAGGATGGTTCTTTCCAAAGACTGACCCCTCCTGACGAGGAGGGCACGTGAGCTGAAGTTCCAGCATCCTTGTCCGACTGAGGGGCCTCGTGGCTGCACTTCCTCCAGCGTTGATTAGCTTGTCCTCCTGGCAGTCCGTGGTTCTGTACGCTTCGCCAGCACCACTATTAAAGGCATCGCTTCTCCGTCAGGCTTCCCTATTCATTGTTCTACTTCGACATGAATAGGAAGCGATTGAAAATACTGTGGGAAAAAGGAGCTCTGGTGGCCTAGTGGCAAGAAGCTGTGCTGCAATGCAGAAGGCACATGGTTCGAACCCACCAGCTGCTATGCAGGAGAAGGATGTGCAGTCTCCTCCCATAGGATTAACAGCCTCTGAAAACCCGCTGGAGGGTCAGCTATGGGTTGGTTCTGACTTGATGGTACACATACACATGGAAAATAGTCCCACTTGTAAAATTTAAAGCTACTAAAAAGACTGCTGAAATATTTATACAGAGCACTGATGTTCTGTGAGTTGGCGATGCAATCCTCCTCAACTCACTACGGACTTGGGCGACGGAGTTCTCTTCTTTACTGCTTGGTTTCTGATTGATGACTTGGGAGATTTGGTTGAGAAGGTTTTTGTTGTTTTTTTAAGAGTAACCCAACTAAGAATAACTTCCCTCCCCCTCTTCATATTTTTATTGGAATGCATATTATTATTCCTAAACATGTGTTTCATTTATATACACAGTGGTATTTTCACTTTTCTTCATTGACTTTATGTTTCATACAATCATTCCCATACATTGTGTTTTATAAAATTAATCCCCGTTGAACTCTGCCCACTATTCCCCTGTCTTTTCAGGTCCACACTGGCTCTTTCCCATTTCCTTTACCCCCCGCCCCCTCTACCCACTAAGTTGTGTGACCCTGTGATTTCCCCCCACCCACCTTCACCTCTCTGCCCCACCTCTGTCCTCATGGACCTCCAAACACGTTTTACTAGTTATCCTTTATTTTACCATTGTGGTTTTAGGCAGTATTTGTTCTTATAAAAGTGAATTAGTTCCCTCAGTATAATGCTCTCCCCTCTCTCCCAAGTTATACACTATTTTTCAGCTGTTGCTCCTAGGTGCTGTATACTATTCCATCATGTGACTGTACCATAATTTAGAATAAAGTAACTCTTACAGGATAACTTCACCTGATACTTTCTAGTTCTTTACTATTAACTACACTGATTTAGTAAATGTTCCCATGGTGTAGTTCTTGAAACTGCTCACACCAGCTGTTTTAAGGGAGAAAGATGGGCTGTCTTTTCCAGTAAATATTTTCAGCCTTAGAAATTTAACCAGTGTCAGGGTGAGTTAGTTTTGACTCGGTGCCAAAGAGTTTGGGAATACTAATTAAGTAATTTGATTAAATATTATTTGTGAACCTAAATGTCAATTAATTGTTTATATGTACTCAGTCAATATTTTCCTTAATTCAGTTTTGAAATATGTAGATTTATGCTTTGTGTAAGACTTTTTAAAAAATTAATTTTAATGAAAATTTACAGGGACTTTGGATTTCCATTCATTCATTGTTGCATTTTTCTCCCTGCCCAACCTTCCCCTCCCATCCAGTTCACTCTTCTCTTGAAAAGTAAAAGAAAAATTCTTTCATTGTTATACAATCCCTCCCCCCAAGTCCACTCCACTATGCAGCCTTCATTTTAAAATAGAGACATTTTTAAAGTAAATGTGCTTGGCTTTGTTTTCTCCCCAGGTGAAGATGAATGGCCTATCACAGACAGTCAGCCAGGAAGAGAGAAAGAGACAGGAGGTATGTTTCCTACCGAGCACATGTTCTACCCCTGAGAATACGAGTGCCGCTTCCTGTCCTTCCATATTTTCACCTACTGCGTGCACTTTTCCGCTGATGTCCTTTGAAAGCATACTTGTTTCATATCTTTAAAAAAGTACTATGCAGTCATTGATAAATTTTAAAAATAAGAAACAGCAGATATACTCCTGTTGTTGTGATGTGTTGTCAAATTGCCTGCAACTCACGGCTTCCTTATGTACAGCAGCTCTGAAGCCTGCCCTGTCCTGAGTCGGTCTTGCTGACTCCGAAACGCCTACTCCCAATGTCCCAGTTACTGTATCAAGCCATCTCATCCAGAGTCTTCCTCTCCTGCGCTGTCCCTCCACCTTTCCAGCATGATGTCCTTGTCCAAGGACCAGTCCCTCCTGGCCACATGCCCAAAGTATATGAGATAGAGCTTCAAAATCCTAGCCTCAATAATCCAAGTGCAGTTCATCTTCTGATTTTCTGACTGTTATTTGTGGATCCAAGTAAGATGTTGTTGCCAGTTTCAATCTTGTCTCCATCAGTCATGATGTTGCCTGTTGATCCAGTGGTGAGAATTTTTGTTTTTGTTGACGTTAAGATACAATCTCTTTTGAAGGTTGCAGTGTTGGATCTTCTGCAGCAAGTGCTTCAAGTGATCTTGAAAGCCTCTGAAAGTTGGCTTTGGAGTCAGTTATGAGTCGATTCCACTTTTTCTGACTTGACGGCAACACAGCAACAAGAACGCTGACCCTCCAGCACATTTTCAGAGGTGATAAATCACACAGGACGACTGCTCACCTTTCTGCTGTAGGGAAGCTGGTGGATTCAAACCATGTGCCTTCAAGTTGATAGCACAGCTCCTTAGCACTAGGCTCCACCTTCAACATTCTTGGTACTAGCAGCCAGGAAATCAAAATACAAATTGCATTGGGAAAATCTGCTGTAAGAGACCTCACTAGAGTACTGAAAAGCAATGATGTCAGTCTAGAGACTAAAGCGTGCTTGATCCAGACCATGATCTTCACAATTACTTGCTATGCATAAGAGAGCTGGACAGTGATTTAGGATGATAGAAGAAGAATCGATGCCTTTGAGTTGCGGTGCTGGAGAAAAGTATTGCGTATACCATGGACTACTAAGAGAACAAACAGGTCCGTTTTGCCTTGGAGGCAAGGATTTTGAAACTCTGTCTGACATCCTCTCGGCATATTGCAAGGAGGGACCAGTCCTTGGAAAGTCATGCTTGGAAGGGTGAAGGAGTAAAGAGGAGTGGAAGACCCTGGATGAGAGGGACTGACTCAGCAACTGGGGGAATGGGGACAGTGTCAGAGACGATGAAATTGGCTCAGGATAGAGCAGGGTTCATAGGGTTGCTGTGAGTCGGAGTGGACTTGATGGCACATAACAACAACAACAGTAACAATGAGCCGAATGAATTCCTCACACAGGGCATTGCTGTCCACACACATGTGTGGTTTGGCCTTTCATCATTAACAAATGCTTATCAGGAAAACGGCTGTGTGCCTGACACCAAGAGTTTCTGCAGAGGTTCCTTTTTTAAAATTATTGACCTTATTATGCAGATGTTTTCCCACACTTTCCTTCATTGACATTATGTTTCATAGATTCATTCTTATACATTGTGTTTTATAGAGTAATCACCATTGGACTGTGTTCATTGCTACCTGGTCTTTTCAGGTCTCCAGCGGATCTTTCCCACTCTCTCCTCCCACCAAATTGTGCAACCCTGTGATTGTCCCCCATCCATGCTCACCCTTCTGTTCCTACCCTTTCCCTCCTTGCATCCCCGTACATGTTTTACTAGTTATCCTTTGCTTTTACAGTAATGATCTTAGGCAGTACTTGTCCTTAACAGACTGAGTTAGTTCACTCAGCATAATGCTGTCTAGTCTCTCCTAGTATTTTTCTAAATTGTTGCTCTTGGATGCTGCATATTGTGTGAATGTACCACAGTTTCTCAGTTCATTCTGTTGTGGTTGGACATTTGGGCTGTTCTTGTAATGGTGAACAACGCTGCTGTGAACCCTGGTGTACAAATCTCCCTTGGCGTCTTGGTTCTAATTTCCTTGGGGCATATTCCTAGTAGAGTTTCTATGTTCAGCTTTTTGAGAAAATGCCAAACTGCCTTCCAGAGTGGTTGCACCATTTTACAATCCCACCTGCAGTATGTAAGAGTTCTCACCTCTCCACGTCCTCTCAAACATTTATTGCTTCTTATCCTGTTAAATTTTGCCACTGTTACTGGGGTGAGATGGTATCTCAGTGTGGTTTTGATTTGTATCTCTCTCACTGGCAGTGATTCGGAGCATTTCTTCAAGTGTCTGTTGGCCATCTGAATGTCTTCCTCTGTGAAAAGTCTTCCCATGTCTCTTGCCCATTTTGTAATTTGTCTTTTTCTTCTGGAGGCCTAGTAGCGTTCCGTAAACTTTTATTATGAAACCCTTGTCTGAGATGGTATTGCCAAATGTTTTTTCCCAGATGGTAGGTTTTCTTTCCTCTCAATTGAAAAAAGTTCTTGATGTGCACAGAGATTTAATCTTTAGAAAGTCCCATTCATCAATTGTATTTATGGCTGTATTTGGCAGTCTCTTTATACTGTAGGACCAGTAGACCTTCAAAGCTTGTTCCCAGTTTATTATGAACTTTATGGTTTTGGGCTTTACTCCCAGGTCTCTGAGCCACCTTGAGTTGGTTTTTGTGTATGATGTGAGATGTGGATCCTGCTTCAGCTTTTGTTGTCCAGTTTTGCCAGCACCATTTGTTGAAGAGGTTGTAGTTTCCCCATTTGATGGGTTTTATTTCCTTGTTAAATATCAGTTGATCATAGATAGTCTAGTGCTGGGTTCTCAGTTCTATTCCATTGGCTGATGTGTGCAGAGGCTTCTTGGTTCCTGCTTGAGGCACTGATGCAAGCAGAGAACGACTTGTTGAGAAGGAGGAATTGCTTTCAATTGTAGGTCGTTACATAGAAGAATTTCTCTGGCTTGATGAAAAC
Source organism: Elephantulus edwardii (assembly GCF_000299155.1). Taxonomy (NCBI): domain Eukaryota; kingdom Metazoa; phylum Chordata; class Mammalia; order Macroscelidea; family Macroscelididae; genus Elephantulus; species Elephantulus edwardii. The sequence goes on from NW_006400118.1 coordinate 1,392,397, forward strand.
CTATTGTGGAAAGATACAGCCATACTATCCTAAAACAGTCAAAACATTTGTTATCATTACCTAGAAATTAGCAGTATTAAAACACAAGGAGAGAAAAACACATGTGTGATATTAGGAAATAAATGGCTTTATGAAATTTTTTTCCTGAATGTCAGGTGGTGGTCATTCATGTTTACTGCCTCTGGAGCGGCCTGCTTTGAAAGCAGGCTGGAGATGACTGACCTCCAAGGTTAATTAGCTTCACCCTGAGGTTTTACCGCATGCTCTCACTTCCTTCCAGTGATTCTACCCCCGTGACAAAGGCATGACCTCAAGATGCAAGCGCAAGTCAGGGAAATGCTTTCCTTCCCCCTCCATTTAGATACTATATGCAGTGTTTTCTTCTCCCCTCAAGATTTGGGGTCTATGTGCCTTGCATTGAAGACAGTTATTTGGGGGTACAGTTTTATCCATGGTTGTGTGTCTGTGTTTTTAAGGTCTACGACATTCTTCTAAAAGCATCATGAAAGGTGTGCGTAGTTCTTTAAGTAAAAGGGTGAATTCCCCTTTTTTCCTTTTCACCAGGCCATCTTTGAAGTCATATCTTCAGAACATTCGTATTTACTCAGCTTGGAGATACTGATACGAATGTTTAAAAATTCGAAGGAGCTGAGTGACACGATGACCAAAACAGAGAACCACCATCTCTTCTCCAATATCACAGACGTCTGCGAGGCCAGCAAAAAGTAAGTTCTGTACAGTTTGCCTTTGACCATGCCAAGACACCGCTTGCTAGACAAGACACCTCTAGCTATTGTAAACGGGGGAATCGAGGTTTGTAATATTTCTGACTCACGGAACAGCTTTTTGTCTCAATTCTTTGAAGTACTACAGTTTTATGTCAACTTTTTATTATTTGTGTGTGTGCCGTCAAATCAGATCTGACTGGTACAGGAGGAGATTGTCCCTCCTTCTCCAGCAGAGCTTATGTCAACTTTTGATACATACACACATGCTCAGTGTGTAGTGAATTGTCACAGCAGATAACGGTACAAGGCCCCCTCTTTCCTTCTCCGTCCCCTGCGTCTGCTCATTTTCCCTTTTTCATACGTCTTTAACACACAACGTTTTGAGATATTTAGTTGAGGAGAAGAAACCCATATACCTACCATCCTAGTGTAAGAGTTGTTTTTATTTACATCGTTAGCATGTTTTTGTTCATATCTGTAAATATGATTTTAAAATGTTATCATAACCACCCAAAATGATTAATATTGTCTCATCTAACATTTGGTAAGCAAGAATACAAGAAGTCTCATAATTATCATGAGGCTGTCATTTTGATGGGTCCAAAGGGGCTAAAAATTGGCAACTTTATGTACAAGGAATAAAGATAGACTTGTAACATCTAGGTAATGTAATTTGAGCTTCAAATCTCTTCACTTGCAAGGGAACCTTATAAATACTTTCTGTGCTGACTTTTTCTTTAAAAGGACCTTCATGTAGGTTTGGAATCAAATCATTTGCCATCAGATCAGGGCAGCTCGATGTGTGTCGGACTGAAATTGTGCTGCTGAGGCTTTTGATGGCAAGTTGGGTCCATTATTATTTTTTTGGGAGTCGATAGCCAAATTTTCTTCCAAGTGCCTTTTGGTGGACATGAACCTCCAACCTTTAGATTAGCAGCCACATGTGTTGACTGTTTGCAGCACTCAGGTTCTATATAGAGGCCCACAGAACTGGATTTGCCTCCGGACAACTGTTCTTCTGAACGTGGACTGTGTTTTTCACAGCTCCGTGGGCAGCCAGCCAGGTGGGGGGCGGTGATGATTGCACTGCCCGCCTGCTCGGCCCTCACTGTACAGATGGGTTTTCCTTTTTAGCAACAAGCTCGACATCCACGTTGGCACAGCTTGGTGTGTGAGATGGGGCTGTATCAGAGAGGGGGAATTCAAGACCGGATTGCTAGACTCTCCAGAAAGTTCTTGTTTAGTGGCTCATCCTTCAGAAGGCAGATTTTGGTGGGTTTTTTTCCCTGAGGGAAAGACAAGAATAACAGCTACTGGGTATGGGGTTTCTTTTAGGGGATAATAAAACTATTCGTAAATTGTTATGATAATGTTGTACAACTCTGTGAATATACTAAAAACCACCAAGTTCTATGCTTTAAAAGGATAAATTGTGTGCTAGGGAGGATAGAAGGAGAATTGATGCCTTTGAGCTGTGGTGCTGGAGAAGAGTATTGAGAATACCACGGACTGCTAGGAAAACAAACAGATTTGTCTT
>NW_006400118.1:1394921-1401153 GCF_000299155.1 Elephantulus edwardii
GACAGCACATAACAACAACAACATACGAACTATGCTATATGCTACATCTCAATGAAGGAGATGTCTTTAAGTGGATATGAGAATCTAGCCAACATTAAAGAGATGGGCAAAAAATGTAGGTAACAATTTCTGTCACAAGTAAATATCCTGGCAACTCTGTTACTGGTACGGGCGCCAGGTCGAGCAGCTGGGTCTCAGGAAGAAGGGGGCCCACAGTAGACAGGTGGGGAGTGTGTGTGCGGGTGGGGGCATGCCTCTTTTTCAGCCCATCAGTTCTTTGGATTTCAGTCTTGCTGGTTTCGCTAAAAAAAAAATGAAAAGCGTTTTTCCCTCTTCAGTGTTCCCTTTTCAGTGAAAAGTCTTTTTCTCTTCAAGTGTTGAAGCATCACTGAAAGCTACTCAGATTTCAAAACAAGTCTCATTCACTTTAATTTGTGAAATTTAATTTCTTTTAAATTTAACTAAGTGAAATTTAATTCGCCTAGAAATTTGGACTTTGAAAATAAAACTCCATATTAACTATATTGCTGTAAAACAAATTTCTCTATTGGTAGTTCTAAGAAATATAGGGAAAGATTTTTGTTACAATATGTCTTTTTGGTACAATGATTCTGTATACTCTTTCCATCCTCTTTTAATACTTCCTGGATCATTTCATATTCTGCCTAAAGCATCCTTAAGTGTTGCAACTCGAAGCTTGAGTTTGTTCTTCAGTTCCTTGAGCTTAGGAAATGCTGAGCAAGTTCCACCCCTTTGATTTTCTGACCCTAGCTCTTTGCACATTTCATTGTAATACTTTACTTTGTCTTCCTGTGCTTCCTTGTTTTCTTCCCTTTGCTTTGGCTTTTAGGCACTCTAGTGCAATATTCAGATTCTCTTCTGACTTGGTCTTTTCTTCCTCCTCTATCCTTGTAATGACAGATATCTTCTTGATATCTTCCTACAGCTCATTTGGTCTTTGCTCGTTAGTGTTCAAAGCTTCAAACCTGTTCCTGAGATAGTTTTTAAATTCAGCTGCCTGCCATAGACTTAAGATCACATTTTGGTTCCTCTGGATTTGATTTTGATCTAATTTCCCTTAGCTTGAGCTTGAAATTGTACATGAGTAGTTGGTGGTCTGTTCCCAATCAGCACCTGGCCTTTTTCACAGGTGATATACGCTTCTTCAGAAGTACTTTCCACAGTTGTAATCGAGCTGATTCCTGTGCATACCATCACATGAAATCCATGCATATAGCCTGCGTTTATGTTTTTTATAAAGTATTTGCAATAAATAAATTATTGATTGTGCAAAATTCTATCATTCTATCTCCAGCTTCATTTCTTTCACCAAGTCCATGTTTTCCAACTACAAATCCTTCTCTGTCCACAATTTTTGCATTCCAGTCACCCATTATTATTAATGAATATTGACTGCATGTTTGATGAATCTCTGACTGCAAAAGTTGGTAGAAATCTTCTATATCCTCATCTTTGGCTCTGTTTGTTCACTATCTGAATGATAGTGGCATTCACTGGACTTCCTTGTATGTGTATGACTATTATCCTGTCACTCACAGTATTGTTTCAAGATGGATCTGCAGCCTTAAACCCTGCCCTATTCCTTGCAAATCTTATTGTCTCCGAAACACTTATCCTCATTACTCCAGTAATTACTCCATCTCATCGAGGGTTTTCCCTTCCTGCATTGTCCCTCCAGCCTCCCATGCATGATATCCCTCTCCATCGACTGGTCCCACCTTGCAACATGTTCAAAGTATGTCAGATGGAGCTTCTGAATCCTTGCCTCCAAGGAGCAGCCTGGCTTCACCCTCTCCAGGACGAACTCATTTGTTCTCTTAGCAGTCCATGGTATATTCCATACTCTTCTCCAGCACCAAAACTCAAAGGCATCAGCTCTCCTATCACCCCTAGTCATTGTCCAGCTCTCTGATGCATAGCAAGTGATTGCAAAGACCATGACCTGCATCATGTGCACCTTAGTCTCCAGATTGACATTGTTCCTCCTCAATACCTTGGACAAATCTAATGCAATTCGCCTTTTAATTTCCTGGCTTCTGGTATCAAGAGTGTTGATTGTAGAGCTAACTGAGCAAAAATCTCACTCTTCAACATCTATCATGATGCTGCCAATCTGCCCAGTGGTGAGAATCTTTGTTTTCTTGATGTTGAGCTTCAATCCATACTGAAGGCTACAGTCCTTGACCCTCTGCAGCAAGCGCTTCAGGTCCTCCTCAGTTTCAGCAAACAGGGTTGTGTCATCTGTATAACGCAGATTGTTGATGAGTCTGCCTCCAATCCTGATGCCACAATTATCCTCATAGAGCCCAGCCTTCTGGATAATCTGTTCTGCATATAGATTGAAAAGATATTAATATCCGACACATTCCTTGTGTACACCCTTCCCAATATTGAACCATGCAGTGTTTCCTTGCTCTGTTCTGATGCCTGCCTCCTGGTCCAAGTATATCTTTCGCATAAGCACAATCAAGTGTTCTGAGATTCTCATTCTTCTCAGAGTCAGCCACTTCAATTGACTTTTTTGACTATGAAAGCAACCCCATTTTCCTCACATTTCATCTCCAGCATAGTAGATCGTATGATTGTCTGACTCAGACTGCCCCATGTTAGTCCATCTCATCTCACCAAAATGTCAATATTTGTGTGTTCCATTTCTTCCTTAACAATATCTGATTTTCCTACATTCATGCTTCTCACATTCCACATTCCAATAGCTAGTGTCTGTTTACAACAGTTCCTCCTCCTTTGTGTTTCCATACTTGAGGGCTCCACCTCAGTTGTCTTGCCTGCTAGTCTGAGTTCTATTGTACATAGGGTTTTCAAAGGCTTGCTGTTTCGGAAGTGAATGGCCAATCCTTCCTAGTCTGTCTTAATCTGAATGCTCAGATTTAGAACAGTACCTGACAGACAAGCATTTTATGGAAAAGAGCAGATGAAAGATATTTCCCCAATTGTAGAAATAACCATTAGTTTCAGTGTTGTTCCAGCCCCTTGACACATGTGATCTACCCATTTCCCTGCTCCCCCAGGGATTCCCACCTACTCCATTCAACACATAAAAATTCCATGAAACAATGTATTAGCAAGAGCCTGTGGTGATGAAGGAAGAAGTTCAAGCTGCTCTGAATTGACAAAAAACCAAGGCCCCAGGAATTGGCAGTTACCAATTGATATATTTCAACAAACAAAAAAAAACAACAACTATGAGGTATCATCTCACCCCAGTAAGGATAGCAAAATTTAACATATCAGCAAACATCAAATGCTGGCGAGGTTGTGAAGAAACTGGAACCCTTATTCACTGTTGGGAATGTAAAATGGTGCAACCACTGTGGAAGGCTGTATGGCGCTTTCTCAAAAAGTTGCAAATAGAAATACCATTTGACCCAGCAATTGCACTACTGGGAATATACCCCCCAGAAACCATAACTGCCACCCAAGCAGATATATGCACACCCATGTTTATCAAGGCTTTGTTCACAATAGCAAGGAGTTAGAAACAACCTAAGTGCCCATCAACAAACAAATGAATAGAGAAGCTGTGGTATGTTCACACAATGGAATACTATGCTGCATTGAAAAACAAGGAACTCATGAAATATTATGCAAAATGGGTGACCCCTGGAGGACATTATGCTGAGTGAAATATCTCAATCACAAAAGGACAAATATTGCATAGTGCCACTGTTGTAAAACGGGACTGAAACCGGGGTTGGGGGGAAGACCGAAAAAGACGGGATAAATAATGTATACTGCATTGAAACAGATGAGGGAGGGAACTCTTTAAAAGGAATATGATTAGGTATTATTGCCACGACAGGAGTCCAGAACAAAGGCTGCATAGTGGAGTGAACTTGGAGGGAGGGATTGTATAAAAATGAAAGAATTTTTCTTTTACTTTTCAAAGAGAAGAGCTAATTGGGGGGGAGGGGTGGGCAGAGAGAAAAGTGCAACAATGAATAAATGGAAATCCAAAGTCTTTATAAACTTTCATTAAAATTAATATTAATAAGAAAACAAGAAAACAAAACAAAACAAAAACCAAACCACAAACAGACGCTGTCCTGGATGTGCTCACCAAGTTGTGCAAAACTGGTAACAATCACTTGGTCAACTGACTGGAAGATATCTATATTTGTTCCCATTCCAAAGTAAGGTGATCTGACAATGCAGAAATTATCAAACAATATCATTAATCTCACATGCAAGCAAGATTCTGCTGAAGATTAATCTAAAAATGACTGGAGCAGCACATCAGCAGAGAACTGCCTGAAGTGCAGGCTGGGTTTAGAAGAGGCTGTGGTACTAGGGATATTGTAGCTAATGTTAGATGGATCTTGGTTGGAAGCAGGGAGTACCAAAGGGAATGTCTTATCTGTGTTTTATTGACTATGCAAAGGCATTTGACTGTGTAGACTACAACAAATTGTGGCTGACTCTGAGAAGTATGGGAATCTCAGAACAACTTTATCGTGCTTGTGCGAACCCTATACTTGGACCAGTAAGCAGTCATCAGGACAGATCAAGGAAGCATTGCATGTTTCAAAATTGGGAAGGGTGTGCACTAGGTATGTGTTCTATCTCCATGCCTTTTTAATCTATATGTAGAACAGATTATCCAGGAGGCTGGGCTATATGAGGAGAAGTGAGGCATCAGGATTGGAGGCAGACTCATCAACAATCTGCGTTATGCAGTTGACACAACCCTGCTTGTTGAAACCAGAGAAGACCTGAAGCATTGAAGCTTTTAATATAGATTGAAGCTCAACATGAAGAAAAAAAAGATTCTCACCACTGGGCCAATTGGCAGCATCATGATAGATGATGAAGAGATTGAGATTGTTAACAGGTTTAGTTTACTTGGCTCTACAACACTTGGTACCAGTAGCCAGGAAATTAGAAGACGAACTGCATTGGAGAAGTCTGCTGTCAGAGACCTCTCTAAAGTACTGAAGAACAACGATGTCATTCTGGAGACTAAGGTAAGCCTGATCCAGGCCATGGTCTTTACAGTTACTCTCTATGCATCAGAGAGCTGGATAATGACATGGGATGGAGAATTGATCTCTTGAGCTGTGGTGCTGGAGAAGAGTGTTGAATATACCATGGACTGCTAAGAGAACAAACAGATTTGTCCTAGAGAGGGTGAAACAAGGCTACTCCTTGGAGGACATGTTATAAGGAGGCACCAGTCCTTGGAGAGGGACATCGTGCTTGGAGGGTGGAGGGACAGTGCAGGAGAGGAAGACCTTTGATTAGATGGATTGATTCCGTGACTAGGGTAATGGGGGTAGGTGTGTTGGAGACAGGGAGATTGGAACAGGATAGAGCAGTGTTTTTGGATGTTGTACATAGGATTTCTATGAGTCACAGGCTACTCGAAAGCACATAACAACAATAGCACCATCTTTTTTTAAAAAAACAAACAATAAGCCAACAAACATGAATGAATGCTTTTATTCATCTTCAGGGTTGTGTGTTAGCCTAATGTGAGAGTTGGTCAGTTATTTTAGTGATAATAAGACTCTGGAGAATGCTTTGAAAAATTTCTGAACCTTGAATGACAGTGATTTCTCTTGATTAGAAGACACTGCTGGGTCCTTGGGGTCCTGTGCATTTCAGCGAATGCTGCTTCTTGATCAAGTTGTTTTAGAAAGAGATGTTTTTGTTCAGAGAGATTCTAGACTACAGAAGTCACATCTCTTTATTTTTAGTTGCTCTTGAACATTTGCTAAACCTTTGCAGCCTATTTCCTAGGTAAAAATTGAGGCTATAACTATGTATTTCAGAGGGCAGTCAGAAGGATCCAACAAAATAGCTCAGTGTTTTCTCAAGTGTAGCACTTGGCAGATTGTTTAGATAATGAGTCCTTATCTCGGAAAAGTCTGCATCTTGGATTTTAACCTCTTTGTGACTCATGGGACATCCAGTCCCCATCTGCATTTTTTACCTCTGGGGTTCAGTGTGACTCTCCTGTCCCACTTTTGTATATGTGCCTTTCTCATGGGCATCTCTATGGCCACACGGATAGAAATCAATGGACCTCATCTTGGGTCTCACTAATTTTATTAAAAATCTGCATTCCTTGCTATTGTGAACAAAGCCGCGATAAACGTGTGTGCATATATCTGCTTGGATGTCAATTATGGTCTCTTTAGGGTATATTCCCAGTAGTGGAATTGCTGGGTCAAATGGTATCTCTATTTGCAAC
>NW_006400118.1:1401315-1404720 GCF_000299155.1 Elephantulus edwardii
CAAATGTACTCTTTTCATTTTATTCATAAGGACTACCATTTCTGAAAACACATGTCAGCAAAAAGATTCCAAAGAGGAAATAATTTGGACTTTAAAAGGGCAAAGTCCATCCTGATTCTGGCCAGCGGGGTTTTTGGTTTGGGGCTAGACCCTGATTCTCATCCGTTGCAGGAGGAGTAGGACACCCCTAGATCTTTCACAGGCACGATTTAGCTAGAATTTTGCTGGGGTTTTTTGTTTCCCATTAGTTATTAAATCTTTTGAGCATATAGATAAGACTAGGTCATATAACCCTGGTCTGTCCGCTTGCTGTACAGAGATAACTCGTGGTGGCTGTGAAGCCGAACACTGTGACACTGATGTGTCATGTAAGAATGGTTACCCATGGGGCACAGTGTTTGGTGAAGCCCCAAATTAAAACAAGCCTGGAAGCAGGAATGGCATCCACTTCCGAAATGGCTTGCCCTGGGGAAACCCTATGAACCTGTGGAAAGGATGAAATTTATACAGGAGGTGGCCAGGACTTTCGTTCATATGGTCGCTACGAGTTGCCTGCAGCACTTAACAACAATAGGTAAAAGAATTTGAATGTGCTAGAATTTTGCTGGTTTTGGGGGGTTTTGGTTTTTTCCATTATAGGGAAGAAGTTTTGTTTCCCTTTAGTTATTAAAATTTTAGAGCACAGATGAAGTAGTTTGAATGTGCACACACCAGAAACTGATACTTAAAAACCACTTTCACTTTTCCATAGTGGTTTGTCTACCATTTTTCCTGAAGTATGTAGATATAATCTCCTAATTTAGTGTCCAGCTATAATAAATAATGAATTTTATTTTGTGTGTTACATTAACATGTTATATCTATCATAGTCTTATTCCATTAAAATTTTGGTGTGTTTTTTGTAGGTTTTTTTTTTTTTTAAGTGTAGGGATTCACATGTTTCAAAGATTTTACAGTACAGAAGATTCTGCAGTAAAAATACCATTTAAATCCCTTTCTACCCATAGGACGGAGTAGAACCATCAGGTCTCTCAGACTGTAATCTGTCTGTGGGAGCCAACGGCCACGTCTTTTCTCCTGAGGAGCCCTGGGTGGGTTCCATCTACCGACCTTCTGGTTAGTAGCCAGGTGACTTTTTTGCCACCAGGGCTCATAGCAAGTTAAAGTAGGGATCACTGAGTATCAGGTATTTCTTACTTCTTTTTACAGTGGCATAAATCTCTACTGCCTGTCTGTAGTGAAGTTTATTCACCTGTGCCTGTTTATGATAAAGGATTATTTTCAGTCTCCTGCTGCACAGTCTTGGCTTCTAGGTAGCACTCCTATGTCATTTTGCCAGCATACATACGTTTGGGATAGATTTCTAGAGGCAGGATTGCCGGACTAAACGGTAAATGTGTATGTAACTTTGTAAGAGACTCCAGGTCCCCCTTCTCCGTGGTTCACTTCTACCATTTTGCAATATCAACACAAGTGAATTGAGTACCTGTTCTTCCACAACCTGCTCCGCAGAGTGTGTCAGCAATCCTTTAGGTGTCTGTCAATCTGATAAATAAAAGTCATCATCTAAGTGTAATTGTAATTAGCCTTTCTTGTATAAGCTTTCCCATATGAATAAAAGCATCTGGTTTTAATTTTCTGTGGCCCCAACTTTTGTTTCTCCTGCATGTTTCTCACCTAGGATCGCTGATCTTTTTCTTCTCTGCTTTTAAAGTTTAACAATTCATTTCTCAGCTTTTCTTGGGGGTCAGGGTGCACAGTGATATATATAGTCACTGTTTTTAGATTTCCATTTGTGTGCTTTGGTCACTAATTGTGCTGTTGAAATAATGGGATTTTATATTCAGCACGTCAGCATTAAAGGAGAATAAATTCCAGAAAACAGCTAAAAAAAAAAATGTGACATTTGAATGTATTTGGGGTATTAAGTGCAATTTTTCCAAGTTTATTTTTGAAAAATATTTAAATATACTAGTGGCAGCAGCACCATATTTATGAAAAGAATGCGTGTTCATGACAGAAACTTGTGATAGGAAGTCATAAAGACATTATGCAAATAACTGAAATTTGGAAAAACACAGTAACACAGGTAAGGAGTTCGTCCCAGAGTATAGAACATAGTATGTGGTTGGTAAACAGTGATCAATCTTTAAGCAATTTCTTCACTATTATTCCTGTATAACATTAGCATTAATTAAAGTTTAAAAGGAGTATTAACATTGTATCAACAGAAGGAGTGAGCTGTAGGAGTTTTCCTGTATTAACTGAAAGTTGGTCTTATTTACTTTGCTAGGTTGGCAGTGTTTAGATGAATGTTCAACTTGGCTGGTCACAGGGAATTATTTCCTTGACAAGGGAAGGGAATACTAGTCTTATTTTGGAGATGTGGTGTGTTTTTGTGTTTTGTTTTGTGTTTTCTTCCTTTTCTTACTCAGATAGAGCTTATAGTAAGAATCTTACCTGAAAAATTTATATAAGTCACAATTCAATATGCTCTATCAGGATTTGAGTTTCATTTTCTTTTTTTGGTTTGAGGTTTTAGTCCGGCTGTAATAAGTTACCAAAAATAGTATGTTAAAACAACACAAATCTATTAACAGTTCTGGAAATCAGTAGCTAAAACGGGTCTAATTCAGATCATTGTCCCAGCTGTTTTATAATGATCTTCACCAGTATTTTGCTAGCATCAATGATAATTGATATCAATGATGATTGTTCAATAATTTCCACATTCAGTTGAATCACCCTTCTTGGGAATAGGAACAATCCTATCCTCTTCCAGTCCATTGGCCAGATAGTTGTCCCTCCAAATTTTCCTGGCATAGACTGGTAAGTGCAGCCAAGGGGAGTTTCATTTTCTTAGGGATGAAAGTTTTCCTTTACAGATAGCATAGTAGTTCTTCACAGTATAGAAATTTCAGAACATTACTGACAGTTACGTGCTCAGGGAGGTCTTCCCTGTCACACCTTCACCTTATGGAAACTTGTAGACATCCTGAAACTAAGACGCACAGTCATTGAGCTGATTGCAGTCTAAGGCGGCCTTATAAGATAGAGAAGAACTGCTTTATGGGGTTTCCAAGTCTGTAAATATTTACCGACACGGACTGCCCCGTCTTGTCCACAGAGCGGCCAGTGGGCTTACACAATTGACTTTTTTGGTCAGCAGCCAAGTGCTTTAACCAGTGCGCACTAGGGCTTCTCTTGTAGCTGTGGGTGAGACCAGAACATGGTCAATAAGTTGGTGATAATTAATACTTGGGTGTCTTCTCCCCTTTGTTGTAGTTCGGGTTCTTCACCATCAGTAGATAGCGCTAAGAAGGTTATGTGAGGGTGATATTTAAAAACAAGCACTAAAGGGACAAAGGTCATTCTGATTCTGAGAGTGTTCATCAGAGGCACAGC
>NW_006400118.1:1405267-1413963 GCF_000299155.1 Elephantulus edwardii
AAAAGAGTTCTCTCTCTCTCATCTGTTTCATGCAGTATACATAATTTATCCCCCCAACCCCAGTCTCAGTCTCGTTTTACAACAGCGGCACTATGCAGTATTTGTCTTTTTGTGACTGAGATACTTCACTCAGCATATTGTCCTCCAGGGTCACCCATTTTGCATATTTCATGCGTTCCTTGCTTTTCAATGCTGTGTAGTATTCCATTGTGAGCTTCTCTATTTATTCGTTTGTTTTTGGGCACTTGGATTGTCTCCAGCTCTTTGCTATTGTGAACAAAGCTGCAATGAACTTGGGCGTGCACAAGCCATCTTCTTGAGGATCTGCCTCTCTCACTGTGCCTCCCCGCTCTTCCTATCGTAATGTCTTTTTTCCAAGGACTTGCCCCAGCTGAGACCATGCTCAAAGTATATGAAACAAAGAGTGACCATTCTCGCCTCTACGGAGCACCTTGGCTGCACTTCCTTCAATACTCATTGGTTTGTTCTTTTGGCAGTCTGTGATAGACTCATTATTCTTCACCAAGTCCACAATTAAAAGGCATCATTATTCAGTATCCAACTTTCACATGACTTCGATGCAACTGAATACATTATGTATCTTAAAACCAAAAAGAAAAAAACCCTACATCTCATTGCCATTGAGTGGGAACTGACTCGTTGCTAATTGTTCATTGAGTCAGGATTCTCTGCAGAGTGCTGAGGAGCAGTGACATCGGTGTAGAGACTAAGGTGCGCCTGATCAGGGCCATGGTCTTCACAGTTAGCATGTTCTACATCAGAGAGCTGGACAGTGACAAAAGATGACAGAAGAATCAATGCCTTTGAGTTGTGGTGCTGGAGGAGAGTCTTGAACATACCATGGACCGCCAGGAGAACAAAGTTACTTCAGGCAGGTTAAAGCTGTGGTCTTCCTACAGAAGACCTTCCTCCCTCCCAGGGCTCCTCTCAGTTAATCCCAGCTGCCAGCCTCCAGGCTGTCCTTGAGTTCCGTGCGGTTGAAGCAGACCCATAGCTGAAAGCAGGCACGCAGAGAAAATAAATTACACACAGAAGTGCCCAGTTTTCTCCTTAGGAGCAGCTTGAGGCATGGGGGAGTGGTGGAAGTCCTCTCCTGGGGACCAGGGGTATTTGTGGGATTTTATTTTTTGTTTTTTTTGCCTCGGGGACTTGGAGGTCCTGCTGGTGTGAATGGATGGGACCAGTTGTGCTGCTGCTGTCCCCATGAAGGAATTGTCCCACCCAGAGTCAGGCCTGCCCTCCTTGAGATGCACTGATAAAGTGAAAGGAGAAAGATCAGAATGTAAGGAGCCTGAGGGTTGGAATGGACATGTGGTAAACAGGATAGGAACGCCTCTGTGCATGTGGACCTTCCCCAGTCCTTTTGCACAATTCACTTCTCTGTCACTTTCCTACTACCCTCCGAGAGAGAGAGAGAGAGAGAGAGAGAGAGAGAGCGCTCCTGGCCAGAATCCTCTTCATTTTGAATTAGACTCAAGACTGTCGAGTCAGAACCGACCCATAGCTCACCATCTAGTCGGTTTTCAGAGGCATGAAATCATGCAGGAGATTGCTCCTTTTTTCCTTCGTTCACACTAATTTACATCAGAATTTGATCTAATCCCATTGGCTTTTACACTTAAGACAAGTATCAGTAGTATTGTGGTTTGGATTATGTCTACCCACAATATGTGTCATCTTGGCTGGACCGTGATCCATCATATTAAATAATTATCTGGAAAGTGGCTCAAGATGCATTCCAGAGGCCTTGAATCTCAGCTAAAAGATAGCATCCCAGTGACTGAACTATCAGCCAGTGGCCCTTTTGAAAGCCATGATCTTCTTCTGAAAGGTTTTTCTTGTGTGAAAAATGAACTTTTGCCCAGTCATCCTCTTGAGGTATCAGAAAAAAAATTTCCAGCTCAACCAAGATAAAATTAAGTTTTCCACCCTGAAAGATAAAATGACCTTTTCCACCCTGAGGAATATCCAAGGTCTCTTTGTCCCCTGAAGCTGCAGATGGAGTTCAAGGCCATGCAGCAGGTTCAGCACCTCCCATTTCTTCCAAGTTCAAACCTCTCACTTGATATTTTGAGGGGCAGTGATGAGACCACTGGATTTGAAGATAGTCTTAATGATCCTTCCCGAAGCTAAGTCATGGGCGAGCCCACTCCATGGTGGAGTACAAGCTGTGTTTGCTGTGGAGCGGCGCTCACAGCTCATACACCTGAAGGCCACAGGGCGTCCAGAGCTGTCTGCTTGGCTGTGTGCAACATTAAAAATACTAACACACTAGGGAAAAAAAATTACCCTCCATTTTTTGATTGGGTGCAGTGATCTTATATGTTGTAAATCTTCACTTCTATAATGTTCATGAGGTATAATTATGGATCAAGGCAGACTGTATATGAAAGAGATGGGGTTGTGCTTTGAGTCAGGCTTTGTGATATAAAAGAGATTGTCGTCGTTGTTGTTGTTAGGTGCCGTCGAGTCATAGATGACTCATAGCGACCCTATGAACGAAAGGCTTGAGCACTGTTCATAGAGTTTCCAGAGGCAAGCCATTTCTGAAGTGGATGCCACTCCTGCTTCCAAGCTTGTTTTAATCAGGAAGCTCCACCAAACACTGTCCAACATGGGTAACCATTATCACATTTGACACACCAGTGTCACAGTGTTTAGCATCACAGCAGCCACGAGTTAACCTCTGTACAGCATTGCACAGACCAGTGCTATAGCACCTAGAAGAATGTTTGACAAAAAAACAATGTGAACCAGTTCAGAGGGCCGCAGATCACCCACCTTGGGCTTGGTAGCATAACTTTCTGTCCACTAGGCCAACGTAGCTCTATGTTGTCGGTGTTATTGTTGTTAGGTGCTGTTGAGTCATAGATGACTCATAGCGACCCTAGGAACAGAAGACCTGAGCGCTGTTCATAGAGTTTCCAGAGGCAAGCCATTTTGGAAGTGGATGCCTCTCCTGCTTTCAAGCTTGTTTTAATTGGGGAGCTCCCCCAAACACTGTCCACAAATAAAAGAGATTACATAAGTGAAATGAGAGGGACCAACCGTTACCAAAAAAAAACAGGTGGAAGGAGGAGTGTGCCATTTGCATCCAGGGATCCTGCACTGGGAATCTTCTTCTCAGGGGAAGATTGATGGCAGGACGCAGGGAGCCGTCCAAGGAGCCCCAGGCCCACAAATGTTGAAACAAGGACCTTTCTCTTGACTGTGAGCCTCACAGAGAGAAGCCCTTCCTCTAGTTCTGGCTTCCTGAACCCTGACTTGTAGGCTCCTAAACTTTAAGAACATAAAGTCATCCACTTGTGACATTTCTGTTACAGCAGCATTAGCTAGCCTAAGACACATGATAAAAGACTATCTGGGAAGGAAGTTGTCTTTTCCACAGTTAACCTTGCTACTGTGTTGAGAAACGCTTTAAGATCTAACCAGAAGCCTTTGTGTCCAAATGTCTTCTGCAAACTGAAAAATGAGGTGAACGTTTGTCTTGATATTTGATAAAATGATGTACTTTTTACTATCAACTCAGGGTTTTTATTCACAAATCTAGAACTTACTATTGTATTTACTTCATTTTCCAGGAACAGAATGCACTGTTCTTTTATAACCTACAGAATTATGCTAATAGAAAATTTAGCAAGGTGGTTATTTTAACTCTTCCGACCATTGCATCTCTCTTTGGGAAGCCACTTAAAGATAAACTATGCCCATTTTGAGTTTTTGCTGTGTAAAAGAAAAATACTCATTACTGTGTTTTTGTATCCTGAAAAACAGAATTTATTCCCAACTTACAATGGGCTGCTGATGCTAGATTCTCCAGTTTCTCCTCTATGTAGTGGAGTCAATTAGAGTAATCGTAAACATATGAAATGGTACTCACCCAGCACTTGCTTCTCCAGAAGATTTTCCTCCCTAATTTTAATCAGATTACATGAAAATTGAAATATCTTGGGACATTAAATACTTCATTTAAAATGTTCATGCTTTAACATTATTTCACAAAGTGAGTTCACATTACAAAAAATGGACGATTTACTCAAAGCCACAATGTATCTGTGATATGAAATGCATTTTCTCTTTGGCATTTCGAATTCTAAGCTTTACTGCATTAACCAAGTAACAGTAGGCCTTCAGAAGTCTTTTCTAGATAATATTAGCATTTCCTTCATCTTGACTAATTCTGAAAGCGAAGCCTTAAAAGAAAACCACGTTAAATTTAAATAGGCCAGAGAAAGTGGAACTTTTAAAGTTGTAGAACCTGTTTAGGGTTTGCCCGGAAGGAATGAGAGTTGCTGATGGTTTTTGTTAGCAAACGTTCTCGCCTTACTCAATATACGTCTACCACAGAATCGTTGGTAAAAGAAGCAATTACCCTATTTCTCTTAATATAGCAGAGAAACTTTGTTCTGTTTACAATCAGGTTTCTTCAGCTGACAGTTTAAAGAAGGTGGCATTTCTTTAAGGAAGCCACATTTTAGTTACATTCTCTGACATTTTCTCTGTCCTGAGATGCAGGAACAGGGAAGCAGATTTATGCAGTGGACTTCATGTGCTGTACCAGTCAACCACACTGTCCGGTCAGCTCTGACGGGCGAAGACCCTTTGTGTGTCAGCGCCGAGCTGGGCTCCACTGGGATTTCAGTAGCTCACTTTTCAAAAGTAGATGCCACGTCTCTTTTCTGAGGTGCACCCGGCTGGACCAGCACTCCCCACCTTTTTTATTATCGTCCAGCAAGCTAATGCTTATACCACCCAGGATGACCCCTCACCCCAGTGGCACAGAGAGAATTTCACACAGGCCATCATGCAGAATTGAGACAGGAAATAAGAAAAGGTTGACAGTCCACATCAGACGCTCTCAGACCTCCTTTATATTGGCATGTGGGCCCTACAGCCTTTTCTACAAAATGATTGACATTGTCTGGAGTTAACATTGTATAATTTTATCATATGTTGTTATGTTGTTATGTGCTGTCAAGTCCCTTGCTACTCATAGTGACTCTACGTACAACTCTCAATCCTGCCCTATCCTGAGCCAGTACTCACTGCCTCTGACACACCTCCCCTTATCACCTCCATTACTGTGTCATCCTATCTCCTCCCAGGTCTTCCTCTCTTACGCTGTCCTTCCATCCTTCCAAGTGTGCTGTCCTTCTCCAAGAATTGGTCCTTCCTGGCAGTATACCCAAAGTATGTCAGAGGGAGCTTCAAAATCTTTACAAACCTGTTTGTTCTCTAGGCAGTGTATGGTATGTTTAATACTCTTCTCCAACACTATAACTCAAAGGCATCAATTCTTCTGTTGTTCAACTCTCTGATGCACATGTCCAGCTCTCTGATTCTATGCCAATCATTATTTAGCTGTGTGATGTAGAGCAAGTAATTGCAAAGATCATAGCATAGATGAGGCGCACCTTAGTCTCTAGACTGACATTGTTGCTCCTCAGCACTCTGGAGAGGTCTCTGACAGCAGATTTTCCTAATACGATTTTTTTTTTAAATTTCCTGACTGCTGGTGCCAAAGATGTTAAAATACAGGACCATTATTATTCAACTTTTTCAGGAAGCATAGTAGTTAAAGGTTGGTTATAGCACAAATATTTCAAAGCTTCAAACTTTATACATTTAAACTGCAAATAATTCCAGGTTTTCATTCTTCTCTTTATCTGTCTTATTTCTCTAAGTGCTGCTACACCAATACCATAATGAATTTTAACAAAGTGACTATTTCTCAGTTTGTTGTTGTCTCAGTCTCCTTGTGGCCTAAGGGCCTTTGGCCCCTTGAAGAGGTGTGGCCTACAAGTCAGTTTGAGCCCTGGACCTAGGGGCTGTGTGTTGACAGAGCTGTGTATTGATGTGTATTGGTTCTACGGGAGATTACTGGTCCCTTCATCTTCCCCTTTCCTGGTTTCTTGGAGAGCTCCATCTGTCTCGTCACCTCCCTTCGCCACTCTCTGCTTGTTTAATTGTTACTGTTGTTATGTAACCTGGAGTCAGAACTGACTCAGAGCAGATCCTCCAACTGCTTTTCAGAAGCAGTAAACTGCATGGGAGGAGATTGCCCATCTTTCTCCAATAGGCATTTGGGGGATTCAAACCATATACTTTTGCGTTGGCAGCACAACTCCTTCCTACTATGCCATCAGAGCTCCTTTAAGATGCAACTTTTATGTTTTGTAAGGAATATAGAGAAGAGCCTATTTTCAAATGCAATTACAACCACAGGCATTGTGGGTAGGCTTGTTATAACAGGTTTTTTGAGGGACAAATTTCAGTCTAGTATCTAAGGAGAAGTGTAGAATATTATCTCATAAGATATGTTGTTCTTGTTGTTGTTATGTGCCGTCGAGTCATTTGCGACTCATAGCGACCCTGTGTACAAGAGCCCTAAACCTGCTCTATCTTGTACCAATCGCACTGCCTCTAACACACCCATCCCGATTATCCCAGTCACTGAATCAATCCACCTCATAGAGGGCCTTCCCCTCTTGCACTGTCCCTCCACCCTCCCAAGCATGATGTCCCTTTCCAAGGACCTGTCCCTCCTTACAACATGTCCAAAGTATAACAAATGTAAAATAATTAACACACCAGCTATTGTTATCCTCAGATAGCTATTATTTTGTTGATATTATTACTGTCATTTGGATCATGTGTTTCTGATATTCTGGAACACCTCTAGACTTTGTCCTTATAACATATGTACATCCTCTTCCAGCATTTTTAAGGACTTAAAGGCAGGTTTTGCTATATATTGAATTAAACACAATGGTATACTTGAGTTTGCATTTAGTATAATGGCTGTGACATGTTAACAGTAATTTAACAATCACCATCAAGGACTTCAAGAAAACAGATTCTTTCCCCTGGGCAGCATTATGATAAACAGCGAAGAAACTGAGATTGGGAGCAGCTTTAGTTTGCTTGACTCTACAATCATCACTCTTGGTACCAGCAGGTAGGTAATCAAAAGATGAATTGCATTGGGAACGTCTGCTGTCAGGGACCTCTCCAGAGTCCTGAAGAGCAACAATGTCAATCTGGAGACTACAGTGCACCTGATCCAGGCCATGGTCTTTACAATTACATGTTATGCATCAGAAAGCTGGACAATGACTAGAGATGATAGAAGGAGAGTTGATGCCTTTGAGCTGGTGTGCTGGAAAAGAGTATTGAATATAGCATAGACTGCTAAGAGAACAAATGGGTTTTTGTCCTGGAGAGAGTGAAACCAGATTGCTCCTTGGAGTCAAGGATTCTGAGACTTTGTTTGATATACTTTGGACATGTTGCAAGGAGGGACCAGTCCTTTTAGTGGGCTATCATGCTTGGAATGGTAGAGGGACACCACAAGACCAGAAGACCCTCAGTGAGTTGGATTGATTCAGTCACTAGGTTAATGAGGGTGGGTGTGTCCAAGACAATAAGGTTGGCTCAGGATAGAGCAGGGTTCAGGGCTGTTGTACATAGGGTCGCTATGAGTCACAAGTGACTTGACGGCACATAACAACAAAAAGGACATCATGCTTGGAAGGGTGGAGCGATAGTTCAGGAGAGGAAGACTTTGGATGGAGTTGCATTGACTCAGTGCCTGGCGTAATGAGGATAGGTGTGTTAGAGACAATTAGACTGGGTCAGGACAGAGCAGAGTTCAGAGCTGTTGTACATAGGGTCGCTATGAGTCGCAGGCTACTCAATGGGCATATACAAAAACAACATTTTCATTTTGAGATTGAATGAAGCCAAAACAAATTGAGTCTTTCAAATTCTAAAGTGCCTTTGCTTTAACTGACAGTGGGTTCCTGCAGAGACGATTCTAACACATTGCAACCGTGTCCACGTTAGAGGAAGATTGTGGTCTATTACGTAGACAGTGTCTGGACCTGTCAGAAGTAGATCTCCAGGTCTGTCTTCTGAGATGATGCCTCTCAGTGGACTTAAACCGACAACCTTTTGGTTAACAAATGAATCTATTAGTTGCACCATCCAGGGACTCCAGTCTGACGGTAGAACAGGACTAAAATTGGAACTGTTTGCCTCTTCCCAGCCCTGTGAATGATAAATTCCTTGTAGCGGTGCTTCAGAAACGGCCCTGACATGCTCCAGCTGCCAGATAACGCCCTTTGCTGGCTATTTTTGCATATGTCTGGGCCGTCTGCATTCTGCTTTGCCTTTTCTTCATTGCTTTTGCTAGCTCCCAAGGTCTGGGGATTCTTAGTTGTCACACAGCGATTTAAACTTGGAAAATGATCCTGGTTGGGACAGACTGAAGTGTTACCAAGTTTAGTCATTAGCCATTATCAATCTTAAACTCTGTGGAAAGAGAAACAATGGCTGAACGGCCGTATTTCATCTGCATTGCATTTTCAGCTGTGGAGTTTGAGCCATTTACATGGGCTTTCGCCTCTGCCGGTTGTAAAACAAGCAGGACCACACAGTCTTTCTGGCGAATGGAAAAGATTTTAATGTAAATTTTGTGATCTCTCCAAGTTAAATCTAGCATTTGATTTAAGCATAAGGAAGAGGTTGATGAATTAAGTTTCAGCAAGCTCTTGACACTTTTTGATTGCTTGTTTATTGTGGGATATTGCTTCTAATATATACTACGTAGTAACAATTTTGTGTTTTTCCAGCATTTTTCTTCTTTTATCTGATGTAATCCTTCCTATTGTTGT
>NW_006400118.1:1414804-1421646 GCF_000299155.1 Elephantulus edwardii
GAAGGCCCCCTATGAGGTGGATTAATTCAGTGACTGGGGTAACCGGGATGGGTGTATCAGAGACAGTTCTATTGGCACAGGATAGAACAGAGTTTAGAGCTGTTGTTCATAGGGTCGCTATGAGTCGCAGGTGGCACATAACAACAACAACAACAACAGTTAAGATATCCATCTAAAGAACTAACTTTCAGTTTAAGTCTCTGTTTGAGATTCCTTAGCGGTAAAAGTGTTAGGATTTGTTCTTCATGGTCACGTGGGAAGCTAATAATAGAGCATTACTAGATTCTGTGACTGATGTTTGAATGTCTTGGGCATCGTAGAGTTTGGAGGCCTGTCGAAGATGTTAAGAATGGTGGAGGATAGGACAGAGTTCAGATCTATTGTTCATAGGATTGTTCTGAGCTGTGCTCAGCTTGATGGCACTTAAAGACAACAGCAAAAGCCATTGCCTTTGACTCAGAAGCACTTCTGGACAGTGGCTTTCAGAGGCTGTAAAGTGGGAGGAGAAAGCCCAGCTTCCTCCCCCACAGCAGCTGGTTTATTGGACCCACCTGAGAGACGGCTCATAGCTGGTAAGAACTGGCCACCAGGGCTCATGAAAGCAAAGAGCATCTCCTTTCCTGTGACAAATTCTGTCCCTCAACATGTTGTTGTTGATTGCCGTGGAGTCAATGACTCATACTGACTCTATGAACAAAAGACCTGAAGTCTTTCTAGAACTATCGTCATTTCTCCAAGGTCATAGAGTTTCCAATAGGCATGTGGTTTAGGAAGTGAATGCCACTCCTACTTCCAACCCTCAGCAGGTAGCCTCCCACAGTTTTTAAGTTTTTTAAAATAATTTTTTTAAATGCAGATCCCCTCTCCTCCTTTCCTGCACTGACATTATGTCTCATACGGTCATTCTCATACATTGTGTGTTTTTTTTAATTTTTAAAAATTTTTAAATTATTTTTATTTTATTATTTGTGTGTGCGTGTACCGTCAAATCAGATCTGACTGGTACAGGAGGAGATTGTCCCTCCTTTTCCCAGCAGAGCATCTGGTGGATTCAAACCGTGCTCCTCTGGGATTGCAGTGCAGCTTCTTGCCACTAAGCCACCAGAGCTCCCCTCACACATTGTGTTTTATAGTTAATCACCATTGAACTATGGTCACCATTGGACTTTGCCCACCATTACCCCAACTTTTCAGGTCCCTGCTGGATCTTTCCCATTTCCTTTTCTCATCCCTCTACCCACCAGATTGTGCCACTCTGTGATTCCCCGTCGGCATTCTCAACTCCCTGTTCCCACCCTTCCCACATCCTGCCATTCCTCATGGACTTTGTTACTAAAGTGAAGCTCGCTCTTCACAGTGTTCATTATGAGCAGTTCAGTGTGTGCGCCTGGTCCCCCAGTGTGTGCTGAGTGTGTGCTGGTCCTCAAGTTTGTGCTCCTACTTGTGTTTCGAATTCTCTGGAAGTTGGGTATTGGATGATAAAAACGTCCTGTGGTTCACATGTCCTACATTCAGCAATAAATTACAATTAAAAAGACCTTCAAAGAACACATATTAAACTCCTTAAACTACTTTTACAGTGATTTGAAAGGGGAAGGAGGAGAAAGAGGTTTGGAAAGTGGTGACTGAATTTAGATTGGAATTTTCTGCTTCTTGGTTTGAAAAATCTAAAGTTTCTAAAATAAACCTTTGAAGAAAATGAGTTTGCAAGCTTTCTTAGGACTTAAATGAAAGAATTCTTTAGGTGGTAATACAAATACTGGGTAACCTCATAGCAAAATATTAAAATTTTTTACAATGTTAACGTGGTACAAGAAGGATTTTTTAAAACAATTCTGAAATTACATTTGGTATGCTAAAGAGACAGGTGAGTATCATTTTACATATTCAGTATTTCATTACCCTACTTTGAGTCTAATACATTTTTTCAAATGTGGACTAAATTGCACAAGCCATATGATTTTTAATTTTAAAAAGTATATTTATAGAGAGAAATACCTTCAAGAAAACATGCCTATTGTAAATGTCTATTTGTCAATGACCTTAAGAGATATTTTATCTCTATATACAGTGTTTTCTTTGAATTTCAAAAAGGTTTCGGGAAATGATTTGAACTTGGAAAAAAATTTGATGGAAAGGTTCCATAGAAATGTCAAGATTGGCTAAGATTGACCTTGTCACTTGTGGGGGATTCAAACAAAGGTCCCTTTGTAACGAGAAAAACTGTCTCTGTATCAGGAGCTCATTGGAATTTCTTTTCCAGCAGGGAAGAGTGATATGAACAACTAGAACTGGGCACAATAGGAGTGTTTGTGTCTGTCTGTGAAGCTGTCCTGTCTTTAACTCCTACTTCTTACTCTCTAGCATCTTGGTGTTATTTCTTTAATGCATGCCACTTGCTTATGTATATGTATGTATGTCTTATACACGTGTGTAGATTGAGAATTTTTCAAAATCTAGCAGGTAGAAGATGATTTCCAGGACAACCAGTCATAACTGTTCTCATAAGTTGAAATATTGAGTCCATTCTTTTACATTGATGATGAAGACAGCAGAAATGGGTGAATCATGATTTCTCTCAGATTTCACCAAGGACCGTTGAGTTAAAAGCCTTTAGCAGGACTGGTTCAGAGATAGTTCATATCAGAGATATGAGCTTCATTGAGCTTAATTTTTAGAGCTGCGGACGTCGTCACTTGGGAATTCATGTTTTTTGCAGGTTTTTTAAAAAAATATGAAATACAGGAGATGAGGTTTGGTTTTCTTCAAAATACTGACATTTTGGTATACCTTTGGTTTGGTTTTGGAGAAGCAAACTACTGTGGACTTTCTCTCCCCCCACCCCTCAGTCTTCCTGGAAGTCAGCTTTTGTGATTAGATTGCAATTTTGTTAATTTAGAATGTCAGAATATTAGCAATTTACAAATTAATTTCAAGCTATAACTATTTATAGTATTTCTCAGAGGCATACTGGAGGTGATATTTTCTTTCTTAATCATCACTTTTTGGAGTCCTGTCCAATTTGGGAAGTATAATTGTTTAGACTCATAACACCGTCCTATGTATTTTGGAAAACAAAATATATTACTCTGGACTCCTTCGAGACCTCCCAGCTCAGGCACTCAGATAGATGTTCAGGTTGACAATTTCTTGGCTTTGCCTGATTTATTTCAGGCTTCCTCAGCGTGAAGTCATTCCCAGCTTTGAATGGGTACTAGAACGGGCACTCTAGGGATGTGGTCCACAGTGGGGGTGTGGGAGGTGTTTGGGGGAGTGCCACTAATTCAGTGGCCATTCCTCTCTGGCAATGACTCAGGGCGGGGAGATGGGAGTGTTATTTCTACTGATGTTTTAGATTCTCCTTCTTGTGTGTGGATCCTGGAAGGTTTGTGTAACGATCAGTAGGTTTGCAAACTTTACCTTAGATTTAGAAATCTTATAGTTGAATCTTCTGTTGTTGTTGTTAAGTGCTCTCAAGTCGTAGACGACTCATAGCAACCCTATGAATAAAAGACCTGAACACGTGTATAACTTTGATCGTTTCTCCAAGTTCAGGAGGCAAGCTATTTCAGAAGTGGATGCCACTCCTGCTTCCAAGCTTGTTTTAATCAGGGAGCTCCATCAAACATTGTCCACCATGGGTAACCATTACCACATTTGACACATCAGTGTCACAGTGTTCAGCTTCACAACAACCACGAGTTACCTCTGTACGGCAAATGGACAGACGAGTGCCATGCCACTTAGAAGAAGGTTTGACCAAAAACAGTCAAACCTCACCTTTGGCTTGGTAGCATCACTTTCTGTCCACTAGGCCAACTGAGCTCGCTCTGTGTTGTGGTTGTTGTTGTTAAGTGCCGTCGAGTTGTAGATAATAAAAATCTTGAAGGTAGCATGGAAAGAAACATAGCTGTTTGCATTGTCATTGTTATTATTTCTTTATTATGTGGAAAGATTGACGCCCAGGCTTAGAGATATGAGTAACCTGTGAGGACAGATGTAAGAGGAGAGATATTTTGAGTTTGAGCATCCGGCTATGAAAACCAGATGAGCAGAGGGTTCTAGAAGCTGAGTCTGCCTTTCCTCCCCTCGGGGACCCTTTAATGGCATGTTAAAGGAGAACGTGGCATTTCTCCTCAGCATGTTAGTAATCTTGGTGTTTCTTTTAACAAATTGAGTGGTAGCCAAAGTTAGACATGGTAAAAGTTGGGATTGCCCAAAATGACTTTAAAGTTGTGGTTAAAATGCATGTAGCGTAAAGAGCTGTTTTGACCATGTCCAGAATTGTTTTGATCCACCTGGAATGCATACTTTCCTCCTTATGAATGTCTGCATCTCCCTCAGGGGGCTGGCTGGTTGGTTGTCCATCTGGAGGAAGCTACTCTGTTTTAATCTAAGAAACAAACAACAGCTGAGAGGTTCCTTCCTCTCTTGAATCCAGAGTGATGCATTGCTGTTTGTTAGCTGCCTGGGGATCAGCCGTCAGCCCGTGGCCACCGGGCCACGGTGGCCTGATACACGGTGGGGTTTGACCTTTGTACTTCAGAGGGGTTTTCCGTGATCACTTCCCAGAAGTCGGTCACCAGCCAGTTCTTGATCTGTGTGAGCCTGGAAACGGCTGAAATCTGTTCGGTGTCATAGCAGCGGGCAAGCTTCCACAGAGATGAGGGGAGTGACAGGGCAGAAGGGGCAGTGGCTGGAACTGAACTCAGGTTTTCTGCACGGAAGATGAGAATTCTTCCCTAAAATCCATACTCATGGTCAGATGCAGTAGATGGGTATGAGGAACAAATGTTTCTTTTCAGTTTGATTTGGTTGTGATACATCTCAAGATACTCCGTGTATGTGCAAGTGTAGCTTTAAAAACAAAACAAAACTATGCAGAACCAAAACAACACAAAGAAACAGTAGTAGCCCACAATACCCTCTTGGAACCAGTACCTGTAGGCTTTTTTCAGTCTCTTAAGTTGTTGTGCTGTTTTGTGCCGTCAAGTCCCCTGCAATCCATGGTGACCCTATGTATAGCTCTGAACCCTGCTCCATATTTTGAGCCAAGCTCACTTTCTCTGACACACCTACCCCCAGTTAGCCTAGTGACTGTGTCAGTCCATCTAGTCTGGGATCTTCCTTTCCTGCAACTGTCCCTCCACCCTTCTGAGCGTGATGGCCTTCTTCAAGGACTGATGCCTCCTGGCCACGTGCCCAATGTCTGTGAGATGGAGTTTCAAAATTCTTGCCTCCAAGGAGCAGCCTGGTTTCAGTTTCTCAAGGATAAACTGTTTATTCTCCTGGCAGTCCATGGTGTGTTCAGGACTCTTCTCCAGCACAACAAAGCATAGATTCTTCTGTCATGTTGGGTCATTGTTTAGCTCTTTGATGCATAGCAAGTACTTGCGAAGACCATGGCCTACTTAGTCTCCAGACTGACATCATTGCTCTTTGGCACTTTTGAGAGATCGCAGCTTTCCCCAGAGCAATTTGTCTTTTGATTTCTTCACTGCTGGGTGCCAAGTGTTGATTGTAGAGCTGAGCATGCAGGATTTGTTAACAACCTCAGTCTCCTCTCCATCTAACGTGGTGCTGCCCATTGATTGGCCCGGTGGTGAGAATTTTTATCTTCTTGATGTTGAGCTTCAACCCATATTGAAGACTACAGTCCTTGACATTCTGCAGCAGGTGCTTCAAGTCCTTCTCAGTGTTAGCAAGCAAAGTTGTCATCCGCGTAACGTAGGTTGTTGATGAGTCTTCCTCCAATCCTGATGCCGCATTCCTACTCATAAAGCCCAGCTTCCCAAATGATCTGTTCTGCATATTAATTGAAAAGGTATGGAGACAGAACACTCCCTTCCAGATTTTGAACCATGCAGTGTTTTTTTTTTAACTCTGTTCTAAAGATTGCTTCCTCGTCCAAGTATAGGTTTCGCATAAGCACAGTCAAGTGTTCTGGGAAACACATAGGTCTGTTGTGGAGAGGGTTAAACCAAGTTTCTCCTTGGAGACTAGGAATTTGAAGCTCCATCTCATACACTTTGGGCATGTGGCCAGGAAGTCCTGATCCTCGGAGAAGGACATCATACTCAGAAGGGTGAAGGGACAGCACAGGAGAGGAAGACCCCAGATGAGATGGATTGATACAGTGCCTAGGACAATGGTGGTAGAGGTATGTCAGAGTCTGTGAGACTGGCTTAGGATGGGGCAGGCTTCAGAGCTGTTGTACACAGGGCTGCTATGTGACTCGATGGCACATAACAACAACTTCTATGAACTGGGAACAAGGGAGCTCTGGTGGCCTAGTGGCAAGAAGCTGCACTGCAGTCCCAAGGTACATGGTTTGAATCCACTAGCCGCTTTGTGGGAGGATGGGCAGACTCCTTCTGTGTGAGTAACTACCTCTGAAAACCCACCAGAGCATCAAATATGGATTGTATCTGAACTATACATTCAGCCAATATGATTTGATGGTACACACACACACACACACACACAGAGAGAGAGAGAGAATAAAAAAAAGTTTTTCTTTTTCTTGTTTCTGGTTACTTTGACACATCCCCTTTCCTTTGATGTCTCTGTGTGAAGGACTTTTCCTTAGAATTTCTTGTAGAGGAGGTCTTGTTTTCTCAAATACCTTAAGTTCCTTATTTTCTTGAAGTGACCTACTTTCTCCTTCATATTTGGTGGGTAACTTTACTGGGTTTAGGGTCTTTGGATCACAATTGTTTTCTTCCAACCTTGTGTATATACCAACTCGTCTTCTTACTTGCATAGTTCCTTCTGAGAAATCAGAACTTAATCCAATTTTGTCTCCTTTGTAGGCACTTCTTTGTTTTTCTTGCACTGCTCTT
>NW_006400118.1:1422586-1448951 GCF_000299155.1 Elephantulus edwardii
AGGGTCACTTTGAGTCACAAGCGACTCGATGGCACATAACAACAACAGCATGTTGGAAACTTGTGCCATTGAGGTCTTGATATTCTGAATCGTGTTCCCATGCATTTCTGTCATTACCAGGACAATATTGGCTTTTATTGTCTCTTTCTTGTTTTGATTTTTTAAGTTCTTGTGCTTCCTTATCTATAGTTTCAATTCTTCCATCTTTTGCAATTTTTTCCTGTAGTTCTTTATTCTTCTGCACCGATGGATTTCTTTAATGGGTTCATTTCTACATAATCCTCTCTTTACACACACACACACACACACACACCCTGCTGTCGAGCCATTTCTGATTCATAGCGACACTTCAGGTTTTGGGAGGACTCTGTCCATCTTTCTCCCACTGACTCACTGGTACATTTGAATTACTGTCCTTGGAGGTAGCAGGTTGCTTTGATGCACCACATATGTGTATGCGTACATGCTTGTGTGTCCAAGTGTATACACAGATATATCCCCATGCTAGTCATATTTATTTTATCTCTACATACATCTTCATGATATTGGCTATTGGAACATGGGACAGAGCTCCATAGAACGAACATTTCTGAAATGAGATTAAATTGGATCACTTGACTACAAAATAAAATTTCTTTACTACAAAATGAAATGTCTTCATTTAAAGAAAAAAGAGCCTGGATTATGTCAGGATTCAAAAGACTAAGTTTATGTCTAGTTTAAACGCCTAATTCTGCAGCTCACTGCACTGCTGAATGATTTATAACTCCAGGGGATTTGGATCCTGCCAGCTTAAGTAAAAGTCATGTGATTTATGCTTCAGGTTCCTTGGAAAATTCTGTTACATTATATTCTTAGCTGACATTTAGTTTAACTCATGAACATAGCTTTATTTTTAAAACTACCAGCTAGTTTGTTTGAAGAAGGTGAAAGAAATTGCAAAATTTCTCAAGTGTCTGCTCCTTAGATTATTAACTTGGCTAAGATATAACTCACTTTTTGTTCATTTTATCCTCATGGTAAATACTGCAGTGCACCTGCCCTGGGCCTACTTCTTGACTCTATTTCACATTTTGTTAAGTTATAGCCTAAGAATCTGGGGGTTAATAAGGACCTTAGAGACCACATGGTCCACTCTTTAATTTACAGACCTTTTTGCCAAGCCTCACAGCTAATTAGACTCACAGCCGAGGCTAGAACCCATGACTCCTGACTCTTGGTTCATTATTTGACAGGAAAGATTGTTTCATTTTGTTTTTAATTATTAGTTCACATGACTCAAATGTCCAGATAAGATCAAGTCAAGTCCTGCCTTTTTTCACTCTGTTAAAAATACTCATTGTCTTTGGGTTTGTTTCAAGTCATGGACACCCTCCAGTGGGCTTCCAAGGCGGGAGGAGATTACTCATCTTCCTCCAGAGGAGCTGCTCAGGGATTTGAACCGGCGGAGAGGCATAGCCCTTGGGGTCCAGAGCATCTCCCTACGGACTGTTCCAGTAGATTCTTACTACTGTATTAACTCGGTCATTGCTGTCAAGTCAGAATCTACTCACAGCTGGCCCTCTAGCGGGTCTTTAGAGGCTATAAATTGTACAGGAGGAAATGGCCCCTCTTTTTTCTGACGAGCATCTGCTGACTTTGAACCACCAGAGCGGTAGCACATTGGGTTAGCAGCACAACTCCTTACTGACGCCACTAGCAAAGCTTCCTACCTAATGTGTTGCTGGTATTGATGGCCCTTCCAGCATTTCTTTATGCAAATGAAGGCAAATATAAGTTGGTTTTCAGTGTCCCCTTTTATTAAAAAAAAAAAAGAAGCGGTCACATACTGTATACAGGCACACTGCTGTCTTAATGTCTTTTTAAAAAAAATTAATTTTAATGTAAGTTTACAAAGACTTTGGATTTCCATTTATTCATTGTTTCGCTTTTCTCTCTACCCACCCCTCCCTCCCAGTTCTTTCTTCTCTTTGCAAAGTAAAATTCTAAGGGAGGTTTGGTGGCCTAGTGGCAGGAAGCTACACTGTAATCACAGAGGTGTGTGGTTCGAATCCACCAGATCCTCTGCTGGAGAAGGAGGGACAGTCTCCTGTACCAGTCAGATCCGATCTGACGGTACACACAAACACTCACACACACACGAAAAATGAAATTCTCTGATTGTTATACAATCCCTTTCCCAAGTCCGCTCCACTCTGCAGCCTTCATTTTGGACTCCTGTCATAACAGTATCTAATCATATATCCCTTCTCAATTAGTTTAATCTCCTTTAGAGAGTGAGACGTTCGGCTTCTGAGCATTTAACTTGGAGTTTCCCAGGACTACAGTGTGAATAAAAAAAGTGTGATGTTGAGAAGAGCAAGAAAATCTTTGTGCAGAAGTGTGCCCAGTGTACAAGAGGAAGTTGGATCTGCTGGGCTTATAGGGGCCCAAGACTGGCCCTGGTTTTGGATTCTCTTACACAGATGCCAGTAAGAACACAGGTACCACCTGGGGAGAGGATACACTGATGGGGTATCTGGAGGCTCCCAAGAAATACATCCCTGGAACAAAAATTATCTTTGCTGGCATTAAGAAGACAGAAAGGGCAGAGTTGATAGCTTGTCTTAAGAAAGCTTCCAGTGAGTAACAAGTTGGTCACTGCCTTATTTATTACAAATTAGAAATGTCTTGTGACTTTTTTTTTAAACATGTACCATAGAGCCATGCTCTACAGAACCTTGTTGGCTGAGATTGGTGAGCATTAGGGTAGAATGTTGATTCGCTAAGGGGAGTGAGATAATGTGATAAGGCCTTTTGTTAACAAACCCATTTGGGCCTGAGGGCCTGGTTTAAATCTTTATTGGCCAAGCATTCTTCTAAGCGATATAGCACTGGTCTGTCCATTTGCTGTACAGAGGTAATTTGTGGTTGCTGTGATGCTAAACATTGGGACAGTGATATGTCAAATGTGATAATGGTTACCCAAGGTGGACAGTGTTTGGTGGAGCATCCCGATTAAAACAAGCTTGGAAGCAGGAGTGGCATCCACTTCCAAAATGACTTGCCTCCGGAAACTCTGTGAACTTGGAGAAACGACCAAAGTTATACAAGCGTTCAGGTCTTTCATTCATAGGGTCACTATGAGTCGTCTATGACTCGACGACACTTAACAATAACAACAGCAACCATATTTAAAATGATCTCATATCAGAATTTAGGTCATGAATAGCTGAGAGAATATTTTTGTTAGTCCTGAATTCAGTCAAGAGTGACTTTGTTTAAATGATTATAATCAAACTTTTAAACTTTTTATAGTAATTTTAATTTAGCAAGTGTTATTCACTACTTTTCACTCCCAAAGAGAAAACAGAACTCCAGGCTAGTTGGATTAGTCACACTCACTATTTAACAGAGAACTTGGACCTCACAATCTACAGGAGATGGTTTTATGTTTAGATTTCTATGACTGATATGAATATATTTAAATACTGGGATATATCTTTACTATCACATAGAACAACACAACTTAGCTGCTTCAGTTTCTATTCATCAGCCTGTTAAAATACAAGGGCTGGAGATAAAGTAGCAAAGACTTTATCCTCTTCCTCCCAGCTATGTTAATCACATTAAAACGGCCTGTATCTAAAATGTTGCCTTTTAAGTAACAAAAAATGTTTCAGTGTAGATTATGTATGATATTAAATAAAGAATGTCTAACACTTAAAAAAACCCAAAACAACAAACCCAAACAAAAAAGGTTTAGTCTTAAACTGGAGCCAAGTCCTGGTGCGACAGTTCTCATTTTGTTTGCGATGGTAGATCAATATCAAGTTGCTATTTTGAGCCTGGCTATACAACATATGAGAAAGACCAAAATTTAGTTCTATAAGGACTGTGTAGTAAAAAACTATGAGAAGCGAGAAATGAAACTCAAAATGAAAGCCTTTAGAGTTACTTGTCCACTTTCCCTGTTGTTGTTGTTGTTGTTAAGTGCCGTAGAGTCGCAGGCGACTCTTAGCGACCCTATGAAGGAGAGTCCTCGACGCTTGGGTGGGTGCCTTTCATCCTTTCTCCAGGTTCATAGGGTTTCCGAAGGCAAGCTATTACGGAAGTGGACACCACTCCTCTTTCCACTTTCCCTGTACCTTTTGAATTATCAAGAAAGACTGCTGAAGTAAAAACCTGGGATATTTGGAAGCAGACAACATATTAGTACCTGCAGGTGGTACAAAGGTGAAGGCACTGTGCTTGTAACATAAACTTTGGAAGTTTGAGTTCAGCCACAGGCATTTTGGAGAAAAGCCTGACAGTCTCCCTGAAAAGTCAGTTAATGGAGTATTTCTAAGGGAGCTCTGATAGCCTGGTGATAAGGAATTGCACTGACAGCCCAAAGGCACAGGGTTTGAATCTACCCGCTGTTTCTTGGGGGTGGGGGGGTGGGGAATGGAGAATTTCTTCCCCTGCGATTAACTGCGTGAGAAAACCTCCCTTAAAGGACAGCTCTGAGTTGGTCCTGACTCATTGGAGTATAACAGCAACAAGAGGGTTTCTGCTGCTTTCACACATGGGATCTTTGTGAGTTGGAATCTACTTTATAGCAACTGGTTTGGGTTTGGCATATAGATAAAATGTCAAGCAGTGGAGATTGTTAAGGGAAGAATGGAGGTAAGAAAAAGCTAATTACCAAGTCTTAGGCTGTTCAAATACTAAGAATCTGGGAAATTAAGGGGGAGTCACTGGAGAGA
The DNA here is from genome assembly GCF_000299155.1 of Elephantulus edwardii. Taxonomy (NCBI): domain Eukaryota; kingdom Metazoa; phylum Chordata; class Mammalia; order Macroscelidea; family Macroscelididae; genus Elephantulus; species Elephantulus edwardii. The sequence continues at coordinate 1,427,314 of NW_006400118.1, forward strand.
GACTGAGGAGGAGATCAGGAGAATGGTGTGCTCCAGGGATCAGGTGGCATTACTTTTTCCCCGACTGTCTATTCAGGATTAGAACCTTGAATAGATATATGTTGTGGGTTTGTTGTTGTTTTTTTTTCTTTTGTTTTTTTTAAACTCTTTTTTTATTATTATTAATTTCAATGAACATCTACAGAGATTTTGGAATTCCATTCATTCATTGTTGCACTTTTCTCCCCACCCACTCACCCCCACCCCCAGTTTGCTCCTCTCCTTGGAAAGCAAAAGAAAAACTCCTTTTTTTTTGTTGTTGTTGTTAAGTGCCACTGGGTCATAGAGCATGGATACATAGAAGGAAAAAAAGAAAAAGGATGGAGAACTTCATCTCACTTATTTTGGCCACATTGCTAGGAGAGGTTATTCCTTGGAAAGAGGTGTCATGCTTAGAAAGGTCAGTTAAAGAGAGGAAGACCGCAACAAGGTGGATTGACACAATGACTACAGCTATGGGCTTACGTCTGTCAGATGAAGAGGATGGCGCAGGAGAGGACAGGGTTCACAGGATAGGACAGGGTTCAGATCTGTTGTTCATTGGGTTGCTATGAGTTGTATGCATATGAGCTTGACAGTACCTAACAACCCTCACAGCAGCATATTCATGGGAAGGCCAGCGTGCCTTCACCATGACCTAGTCCTTTGTGGCACTGGAGAGTTTGTATTTGGATGCCATGTCTGGGATATGCAGAGCTGCAAGCTGGGCAGGCTCCATCCATGAAGTACTCGTATGAGTATCTCTTCACCCAGCTGTCGATGCAGAGTGCACACACCCTTTACACCCACCAGCCCTTCTTTCTTCTTGAGAATTTTGATATTTGCATCTGGGTTAGTTTAGTGATTTAGTCTGAATCAGGTTGATGACATGGAAGTGACTTGAACTTGGGCCTATTTTGAGACTCTCTCTCTACAAATTTAGTAAATGTTGGGGAAGAGAGGGATGCAACATAGATTTTAGTGTGTGGAATGAGTGCTGTGAAGTGATTAGGGAAAAATAAGTGTATAAACTTTGAATTACCTTTCTCTCTACAGAAGCATTAAGAAAATACAGTTGTCTACTTTTCTCCTCAATGATAACACAATTATAGTTTCTTCATCCCACCCTCACCAGTCAAATTAGATACTCAACTAAATACTCTAATCTGTTAAACTTGGTAGTAGAGCAAATAAAAGATCAGACAGATGTGCCTTTTTCTTTTTTTTGTGGTTTTTAATTTTAAAAAATTGCTTGTAATATCATGATCCTAACCTACACACCTCTTACATTTTGGTGCATTAAATTCTAGAATTTTTATAACTCATGCATATTTTTTAGAAAAAGAAAAGAATTAGTAACATCTCTGGTTAAACTTAGTGCGTATTAAAAGATGTGCCTTTTTCACAATATGAAAATGTAAGTAAAAATGGAGGGGTCTTAAAAAAATAGGAAGTTATAAATATACATTCACTTTTTAAACTTTTAAAAAAATATTATTGTTATTATTTGTGTGTGTGTGTGTGTGTGTGTGTGTGTATGTGTACCGTCAAATCGGATCTGACTCGTACAGGAGGAGATTGTCCCTCCTTCTCTAGAAGAGCATATGGTGGATTTGAATCATGCAACTCTGGGATTGCAATGCAGTTTTCTTGCCACTAGGCCACCAAAGCTCCCCTACATTTTTTAAAAAATAAGCTTGTTAATGAAGTATTGGCTTTTAAATACTAACCAAGTGAGAAAGATCAGCAACTAAAGATAGAAGAAATGCTTACGTTTTGCAAAAATAGGCATATTAGAGAACTATTCCTTCCAGAAGCACTGGAGAGTGAAAAAGGAGAATGTTTCATGTTGAATCCCTGGAGGTCCTAAATACCCTTTCCCCTCCCAGCCTTCCTTACCTCCTAAAAGAAGCTCACTGCCACCAAGTCGGTTCAGTCTTGCTGACCCCACAGTAGAGCTGTGACCTTTACAGACCCTATGTACAACAGCCCTAAACCCCGCTCTGTCCTGTGCCAATCGCATTGCCTCTGACACACCCATCCCGATTACCCCAGTCACTGAATCAGTCCACCTCATAGAGGGCCTTCCTCTCCTGCGCTGTCCCTCCACTCTCCCAAGCATGATGTCCTTCCCGGTCTCTCCTTACAACATGTCCAAAGTATGTTAGACGGAGCCTCAGAATCCTTGCCTCCAAGGAGCCACCCAGTCTAACCCTTTCCAGGACAAATCTGTTTGTTTTCCTAGAAGTCTATGGTATTCTCAATACTCTTCTCCAGCACCACAGCTCAAAGGCATCAGTTCTCCTTCTATCCTCCTTAGTCATTGTCCAACTCTCTGATGCATAATAAGTGATAGCAGTGACCATGGCTTATATCAGACGCACCTTAGTCTCCAGAGAGACACCATTGCTCTTCAGTACTTTGGAGAAGTCCCTAACAACAGACTTTCCCATGGCAATACGCCTTTTAGTTTCCTGGCTACTGGTGCCAAGAGTCTTGACTGTGGAGCCAAGCAAACTAAAGCTGTGAACAATCTCAATCTCTTCACCATCCATCCTGGTGCTGCCAATTGGTCTAGTGGTGAGAATCTTTGTCTTCTTGACATTGGGCCTCAATTCATATTGAAGACTTCAGTCCTTGACCCTCTGCAGCAAGCGCTTCAGGTCCTCCTCAGTTTCAGCAAGCAGGGTTGTGTCATCTGCATAACACAGATTGTTAATAGATCTTCCACCAATCCTGATGCCACACTTCTCCTCATAGAGCCCAGCCTCCCAGGTGATCTGTTCTGCATACAGGTTGAAAAGGTATGGAGACAGGACACATCCCTGGCACACACCTTTCCCAATTTTGAACCATGCAGTGTTCCCTTCCTCCGTTATGATGACTGCCTCCTGGTCAAGTGTAGGTTTCACATTAGAACGATCAAGTGTTCTGGGATTCCCATTCTTCTCAGAGTGAGCCACAGTTTGTTATGATTCACACAGTCAAACGCCTTTGCATAGTCAGTGAAACACAGATACACATTCCTCTGGTATTCCCTGCTTTCAGCTAAGATCCATCTGACATCAGCTACAATATTCCTAGTACCACGACCCCTTCTAACCCCAGCCTGGACTTCTGGCAGTTCTCTGCTGATGTGCTGTTCCAGTCGTTTTTGGATAATCTTCAGTAGAATCTTGCTTGCATGTGAAATCAATGATATTGTTCTATAGTTTCCACACTCTGTTGGGTCACCTTTCTTTGGGATGGGAACAAATATAGATCTCTTCCAGTCAGTTGTTCAAGTGGTTGTTCTCCAGAATTTTTGGCACAACTTGGTGCACAGAAGAGACTCTGAAAATTGCCCTGGAGCACAGAGAAGCCAAAGCACAAGGAAGAATTCAAGATACTAAAGAGTTGAATAGAAGATTTCAAAAGGCAGCACGGGATGACAAAGCAAAATAGTACAATGAAATGTGCAAGGATTGGGAGTCAGAAAATAAAAAAGGCCAAACTTGCTCAGCATTTCTTAAGCTCAAGGAACTGAAGAACAAATTCAAACCTCGAGGTGCCATAATCAAGGATGCTTTCGGCAGAATGTTAAATGATCCTGGAAGTATTAAAAGAAGATGGAAAGAATATACTGAGTCACTGTATTGAAAGGAATTGGCAGACACAGAAGAATTTCATGAAACAACATATGAGTAAGAGCCTATGGTGATGAAGGAAGAAGTTCAAGCTGCTTTGAAGGAAATGGTAAAAAATAAGGCCCCAGGAATAGATGGTATACCAGTTGATATATTTCAGCTAACAGATGCTGCCCTGGAAGTGCTTTGTGTTAAGCAATGCTAATAAGCTTTGAGAGCTTCCAGAAAGGCCATAGGGATTGTTTTCTCTCGTGTTTACAGGTGTCAATTTTCTTAAGGCACGATGGTTTAGAAAATTGACTTCTAGAATTTGTCTAAAATTCTTGGTCTTGGGTTTTTATAATCTGATAAGACTGGTGAGAGCAATAGAAAACATTTCTTTATTTAAGAGGATAGCTTCAGGCCATTTCAACTTTCTCCGTGGGTGGTCAGGCCGCTTGGTGTCCCTGTCAGGCCAAAGCAATAAAGATCTGTTCGTTTCTTGGGACCAGCCTCCTCCCTTCCCTCTTGCCTTGGATTCTCTTTCTCTCTTAACATTATAGTGTCAAAACCAGGGAATCGTCCTCATTGGAAGGAACATCCAGTCATAGGCCGAAATGTCCTTTCCACGTCTCTACAGCTGGGCAAAGAGGACAGCAAGCTGACCCTCTGAGCTCACTCACAGCTAAATGGTGGCACTTGGTGACCTGGAGCTTGACTGCCCTCTCAGAGGGAACTGCTCTCACAGCCTTACGGCCGTGAGTGCTACAAAGGTCTGCCCAGGCTCTTTATCGGGTCTGGCTTGCACCCTCTGAAATAGCCCACACTTTTCCATCTCTGCCTGATCCCACTTTCCTACTGATTCCAAAGGTCATTTGCTATTTGAATCAGGAAACATCCAATACGACCTCAATTCTCAAGGTATTTTTTTTTCTACTCTCAAGTTTTTAACAATCCGCCTCAGCCTCACTGACATCGCTCCCAAGCAACTGTCTAAGAATACGTGAAAACGATGTTCCTCCTTCGGACCTGAGAGGAAACCAACAGCAGCCCCCAGCATCACCCCAGTTCAGCAGGAAGAAGCCTTAGAGAACTTCGCCCCATCCTTTATGTCCCTTTAGGGTCTGTGACAGTTGTCCCCAGGCCTGATCATTCCTTGAGAAATCTGAAAACACTGGACTTTGGATCCTGATAAGGCTTTGCCCTCCCTTACCCTTCACTAAATCCCTCCCGAAAATAAACTAGTATTAAAATCAAAGAAACCCCCTCCCCAAAAAACCTAGAAAGAAAAAAAAGAAAACCACTATAAAAAGAGGGCACCGTTTTGACTCTCTCCGCCTGTGGTCAGATCACTTGGTGTACCTGTCAGACCACACAGTAAAGGCCTGTTCGTTTCTTGGGACCAGTTTCTTCCTTTCCCTCTCAACTCTTTCTATCTAACGTGACAGCTTTTGCAAGAGAGTTATTTTTTTCTCATTGTCCTCTGGTGCAAACTAATTCAGGGCTGACCCTCCACTGGACTGTAGGGAAAAGATGGTCTATCTTTTGCCCCACAGTCACCTCACCAGTAGATTCAAACCATCAGGGCCATGTGGCCTTGGGTGAGCAGAGCAACTTTCTACAGAGAAGGCCACAGGGGCTTCCCTTTGGAAGAGACCAGGAGGAATCTTTGTGGAAATCTGATGTTCTGTTCTTTGGTCTGTGTGCAAATACATGTGCTGTGTCCAAAAGCAGGAAATTCAGCTGAATATTTATAAGCCATGTCATTTTCTGCATTGTGTAACAGTTGATAAAGTTTTGTTAAAAAACATTTAAAAATATAGCTTTTCCTAGTAAACTTAATAAAGAGAAAATTGAGAATGAGGACTCCCTGGAAATATTTCTCCTCAGTGACAAGCCAGTTCTAATTGAAGTGTCAGGGAGTCAGTGTAGAAAGGGCGTGGAAGCTGTGCCCGAAGGCACCACTGTCTCCCCTGTGCTGGTTTTCAGACCAGAATGGCCAGCACACACTGGGCCAAGGGGCTTCTGCGTGAAAAGACTTGTGTGTTGGGCTTGACTTTGCTCCAGTGTTCTGGAAATTTATTCTTGGTGCTGTTTCCCAGCAGCGAGAAAGAATCCACCTTTTCTCAATTTGTTTGTTGATAATTTATATCCCACTGTCTCCACAAAAGGCTCAAGGCAGCTCCCAATGAAAGCCCCGCACACAGCAAGACTGTGTAAGCAAAGTGAGAAGTGAGGGAACAGACGTGCCCGCCGCTGCTGGCCTGGACGGCAGAGGGATTACACGCGGCAGTGCTGTCCCCAGCCAGCCGAAAGGCTCACACACAGCTTATATAACCGGACAAAGGAAACCAGAAGCCTCTCCCAGCTTCTGAATTTTCAAAGAATTATTACCAGGCAGTGGATTAGCAAACCAGTTCTTGAAGCTACGAGGAGCACACTGCAGATGCCACGGAAGGGTAGTAAACACCCGCTTTCTGCTTCCTCCAGCTTCTAGAAACCAAGAAGTAGCCTTCTCCAGAGCCAGCAGTGCTTTGTGCCAGCCTGCCCCTGTGTTCAAGACACTGCTAATTTAATGTAGTTCTTTATTAGCGTAGTTACGTCTGGTAGATACTTCACATCATCGCTTACTATTCCTCCTCTTGGAATAGTTGTTGTTATGTGCCGTCGAGTCATTTGTGACTCATAGCGACCCTATGCACAACAGCCCTAAACTCTGCTCTATCCTGTGCCAATCGCACTGTCTCTGACACACCCATCCCGATTACCCCAGTCACTGAATCAATTCACCTCATAGAGTGTCTTTCCCTCCTGCTCTACCTGGCATGATGTCCCTCTCTAAAGACCTGTCTCTCCTTACAACATGTCCAAAGTATGTCAGGCGAATCCCAGAATCCTTGCCTCCAAGGAGCAGCCTGGTTTAATCCTCTCTAGGATGAATCTGTTTGTTTTCTTGGCAGTCCATGGTACATTCAATACCCTTCTCCAGCACCACAGCTCAAAGTAGAGGCACTTTAATTGTGAAGCAAAGGGGAATTACTGTTGTTGTTGTTGTTAAGTTCCATCGAGTTGTAGGCGACCCTATGAACAAAAGACCCGGATACTGGTATAACTTTCGTCCTTTCCCCAGGTTCATAGGGTTTCTGGAGGCAAGCTGTTACGGAAGTGGATGCCACTCCTGCTATAAAATCAACCATGTCTCATAACCACTTTATGAATGTTTTTGTTATGTGCCATCAAGTCACTGCAACTCATAGTGACCCTGTGTACAACAGCTCTGACCCCTGCTCGCCCTGTCCTGTGCCAACCTCATCATCTCTGACACACTCACCCCCATTATTCCAGTCACTGAGTCAATCCATCTCATCCAGGGTCTTCCTCTCTTGTCCTGTCCCTCCACCCTCCCAAAGCGTGACATTGCTCTCCAACGACTGGTCCCTCCTTGCAACATGCCTAAAGTATGTCAGATGGAGCTTCAGAATCCTTGCCTCCAAGGAGCAGCCTGGTCTCAACCTCTCTAGGATGAGCCTGTTTCTTCTCCTAGCAGTCCATGGTATATTCAGTACTCTTCTCCAGCACCACAATTCAAAGACATCAGTTCTTCTATCATCCCTAGCCATTGTCCAGCTTTCTGACCATAGCAAGTAATTGCGAAGACCATGGCCTGGATCAGGCACATCTTAGTCTCTAGACTACATGCTGCTCTTCAACACTTGGGAGAGGTCCCTGACAGCCGACTTTCCCTATTAGTCTCTTGATTTCCTGGCTGCTGATACCACGAGTGTAGATTGTGGAGCCAAGGAGACTGAAGCTGTTAACAATCTTAATCTCTTCACCATCCATCCTGATGCTGCCAGTCGGCCCAGTGGTGAGAATCTTTGTTTTCTTGATGTTGAGCTTCAATCCATATTGAAGGCTGCAGTCCTTGACCTTCTGTAGGAAGTGCTTCAGGTCCTCTTCCGTTTCAGCAAGTGAAGTTGAAGTTGTGTTGTGTTTAATGCAGACTGTTGATGAGTTTCCCCTCTAATCCTGATGCCACTTTCTCCTCATAGAGCGCAGGCTCCTGGATGATCTATTCTGCATATAGATTGAGAAGGTATGGAGATAGGAAGTTTCCTTGGCATACACCCTTCCCGATTTTGAACCCTGCAGTGACATCGTCCATGCCTCTAAGGAGTGCCCTGGTTGTGTTTTCGTCAAGATAGATTTGTTTATTCTTTTACCAGCCCACAGAATATCCAATATTCTCAGGCAACATCAGAATTCAAGGACATCGACATTTTTCTTCAATCTTCCTTATTTATTATCCAGTTTTCACATTTGTATGAAGCAGTTGAGGCAAGCACACTTTAGTCTTTAAATGGACGTCCTTGCTTTTTAGCACTTCACAGAGGTATAATAACTAGAACCAATTGATACACACCATCTGCCAGTCTGTTGCTATAAAAAGCTATCCTACCACCCTTGGTAGACAAATTTCGGCAGAACTCAGAGGCTAAGACAGACTAGGAAGAAAGACCTGGTGATCTCCTTCTAAGAATTAGCCAGTAAAAACCCTGTGTGGATCACAAATATTTTCTTCTGCTTCTTATGTGAAGGCTGATGAGTGAATAAAGAGGACAGAAGAATTAATGCCTTTGAATTGTGGTGTTGGAAAAGAGTACTGGATATTACACGGGAGCTCTGAGTCCCAGCTGACATGATGACCCCCTAAGAACAACATGAATCACAACAGAATACTGTCTGATACAGTACTGGACTTTGAGCCTTCTAGATTGGAAGGCATTAAAATGTACAATGGCTAAAAGAATGAGATTTAAACATACCATTGACTTTGAACGAGGCACAGGACTAGAAAACATCTCTTTCTACAGTCAGGTCACCTTGATTCAGAGCTGACTCAGTGACAGTGAACCCCAACATTTTGATTCATTCAACACACTGTAGACTATTCTAGAAAGAGGAAATAAAGAGCCTTGGCGATCCAAGAGTGTCATACTTTTTTGTAGGGGGTTCTCCTAAGAATGGAATTTCATTTCATTTTCTGGATTAATAAATAGAAATGAATAGTGTACTCAATTAAGAAACATAATTAAAAACTGTAACGGTTCCCATAATAACCCAGAGCATCCCAAGCCTGTGAATCTAAGGGCTTTCGTCTCCTCTGAGGACATCGTGATGGGAGTGCTGGCTGGCTGTTGTTCTTTAGAGGGCTATCCCGATTTCCAGGAGAAATTAAAATATGGATGAATGCATATGAGTAGCACTGGAACAAAAGAATGAGCATGCAAAGGTTACCATGGGAACAAGCCCCCTTTCGCCACTTTATTTTTGTGACGCAGTGTCAGACGCTGAATCCTTTGAATTCTCATTTCTCAGCAAAAGCCCAGCCTAAATAGAATGAAAATGGCAAAGCCTTTTTTAAAATTTTATGTTATTAATTTTAATGAACATTTACAGAGATTTTGGATTTCCATTCATTCATTGTTGCACTTTTCTCCCTGCCCAGCCCTCCCCCCACCCCCAAGTTTGCTCCTCTCTTTGAAAAGTAAAATTCCTTCATTGGTATACAATCCCCCCACTCTGAGTACACTCCACTCTGCAACCTTCATTCTGGACTCTTGTGATAACTATAATACCCTATCATACATCGCTTTTAAATTATTCTCTCCCTCATCTGTTTCAAAGCAGTATACATAATTTATCCAGTTTTTCTCAATTTTACCCCAACCCTGATGTCAGTCCCATTCTAAACAGTGGCACCATGCAGTATTTGTCCTTTTGTGACTGAGATATTTCATTCAGCATAATGTCCTCCAGGGTCACACCCATTTTGAATAATATTGCATGAATTCCTTGTTTTTCAATGCAGCGTAGTATTCCATTGTGTGAATATACCACAGCTTCTCTATCCATTCGTTTGTTGATGGGCAAAAATGGCAAAGCCTTTGTAATACAGTTTTTATTTATATGTTTGGTCCTATTTGTTTCATGGTTCCTCTATGTAGTGCTTTGCTTGTAAGAGTATAGAGAAAGCAGTAACTGTCCTTGACTCAGTTCTGATTTTTTTTTAAAATTTTTTATTATTTTTTTGTGTGTGTGCGTGTACCGTCAAATCAGATCTGACTGGTACAGGAGGAGATTGTCCCTCCTTCCCCGGCAGAGCAGTTGTGACTTGTTTGATACAGCAGAAGGAACACTGCCTCATCTTCCATCATCTGCACGCTCACCAGCACGGTCGTCTGTCGTTGGAGCTGTTGTGCAAACATGTGTTATCAAGGGTCCCCATATCCTCACCTGCCCTCTGCTTCAACAGACATGCTCTCCTGTAGCACCTGATTCCTCTGAACTACCGAAGAGTTCCACATTGTTCTGTTGTGATCTATTGTGATTTCCATTGGCTAAGAATAAGTCACTAAGGCTTTCTTCCTAATCTGTCCCATTTAGTCTGAAAGGTTGGCTGAAACTTGTCTGTCAGAGGTGACGCTGCTGATATTTGAAATCACTGCAACACACAGTCCCTGGAAGGGAGAAGACTTAAGGTTGTGTGTCCTGAAGGACATTTGGATTTGCCCCTCATTTCCCTGGCCGCCAGTTCTTTCTGTCTTCACTGCAATTTGCTTTGTGATTTTCCCTGAAGGAGAAAGAATCCTCGTACTGTAGTGTATTACCGTGTTGCTGCAATAACCAAAGATATGTAGTTCAAATCCACCAGCCGAACTGTGTGAGAAAGTTGGTTAGTCTCTTGTGAAGATGTAAGCCTTGGAAACGCTGTGGAAGCTCTCTTTGAGCCTGAATTGACTTGAAAGTGAGTTTGGTTTTTGGATTGAAGGTGCCTGTGTGCTGTTGGGTTTAAAACTTGCATTGTGTTGTGTTAATGATAAGAAAGCTCTTTGATCAGAGTCCAGAATGTAGTTATCACTTACCCCTCAGCCTTTTCTGACCTTACAGGTTTTAATAGGAAGATAAGAATCTTTTTGCAGAAACCACTCTAGAGTTTTAAAGGATCAGTCAGTGGCTATCAGAATGGAGTGAAGGCTACCAGAGCATTTTGTTGACAATCCTTTCTCTTCAACTCTCAACCACTTTTAATTCATCTTGACCCTTAGGCTTAATCCAAGGTAAAACTAAAGGAGAAAAAGTCAAAATAGAATGTGAGAAGACAGTCTCCAGAGGAGAAAACGTCATTGAACCTTCAGCAGATTGTTGTAGTTGTCTGATTGTCAGACTTCTCATAGACATTAATTTCTGTTACTTGATTCATTAATCAAGTAATAATCCTGTCTTCTCCTTTTACCATTTGAATTTTGTTTCAATGCTTGTATATTATCAAAGATAAAGTTTATATTGCCTTCTCTAATCACATTTGTCATGGTTTTGGTTTTGGTTGCTGTAGGGGTTTTGTCTTAATTCTAAACTGTTGTTGTTGATTGCTGTCGAGTCAAGCATGACTCATAGAGACCCTATGAACAAAAGGCCTGAAGTCCCTTCTACAACTATTGACATTCATCAAAGTTCATAGAGTTTCCGGAGGCATGTTGTTTAGGAAGTGGATGCCACTCCTGCTTCCAAATCTGTCATAGTGCGTTATTGTTGTTATGTGCCATTGAGTCACCTGCAATGCATAGCGACCCTATGTATAGCAGCTCTGAACCCTACCCTGTCCTGAGCCCCAGTTACTGTATCAATCCATCTCATCTGGGGTCTTCCTCTCCTGTACTGTCTGTCCACCCTTCCGAGCATGATGCCCTTTTCCAGACGTGGCCAAAGTAATTGAGATGGAGCTTCAAAATCCTAGCCTACGGGAGGAGAGACTTGGTTTCACCCTCCCCAAGACAGACCAATTTGTTTTCCTGGCAGTCCATGATATGTTCAGGACTCTTCTCCAGCACCTCAACTCGAAGACATCCATTCTTCTTCTGTCATCCTTAGTCACTGTCCAGCTCTCTGAAGCATAACAAGTAATTGAGAAAACCATGGCCTGGATCAGGCTCACCTTTGTCTCTAGACTTAGAGTATAAGTCTTAGGACATATGTCTTAGGACATAGAATATTTTGATCAGGAAGCAACGGCTGTGTTTTTCCTTCTGTTTGGGGACTGAACACATTTCCTGTCAGTGTTGGTCTGTTTAGACATGGACAGGTTTGCACTTGCTCGTCACTTTGACTCAAAGTGGCAGCAAGGATGCTGCTTCCCAGCACAGAACACCCCGGAGTATCTGTGATGCCTGTGTGTTTGGGTGACCCTCAGGCTAGGTCTGCCTTCCCTGGACCAGTTGTGTTCAGAGCAGTTGATTCTGATCACTGACCACTAAGAAAAAACCCAAACAACAAAAACTACACATACAAAACCTCAGTAAACCCACATCTACCCAGATCTCATCTACAGCAGAATCTGAATCCACTTCCGTACACTCTAGAATGTTCTGTTGGTACCATAAGGGAAGCGTTTCCCCACATAGCTTGCTGGTACTTATTTGTTGTTGTTAAATGCCGTCGAGTCTCAGGCAACTCATAGCGACCCTGTGAACGAAAGTCCTGGACACTTCCTGTATAACTTTCGTCCTTTCTCCAGGTTCATAGGGTTTCCAGAGGCAAGCTGTTATGGAAGTGGATGCCACTCCTGCTTCCAAGCTTGTTTTAATCGGGGAGCTTAACTCATTTGACTCATCAATGTCACAGTGTTTGGCTTCATAGCAACCACAAGTTACCTCTCTATAGCAAGTGGACATACCAGGGTTACACGACCTACAAGAATGTTTCACCAAAAACATACTTACCTTGCATATTAGTTTTGCTTGTTGTAATGTGCCGTTGAGTCACTTGTGACTCATAGCGACCCTATGTACAACAGCCCTAAACCCTGCTCTGTCCTGTGCCAATTGCACTGCCTCTGATACACCCATCCCGATTACCCCAGTCACTGAATCAGTCCACCTCATAGAGGGCCTTCCCCTCCTGTGCTGTCCCTCCACCCTACCAAGCATGATGTCCCTCTCCAAGGACCTGTCCCTCCTTACAACGTACCCAAAGTATGTTAGACGAAGTCCCAGAATCCTTGCCTCCAAGGAGCAGCCTGGTTTAACCCTCTCCGGGATGAATCTGTTTGTTTTCTTAGCAGTCCACGGTACATTCAATACTCTTCTCCAGCACCACAGCTCAAAGGCATCAATTCTCCTTCTATCCTCCCTGGTCATTGTCCAGATCTCTGATGCATAATATGTATGTATGGCTGAAAACACAGTTGTGAGCCAGACTGTAGTAGATGCAGGGGGAGAATGTTTCCCTTCTGTGTGGGACGTGTAAGTTGCATTCTGGGCCAGTGCTGCTTTCCACAGCCACCAGCCTAAGTCAGGGCAGGCTTGTATGTAGGGAATACTCAGCAGACACAGCGGAGCTTCCAGACTAGGAGACCAGGAATAAAGGCACAGTGGTCCCCTTGCAGGTCAGCAATGAATGCACGGGTCACGATGGTCCAAACTCCCCGTACCTGGGGTCGCAGTTGGGAGCTGACTCAAGGACAGATAATAACCACATTTTTTAGCTGGTTTTCAAATAAAGGCAAAGAATTTGTTCTTCATTTTAACAAGTACGTTTCTGTACATGTTTTATGGCAGTGTCTAAAGAAAAGTTTATAAAATAAAAACCACGTAGAAAGTCATTATTATGTAATTCTAGAAAAAAAAATATCTTAGAGGGAGTCTCTGTTAAAGTTCCTGTCTTTAGCTGTTAAAAGCTTGAAGGAATGCAATTGTAAAACCAAAAACAACAGCAACTTGGCTTTTTTCAAGGAAAAGGAAGATTTCATTTATCACCATAAAAGATTTGCCAGTGTAATGGATTTAAAAATATTACTGACTTTAGGGGATTCGTTCTGATGGCTCAGTGGAAAGGAGTTGCATTGTTAACTGAAAGGCAGGCGAGGCGGTTTAAATCTACCAATTTCTGTGGGAGAAAGATGAGCAACTTTCTCCTGTGCAATTTGTAGCCTCTGGAAACCCAATGGAAAGGCTGCCATGAGTTGATTCTGAACTCAACAGCCTATATCAACCACCTTTAATTTAAATATAAAATAAACAAAGCCAAGCACATTCTGCTTTGACATTGACACTATTAAAAATAAGTATTATTGTATTCTGTGTTGAAACAGATGAGGGAGCGAACTGTTTAAAGGGGATATATGATTAGGTATTATCGTCATGACAGGAGTCCAGAGTGAAGGGTGCATAGTAGAGTGGACTTGTGGGGAGAGACTGTATAACAATGAAAGAATTTTTCTTTTACTTTTCAAAGAGAAGAGTGAACTGAGGTGTGCGGGGGTGGGGGGGGAGTGCAACAATGAAATGGAAATCGAAAGTCTCTGTAAATTTTCATTAAAATTAATAATAATAAAAAAATTTTAAAAAATAGGTATTACTGTGATGACAGGAGTCCAGAATGAAGGCTGCATAGTGGAGTGGACTTGGCGGGAGGGTCTGTATAACAATGAAAGAATTTTTCCTTTCAAAGAGAAGCGTGAACTAACTGGGGAGGGGGTGTTGGTTGGGCACCAGAGATCAGCATTCCTGTGGTCATAATCCTATTTGGGAATGCGTTAATGATACAGGATTAGGATAGATGGTCTTTTGAGTCAATCTCTTTTAAAATGGAAAAGAGATTACATGCAAACCAGCAAGTGGGATGGAGAAGTTATGTGCTAAATCTCCTGAAGAGAGCTCAGAAGAGACAAGACTTACTCTGGAGTGGAAGGTCAAGAAAGCCTTCCCTGGAGCCAGTGCTCTGTATCTGTATTTGGCATTCTAACCTACTAACCTGTGAAATTCTACTGAATCGCATTGGGAACAAATACAGATCTCCTCTAGTTTATTGGCCAGGAAGGTAAACTCAAGAAAAGCGTGCATTAAGATGGTATCCTTTCTCCATTCCTGTTCAGTTTCTATGCCCAGCAAATCTTCCGAGAAGCTGAACTCAGTGAAGAAGAATGTGGCATCAGGATCTGAGGAAAACTCAACAATAACCTGTGTTATGTAGATGACACAATTTTGCTTGCTGAACGTGAAGTGGATTTGAAATGCTTACTGCAGAAAATCCGAGATTATGTACAGCTTTCAGTGTGAATTGCATCTTAATATCAATTAGACAGAAATCCTCACCACTGGATTGATACACAGCATCGTGATAGGCGGAGAAAAGATTGAATAGTCAGTGATTTCATCTTCCTTGGTATCCTTGGTACCAGCAGTCAGGCGATGAGGAGATGTATTACCTTGGGCAGGTGTGCTGTCAGGAGCCTCTCTACATTATTAAGGAGCAATGATATCACTTTGAAGACTAAGGTGCATCTGAGCCAAGCCATGTTCTTTTTTCTTTTTTCAATTACTTGTTAGGCATAGAGAGTTGGACAATGAATAAAGATGACAGCAGAATAATTGCCTCTGAATTGTGGTATTGGAAAAGGGTGCTAAATATCCCATTGACTGGCAAGAGAACAAACAGATATGGCTTGGAGAGGGCTCAGACAAAGTAGTCCATAGAGGGAAGGATGGTGAAACTTTGTCTCACAGACTTTGGTTTTTAGGAAGGGCCAGGTCTTGAAAAAGGACATCATGCTCAGCAAAGTGGAGGGTCACTGAGGAAGTGAAGACCCTCAGTGAGATGAATTCACAGAACAACTTTAATAGTGGGATCTCTAGTGTAGCAGAGATGATGAGGATGGCACAAGGTAGAGCATGGTTCAAACCCATTACAGTTGACCCAGCGGCACCTACCAACAACCACCTGTGAGAAAACTTGCTGTTTTTTGGAAAGACCTCTATTTCTGGTATTTCTATGATGACATCACTCAGTAACTGAGGCACTTAGTTGGTACTGTGTCCTATGGATGTTTTCAAGTTCTGTATGATACAAGCATGTGTAGAGAATTTGTTGTCTTTTGAAATACATGGAAGATAGTTACAGTCTTTTGTTTTGTCTTTTCAGATTCTTTATGGAGTTGGAAGCCAGGCATCAGAATAATATCTTCATTGACGATATAAGTGACATTGTAGAAAAACACACAGCGTCCACGTTTGACCCCTACGTGAAATACTGCACAAATGAAGTCTACCAACAGCGGACGTTGCAGAAATTATTGTAAGTAAGCAATACCAAACGTTACTGATTCAAACCTCACTTTATAATTCAGTCACATTGATTCGAATGCATTGATCTTTCACGTCATAGTTAGAAATGTTTGCAGATAGACTGTTTCCCTGGGAGAAATGTTTAAGAATAATGGTTTTAAAACAATAATTAGGCACTGTTTATATGGTAACAGTCCAGAATAAGAGGGGCATAACAAAGTGGACTGGGGAGAGGGAAGGAAATTATGCAAAAATGAATGAATTTTTTTTAAGTGAACTGGGGTGGGTAGGGAGGAAAATGTGCAACAATAAATGAATGAAAATCCAACTTTTCTGTCAACTTTCATTAAAATCACAGTTAACAAAAATAATGCTTTCAGGAGTAAACTAGTAAAGATTGAGTCTGCAGAATTTTCTCTGTAAAGCAGTTATGAAACTTGAGTTGCTGTTATGGTTTGATTTTTTTTTTTAAGTGCTATAAGGTACTGGGGTGATCATCACTTCATGCCGGGCTTTCTAAGGTGTTTACTGATGCAGGACCTGACCTCATCTACTTCTGTTACTCAGAAGGTCACCGAGAGTCAACAGATGATGACTAGTGGTTGCCAATTGAATGGTTTTCCAAAAGCCCAGAGACAGTCTCCCATGGTTCTGGATAGATCTTTGGGACCCAGGGTTTTCTAATATTCTGATCTCATTCTCTTCCAGTGGCTCTATTAATTTGTCTAGTATTGAGGGTACCACTCACCACTGGGCCAATTGGCAACATCAGGATGGATGGTGAAGAGATTGGGATTGTTAACAGCTTTAGTTTGCTTGACTCCACAGTCAACACTCTCAGCACCAGTAGCCAGGAAATTAATAAAACGTTTTGCGATGGGAAAGTCTGCTGTTAGGGATCTTGCCAATGTACTGAAGAGCAATGGTGTCACTCTGGAGACTAAGGTGTGTCTGATGCAGGCCATGGTCTTTGCAATCACTTGTTATGCATCAGAAAGCTGGACATTGACTAGGGAGGTCAGAAGAATTGACGCCTTTGAGCTGTGGTGCTGGAGAAGAGTATTGAATGTACCACAGACTGCCAAGAAAACAAACAGATTCATCCTAGAGAGGAATAAACCAGGCGGCTCCTTGGAGGCAAGGATTCTGAGGCTCCATCTAACATACTTTGGACGTGTTGTAAGGAGAGACCAGTCCTTGGAGACGGACATCATGCTTGGGAGGGTGGAGAGACAGTGCAGGAGGGGAAGACCCTCTATGAGATAGATTGATTCAGTGACTGGGGTAATTGGGATGGTTGTGTTGTAAGACAAAGCTTTACTGTTCTTGCTTCTAGAACATTCTGGCTGCAAACCAAAACATACTTGTTTGTTCTTTTTTTTAATTTTGTGTGTGTGAGTGTACCGTCAAATCAGATCTGACTGGTACAGGAGGAGATAGTCCCTCCTTCCCCGGGAGAGCATCTGGTGGATTCGAACCGTGCGACTCTGGGATTATAGTTGCAGGTCCTTGCCACTAGGCCACCAGAGCTCCCCTTGTTTGTTCTTTTGACTATCCATGGGATATTCAGTGCTCTTCTCTGACACCACAATTCAAAATTATCAGCCCTCCTGCCGTCCTTATTCAGCTCCCAGAGGCAGAGCAAGCGATTGAAAATTCCGTGTCCTGAATCCATGCGAAGGTGCACTTTTACATGATTGCTCCCTCAGTACGGGTAAGAGGAGTTGGCAAAATCTAAAGGAAAGCAATTGGGGGGAAAATATCCTTTAAGATTTTAGTTGGTTCCAAAATCAGTCTCCACAGTAGTGTTTCCTATTGCCTAAGGGGCTCTTTAGAGAAGATCTTCACCCTGAAACCTACAGCGTCCCTTTTCAGCAGGAAGTAGCTAAGAGAATACGCCGTCCCCTTTTCCTTGTGAATCAGGGTGAAGTATCTCTCAGGGAGGAGTGATAGGGAATGACAAAGGACACACTGGCAAAGGAGATTAATCAGAACAGGTTTCGACAAGCACTGTGGCAATGGGACAATTAAACTTTCAAGGAATATTCAACCTGAATCCTTCTGGTCATATGGAGATTTTTGAAAGTATTTCTTTGAGTTTATTATGTTTAATTTGTTTGTGTATAAAGGATGTTCATCTAGATGATAACATACTTATGATAAAAACAAAAGGGGGGAAATATGGGGTGGGAAGCCAATACTAAATATTTGTAATAAACTGAATGCTATTTAAATTTTTTTTAAAAAAAGGAAAAAAGATTTTAGTTGGACAATAAAAAAAAGAGTTAAGCATTGAATTTATTCTGCATCTTCTTCCATTGTCCTGTTTCAGTTCCTGGACAGGAACCCAGAGGGTGTGATGCCCAAGGCCTGGGGCCCTAACCAGAAGGTTGGCAGCTTGATGCCACCTCCTGGGAGGAAGATGTGGTAATCTGCCCACAGGGCAGTCCATTCTGTCCTGAAGATCACTGAGTCAGAAATGACTTGCTGACTGTGGGTTTCTGTCAGTCACTGAGAGTTTTGACCTGATTCTCAAACTCTTGCCTTATGGCTGATCTTCCAGTTTGTTTTCAGAGGCTGTAAATTGCAAAGGAGGAGATTGCCCATCTTTCTCTCAGAGCTGCTGGTGGATTCCAGCTGCTCTGAGAGGTACCATCTTTGGGTACAGACTAGACAACCAGAGCTTCTTATGTACCTGCCATGTATGACTTTAAAAAGATCATGGTAGATGATAGCTGTCAAAATGTTTCTAAAAAAATTGGTTTTTAGTTAGGGCAGAAACTACGTAACCACAGTATTTGTCACTAAGGAAAAAAAAGGTCAATGGCTATGCAGTAAATATCTATCTTGTTTTCTTTGTAAGAGTCTTTACTTATCACCAGTAGAAGCTTCATGGTATAATTGTACAGTATTGTAAGCTTTTTTTGAGTTTATCATTCTCTTATCCTTCTGAGAGTTGTGGTATTTATTGCCATGCCATCGAGGTCTGTCTGGCTTCCATGCAAAGGGTCAGTGATGGTTACTTGTAGAACTAGAACCAGCAAAAACCCCATAAACTAGTTGAAACCACTGCCATCCTCATTAAATTCTTGCATGTGCGAGGGTGAAAACCCAGAGCTGCCAACCTCAAATGAAATTGGTTTTGTTTGTTTTAAACAAGTGTCTCATTCTCAACTCACCTTGTCATTTTGGGATGGATATTTTTGGACATGCTGTCAAGACCTTGGGAAAGGACATTCAGGTTGGAGGGTCAGTGAAAGAGAGTAAGAACCTCAACAAGATGGACTGACTCAGTAACTGTCACAGTTACTCAGACCTGGTGCTCATAGAGTCGCTGAGGCTCAGAGCTGACTCAGTGACTCCTACCATCAGCAGAAGGTCTTGCTGTGTGGCCATCGTGTGCCCTGTAAGCTGTTTAGCACTTTCCCTGGCTTTTACCTCCTAAGTGCCAGAAGCACCCACTTTCCTCAGTTGTGATGACCACAGATGTCAACAGACATTGCCATGTATCCCCTGACTGGAAGACAGCCACACCCCTTTCTTTCCTCCCTCTCCTACTGGGAACCACTGATATAAAAAGATAGACTTTGGTTTGAAGTTATCAGAGAATATAAATTGCAAGTTCCAAAACAAGGTCTTGAATTAGAGCTAAAGGAGATTTTGTTTCTCAAAGTTTAAAAAGGTGAATAGCTCCTGCTGTACAATCTTTGACTCTAAAGAGGAAAGTTTTTTCTCTAGCTTGTCTTAGTCACGCCGTCATTAGGCCTCGACGTGGAAGTTGGCGTGTGTGCTTCCAGGGCTTTGTTGTGATTGATAGGAATGTTAGTGACTTCCAGCTGCACGTTAGAAACGCCCGGGACTGAAAACCAGCCAACAAGGATCCGTTCGGGCTGCGGTTGATTCAGATGTGAATATCCTTAGAATAGGCACCAGGGACTGAGGGATTTTGATATGTAACTGGTTTAAGAGTTTAATTATTATTTTTTTAAAAAAAACTTTTTTAGTAAATCTTTTCAATGTTAAAAAATCTTCCATTTTTTAAATATGTCTACTAACATATATTTGACATATTAAAAAAGTAAAATAAAAAATCAAGGCGATAGCTACATTTCACACAGATAGTGTAAGTGACAGAACAGAAACATAAACCTTCAATGATCTACTTCCAGCATATCTCTAATATAAAATAACTGAATTGTACCTACCCTAAAGGTCATTTTATTTGGCACAATGGTGATGATGATGGCAGTAATGATGACAAATGTCTAAAAATCTTCCATTTGAAGAAATGAAAACATTTGTTTAATTTCTTTAGATTTGCTGATAGGAGTATTTCCTAATTTATTTTTAACAGACTTAATCCAAATTACCTCAGTTTTTGAAATAAATTGAGAAATGTCTCCCATTGCTATGGTATTCTGAGCCACCTTTTTTGAGAATACAGTTATCCAGTGCTCCACTTCCCATCTCTGTTGTTCCCTACCCCTACCCTCTAACCCTTCTTTTAACCCTACAGCCTCCATGTCTCGGCTAACAGTTATTAAGTCTGTCAGTGTGCAAACTCTTCTGAGCTTCTAGTCTCTGACTGGAATCTCCACTTGGCAGCCCTTTAAGGTTGTACGTATGAGTAGTTTTATGTAAGATGATGCTTTTTGGGGTTTCTTCTTATGCTAAGTTTCACACCAGTCTTGGGACAGCACTGTCACTATTCGTATGTCCTGGAGGGGTAATTTAATGGATGACGTGATCAAAATATTTTGTCTTAGAAAAGAGAGCTGTTGAAAAGACCAAAAGCCTAGCATATTAGTTCAGCCTGACAGATAACAGCTTTTGTAGGTCATTGTCTTGGTCCCAAGGAGAGACTTTAGCATACAATTTGCTTTATTATTAATGCATTTATTTGTAGTTTATTTTATATGCGGTCTTACTGTGTATTTGTGGGAGAAGGATGGTTAATCTCCTCCTGTGCAATTAACTTCCTCTACCTACTAGAGAATCAGCTATGGGTTGATTCCGAGTCCACGGTACACAGCAACAATACTGTGTATTATTTAATAATTGATATATTCACTGTAATATAGTGACCTTCATTTGTTTACTTTCCACTTTTTAAAAAATATTGTATTAGTTTTCATATTCCTTTACATTATATTTCATTCATATACATGGTGTTTTATGCTTTCACTTACATGGTATTTCATACAATCATTCATACACATTCTATTTTATATATATAAAAAATATAATTTTTTTTTAAGGAAGAAAGCTTTTATTGGGGCTTTCTAGCTCTCGGGTGAGGTTTTCTGCCCCAGGCTGGAGGGAGAGAGACAGACAGAGACAGACTGGCAGGACAGATCAGAGAAGTTGGCCTCTATTTCACTTTTTTTAATTGGTTTGCTTACGAAGTTTATGTACGTTGTATGCCACACTATTCTTCAGTTGCATTACATTTCACACAGTCATTCTCATGCATTATGTTTTATATAATTTATCACCATTGGGCCTTGCCCATCAGGACCCTGTCTTTTCACCCAGATCCTTCCCATTTGCTTCCCCCTCCCTCCACCCACCAAACTTTTATAAGTTTCTACTCACATATTTCTGTATTGTTTGATAATTGACATATTCACTGTAATTTCATGAACCCTTTGCTTCTTGCCACTTTTATAAATTTCTAGCTGATCTATTTCTGTCTTCTTCACATTACCTTCACCTCACATCTTTGTTCAATTTCAGATATAAGACACATGAGAGAGACATATGTGTGTGCCTGTGTAAATATGTGTTTATGTTATTGTCGTACTTAAAATCGTTGATAATCTTGGAAGCAGGAGTGACATCCACTTCCATAAATAGCTTGCCTCTGGAAACCCTATGAACCTGGAGCAAGGAT
>NW_006400118.1:1449751-1453176 GCF_000299155.1 Elephantulus edwardii
TGGGTGTCAGTTATGGTCTCTTTGGGATATATTCCCAGTAGTGGAATTGCTGGGTCAAATGGTATCTCTATTTGCAACTTTTTGAGAAAGCGCCATACAGCCTTCCACAGTGGTTGCACCATTTTACATTCCCACCAACAATGAATAAGAGTGTATTTTACTTCTTAACCTTGAGGCAGAAATATTATGAACATCTGTTTCTTTGTTTCCCCTCAGAGCCACCAACCCATCTTTTAAGGAGGTGCTGTCCCGCATCGAGACCCACAAAGACTGCAGGAACCTCCCCATGATCTCCTTCCTCATTCTCCCCATGCAGAGGGTGACCCGCCTGCCCTTGCTGATGGACGTAAGATAAAACCTGATGGCTGCTTCTCCTGTCCATTGTTGTACTGCTATAAATCTAAGACGGTTACTATTATTCTTCTGAAGTCAACAGATACCTAGTTCATGAAGTATCCCAGCTCAGTAAGAAAGGGCCATGTACTTGGAGAGGTGCTGAATGGAGCTCTCAGTGTGCGATCTGCTGACTTCAGGATTCAAACCTGTCCTGCACCTCTGCAGAAGAGAGGCTCCACGAACTGCTGCTTTAATGATTACGGCCAAGAACACCCCACGGAGCAGTTCTGCTCCATATCTCAGGGGGTCACCACGAGTCCAGCAGCCAGCATGACGGGAGGGGTGCTGTTTGGTTGAAAGTTTCACCTGTGTCTGATTTAGTTGACCGTATGCTGTGTGGCATAAACTCTTAAGATTTTAAATTCTATCACCACTTGCTCTGCATATTTTAGATATGGGAAGAATACTGGCTTTATATAAGTCATGAGGCCTGGATTCCATTTCCAGCAGAACTCATGACCTTGGGCAAGTGACTCAGACTCTTCTGGGCCTCAGTTTTCTCCGGTTGGCCCCTGAGATCCCTCTCTCTGGCATGTTATGTGATACTGTGGGGCTGCCATTTGACACAAGAATGAAAAACTGAGCAGGACAGACATGAACTTGGCCCATGATACATTGTACAAAATGAGAGAAGTCTATTGTCTTTCTGACTTTAGGGAATTTTCATGAAGAGGATAGATATTTGACCTTGAGCAATGCCAAGGCTTGGCCACGAGGAGTGAGTGGAGATTAGTGGGGAACGTGGCTGGGAAGCAGATAGCGGAGGGACCAGGTGGTTGCATGCTGTTGGGGCCAGAGCCATGGTGGTTGTAGAGCGGGACAGCGTCAGAGGACAGCAGGGTGACCTGACATTGGGCTG
Organism: Elephantulus edwardii; assembly: GCF_000299155.1. Taxonomy (NCBI): domain Eukaryota; kingdom Metazoa; phylum Chordata; class Mammalia; order Macroscelidea; family Macroscelididae; genus Elephantulus; species Elephantulus edwardii. The sequence continues at coordinate 1,451,007 of NW_006400118.1, forward strand.
CTTGGCTTTCTGATCACACATTGTTTTTTATTGTTGTGCACTTTAGAGGCAGAACCAACCCATAGCTGACCCTGTGGTGGGTTTTCAGAGGCAGTTAAGCGCCCAGGAGGAGATTGCCCATTTTTCTACCGCAGAGCTTTTGGTGGATTTGAACCGCATGCCTTTTGGACTGCAGTGCAGTTTCTTGCCACTAGGCCACCAGAGCGCCCGTTTTTGATCACATAAGACTATTTTATTACCATTTTCCTTTTTAAACTTCAGTCACCTCAACTCATTGCTGTTGGTTGGAGCTGACTCATAAATGACACCTTAAATAAATAGTGGGGCTTTAAAATTTTTTTTATTATTAATTTTAATGAAAGTTTTCAGATACTTTGGATTTCCATTCATTCATTGTTGCACTTTAAAAGTAAAAGAAAAATTCTTTCATTGCTTTACAGTCCCCTCTCCCCAAGTCCACTCCACTATGCAGCCTTCGTTCTGGACTCATGTCATGACAATAATACATCATCATATATCTCTTTTAAACAGTTCTCTTCCTTGTCTGTTTCAATGCAGTATACAATGTTTATCCCATTTTTGTCATTCTCCCCGCCACCCCGATGTCAGTCCAATTTTACAACAGAGGCACTATGCAGTATTTGTCCTTTTGTGACCAAGGTATTTCACTCAGCATAATATCCTCCAGAGTCACCTGTTTTGTGTAATATTCCACGAGTTCCTTGTGTGAATATACCACACCTTTCTGAAGGCTGTAAATTGCATAGGAAAAGAGTGCCCATCTTTTTCTCTCAGAGCGCCAAGTAGATGAGAATGTTTAGAGAGATGTGAGTAGCCTTTCCCACCAGAACTCTCTAAATCTTCCTCATTGCTGTCAAGTCAGAACTTGACTCATAGTTTATGCCCAGAGGCCGTAACCTGCTGGGGATATGTCCATCTTTCTCCCACTGAAAGCTGGTGGATTTGAACTGACTGGGAGTTGCAGCACAACCTCTACGTCACCAGAGTGCCCTAAAATCGAATCATAGCATTCATGTGACACCAACTCTCACACGCTTGATTTTGATAAAATGCAAAATGCAAATTGAATATGGTTATGCATACAGAAAATCTTCCATCTTCAATGTCCCTGGAAAACAGTCCCTGAGCTTGTAAGGTGTTTGAGTCTTGGACTGCGGCCCCTTGGTTAACTCTACAGCAGAGGATCAGGAGGTTCAGTGGTGGTTCCAGAATTTTCACCTTCAAGTTCACGTCCCTCTGCCGTTGTCACACTTGCCCATCCAGCACTGTTAATGGTCAAGAGCTTCCACTTGCCTAAATATTTTGAGACGTTTGTAGTTCTTTCAGAGAAAATTTATCTCTTTACCTTCCTCTCCACCCTCCTTTTTTTAAAAAAAATCTGTGTCTAAGATTAGAATCTAGTCAGGTTATCAAAACAAAATTTAAAATGCATTATTATTTCACGTGATTTTTAGACTTTAGACTATGAACATTTGGACCATATAGGCAAATATTATTTGAGACCTTTACAGTTTTGGTTTTTTTTTCTTTTTTCTTAGAGATATTTCCAATTTTTGAATAGTTCTTTCAGAATGTATGTATTCCTGTAGTGTTAGAGTTGTGAATTTTTAAGTTTCATTCTTTTATGAAGAAAGGTTTCTTTTTTTAATTTCACAAAATTCTTTTTATTAATATATTTACTGTTGTTTAAAGTTTCTTTTGATGCAATGTTTCACATTTAGATATTTGAGTTTTCTCCATTTATTATTTTTCTGTTTTTTTTAAAAAATGTATATTTTAGCTATGTTTCCTGAGATCTTACATCTGCTTTGACCTTCTAGCATTTTTTTTAGCTTGACGTCCAGCTCCTTCCCACTAGGCCACCAGAGCTTCTTGACATTTCAGCATTTTAAAAAAACTTTATTTTACTAGTTTTAACGACCATTTACAGAGATTTTGGATTTCCATTCATGCATTGTTGCATTTTTTTCATCCTCACTTTTTCTTCTATGTGATTTATATCCTCTCAAAAACACACTGGAGGGTCAGCTATGAGTTCCACTTCGACAGCTGTGAAAGGGAGTTAGTGCCCTTGACTAGACTGTGACTTTTACTTTAAAATAATGAATACCATGTGGAGAATAAACTGTATGTAGGTGCATGGCTCATG
>NW_006400118.1:1453600-1454957 GCF_000299155.1 Elephantulus edwardii
CAACAACAACAACAAATAAAAATCTTGCTCTGTGTGTGTACAGCAGTAGAGAATCTATTTTGTGCGATAAGTCAGTCAGAAAATGAGAGCTGTTGGTAGGAACCTACGAGTTCTCTGTGCTTCTCACATATCACATGCAACAATCCTGATGCCTGGCTTGGCACTTCATAGCCCTGGTGTTCGTAGACATCTATGGCGTCCTGGGTTTGCAGGCTGTCCCTCCTTTCACCTCTGCTGGCTGCCTGCCACCACCCTGCTCTGTGTACTTACTGTCAGCATCTGCCCACCTAAGAAGAGTCCAAATCTACTAAAAATATTATCACTTCAACTTTACTTCGTTTAGAAATTGTTTTAGACTTGTCCCTTGAAAGGACTGTTTTAAACAGTGGAAGTGGTTGTTGGCTTTTAATGTATGTTTTTCTCAGATTAAGTGTAAGTTAATGAACTTGAACACTTTATAGACTCAGTATTGCCATCACAAATGGCAATTTGGAAGTAGAATGGAAGATCTACCTGCCCTTTTCCCATCAATCTTTTCATTTGTATACTATCGTCTTCACATACAGTTACCCTTAGTAATGACAATGACAGTGGGGATGTTAATGAAAGTAACTCTTACCATATGTAGAGAGCTATCTTTCTGCCAAGGATTTAGGAATAATTTTAAATGCATTTCCCCCCCATTTAATCCTGCCAATTACTTAGGACATAATTGGCATACCACCCATTTACAGATGGGGAAACTGAGGCCCACATATAGAGATGAGTGCCATGCCCAAGGCCAAAAGGGGGTAGATCTGAAATGTAGAATTAGCTTCTGCTGCCTCTGAAGTTGCCTTCTAGCAGAACGTTCTCTGGATTTAACTTGATCCTCTAAGAGTGTTTCTTAATATTCTAATTGAAAGTTAGAGTCATCAGTACACTTACTCCTTAAAACTGTGCCCAGCCCGGTTGAAGTTATTAGGAGATCGAGGATGAGACTAGACATCGGATTTCATTTTATTAATTGGTTGACTGAATTATCATTTACTTTTTTGCAGACCATCTGTCAAAAAACATCGAAGGACTCTCCGAAATACGAAGTCTGCAAAAGGGCTTTAAAAGAAGTCAGCAAGGTAATTCTTGGCGTTCCTTATCGGATACTTTAGGAGACGGTGCTGAAAGGCTCGCGGGGTCTTACACAGCCCTCTTTTTAAGAGTAAAAGAATTAAATTTTAAGTGATGATGGATTGTTTCACATAGTCTTTAAAATAACAAAATTCAGGCAAATAAAATTTACTCTTGAAAGTTTTCTTAGTTCAAAAAAACAAAACATGTTGCTACTATTAGTACTAAGATCTTGTCTTTTTAAAAAAAA
>NW_006400118.1:1455252-1515426 GCF_000299155.1 Elephantulus edwardii
TTTAACACAGCCTTCTTTGGCGCTGTTGAGTTGACTGTGATTGACAGTGACCCTGTGAACAGTAGATGTGAAGTGAGCCTTTTCTTGCACCACCGGCCTCAGGATCTCGGACATGATCAAGGACATGCTCAAACTCGCCGTTACAGTGACCCTGTCAGTCCATCTTTTTGCAGGTCTTCCTCTCTGTGGCTAACCCTTCTCCTTTACAAGCATAACATATTTTTCTTTTTTTTTAAAATTAATTTTAATGAAAGTTTACAGAGACTTAGGGTTTCCAGTCATTCATTGTTGCACTTTTCTCCCTCCCCACCCCCTGCCCCCAATTCACTCTTCTCCCTGAAAAGAAAGAAAAACTCTTTCATTGTTATGCAATCCCTTCCCCCAAGTCCACTCCACTGTGCTGCCTTCACTCTGGACTTTTCTAATGACAATACCCATTCATATATCCTTTTTAAACAGTTCTCTCCCTCATCTGTTTCAATGCAATATACATCATTCCTCCCCTCATTTTCTGTCTTCCTTCAACCATGTCAGTCCTGTTTTACGACAGTGGCCCTATGCAATATTTGTCCTTTTGTGACTGAGATACTTCACTCAGCATAATGTCCTCCAGGGTCATCCATTTTGCATAATATTTCTTGAGTTCCTTGTTTTTCAATGCAGCACAATATTCCATTGTGTGAATATACCAGAGCTTCTCTGATAGACAGTTGGGTTGTTTCCAGCTCTTTGCTATTGTGAACAAAGCTGCAGTAAACATGGTTGTGCATATATCTGCTTGGATGTCAGTTATGGTCTCGGGATATATTCCCAGTAGTGGAATTGCTGGGTCAAATGGTATCTCTATTTGCAACTTTTTGAGAAAGCGCCATACCGCCTTCCACAGTGGTTGCACCATTTTACACTCCCACCAAGAGTGAATAAGGGTTCCAGTTTCTCCACAAACTTGCCAGCATTTGATATTTGCTGTTCTGCTAAATTTCTATTCTTCCTGGGGTGAGATGATATTGCATAGTTGTTTTACAAGCATAATATATTTGTGTAAGAATGGGCCCAAGTATATGAGATCAAGTTTTACCATCCTTGCCTCAAAGGAGTATCCTGGTTGCCCATCCTCCAGAAAGACTTGTTTGTTCTTTTGGCAGTTCCTGCGTGTTGGAGAAAAGTCTCAACACCACAATTCAGAGGCATCAATTCTCTTGTTATCCTTCGTCATTGTCTTACTTTCAGATGCTTAGGAAACAACTGAAAATATCGTCACTTGGGTCAGTTCCAACTTCATCATTAAACTGATATTATTGCTCTTCAGCACTTTGGAGAAGTCCTTGTCAGCAGATTTTCCCAAGTGCAACATGCCTGTTGGTTTCTTAACTGCTGGTGCCGGAGCTGTTCATGGGAATTCAAGTAAAATGAAACTTCTGACAACTTCTGTCTTTAAGTTGTTAAAAAATAAAATGATGTTTGCCACACTCAAGTGAAAGGGATATCTTGACTGTTTCAGGCAATATTGCTTTCAGGAACTAAAGGTGTCTCAGTTTCTGTTTGCCTCGGAATAACTAGTTGTTCTTTCTTTCATTTAACAAATACTTCTTGAGCACTGGCTCCATACCAGGCACAGTGCCAGCCCCTGAAAGTTCACTGATGACTAAGATTGATATGGCCCCTCCTCCCACGGAACTGCCAGTGTCACGTGGCAGATGTTAAATAAGTATTCTAGCAGAGTGGTGGGAGACATAATGGGGAAATACATAGGTGGAGTTCTAAATCAGGCATGGAGGCGAGAAGGGTTTGGAAGGAGGGTATCTTGATTATGTGTAGAAGACCAAAGACAAGAGAGTTTTTAGAGAATTTGAAGAACTGGAGTGTCTGTCATGTGATTGGAGGAGCCACAGGGGCTTTGCTTGAGTTAAATAATTAAATTGATGTAGAAGCTATAAATTTATGCAATACAGAGATTCCTGTGAAGCTGGGACAAGTTATAAGCTTTTTGGAGTTAATTAGGCAAGAGATGGTGTTGGCTTAAATTGGAACGTATAGTTGTTGTTATATGCTGTCAAGTCACTTCCTACTCCTAGCAACCCTATGTAAACAGCCCTATACTCTGCTCTAACCTGTGCCAATTTTATTGTCTCTGACACAGCTAACCTCATTACACCAGTCACTGAATCAATCCATCTTGTTGAGAGACTTCCTCTTCTGCACTATTCCTCCACCCTCCTAAGCATATCATTCTCCAAGGACTGGTCCCGCCTTGCAACATGTCCCAAGTATGTCAGACAAAGCTTCAGAATCTTTGTCTCCAAAGGGTAGCCCCGTCTCACCTTCTTTAGGATGAACTTGTTTGGTCTTTTAGCAGTCCATGGTATATTCAATACTCTTCTCCAGCACCACAGCTCAAAGGCATCAACTCTCCTCCTATCATCCTAGTCATTGTCCAGCTTTCTTATGCACAGCATGTATTTGCAAAGACTATGGCCTGCATGAGATGCACCTTCATCTTCAGATTGGCATCTTTGCTCTTCAGTATTTTGGAGAGGTCTCTGACAGTAGACTTTCCTAATGCAATTCATCTTTTAAATTCCTGGCTGCTGGTTCCGAGAGTGTTGATTGTCGAGCCAAGCAAACTGAAGCTGTTAACAATCTCAGTCTCTTCACCATTCATCATGATGCTGCCAATCGCCCCAGTGGTGAGAATCTTTGTTTTCTTGATATGGAGCTTCAATCCACATTGAAGGCTGCAGTCCTTGACCTTCTGCAGCAAGCACTTCAGATCCATCTCAGTTTCAACAAGCAGGGTTGTGTCATCTGCATAACGCAAGTTGTTGATGAGTCTTCTTCCAATCCTCCAATCCTGATGCCACATTTCTCTTTGTACAGCCCAGCCTCCCAAATGATCTGTTCTGCATATAGATTGAAAAGATATGGAGATAGGACACATCCCTGATGCACACTCTTCTCAGTTTTGAACCATGTATTGTTTCCTTGATCTGTTCTGACAACTGCCTCTTAGTCCATGTATAGGTTTTGCATAAGCACAGTCAAGTGTTCTGGGATTCACATTCTCCTCAGAGTCAGCCACAGTTTGTTGTGATCTATACAATCAAATACCTTTGCATAGTCAATGCAACACAGATAGACATTCCTCTGGTATTCCCTGCTTTTATCCAAGATCCATCTAACATTAGCTACAATATCCCTAGTACCACGGCCTCTTCTACACCCAGTCAGCACATCTGGCAGTTCTCTGTTGATGTGCTGTTCCAGTCACTTTTGGATAGTTTTCAGCAGAATCTTGCTTGCGTGTAACAGGAATGATAATTTCCACACTGTTGGGTCACCTTTCTTTGGAATGGGGACAAATATCTTCCAGTCGGTAGGCCAGGTGGTTGTCCTCCAGATTCCTTGGCATAACTTGATGAGCGCTTCCAGAGCAGTGTCTGTTTGTCGAAATATGTCAGTCAATATGCCTTCACTTCCTGGGGCCTTGTGTTTAGCCAGTGCTTTCAGAGCAGCTTGATCTTCTTCCTTCACCACCACAGGCTCTTGCCCATATGTTGTTTCATTAAATTCTTCTGTGTCCACCAATTCCTTTTGGTACAGTGACTCTGTATACTCTCCATCTTCTTTTAATACTTCCTGCATCATTTAATATTTTGCTCAAGTCATCCTTAAGTATTGCAACTTGAGGCTTGAATTTGTTCTTCACTTCTTTCAATTTAAGAAATCCTGAGTTCTGCCCCTTTGATTTTCTGACTTGAGCTATTTGCACATTTCATTATAATGCTTTACTTTGTTTCCCTGTGCTGCCCTTTGAAATCTTCTGTTCATCTCCTTAATTTCTTGATTTCTTCCCTTTGCTTTGGTTTCTCAGTGCTCTAATGCAATATTCTGAGTTTCTTCTGACATCCATCTTGGTCTTTTCTTCCTCCTCTGTCTTTGTAATGACCTCCTGCATTCTTACTGGAAGAGATTCTTGATATCCTCCCACAGCTCATCTAGTCTTTGCTCATCAGTGTTCGAGGCCTCGAACCTGTTCTTCCTGAGATGGTTTTGAAATTCATCTGGGATAGACTCAAGGTCAAATTTTAGTTCCCGTTGATTTAATTTTCCTTAGTTCAGCATATGAGTAGTTGGTGGTCTGGTCCACAATTAGCACCTGTGCTAGTTTTCACAGCTGATATTGAGCTTCTCCAACGATTCTTTCCACAGATGTAATTAATCTGATTCCTATGCATACTGTCAGGTGACATACATGTGTATAACCTGCATTTGAAGCGCTTGCTGCAGAGGGTCAAGGACTGCAGCCTCCAATATGGATTGAGGTTCAATGTCAAGAAGACAAAGATTCTCACCACTGGATCAATTGGCAGCATCAGGATGGATGGTGAAGAGATTGAGATGGTACACAGCTTTAGTTTGCTTGGCTCCACAGTCAACACTCTTGGCACCAGTAGCCAGGAAATCAAAAGACGTATTGTTATGGGAAAGTCTGCTGTTAGGGACCTCTCCAAAGTACTGAAGAGCAATGGTGTCTCTCTGGAGACTAAGGTGCATCTGATACAGGCCATGGTCTTTACAATCAGTTGTTATGCATCAGAGAGTTGGACAATGATTAGGGAGGATAGAAGGAGAATTGATGCCTTTGAGCTGTGGTATTGGAGAATAGTGTTGAGGGTATCATGGACTGCTAAGAAAACAGATTTATCCTTGAGAGGGTTAAAACAGGCTGTTCCTTGGAGGCAAATATCCTGAGGCTTCGTCTGACATACTTTGGACATGTTGTAAGGAGAGACCAGTCCTTGGAGAAGGACATCATGCTTGGGAGGGTGGAGGGCAGGCGCAGGAGGGGAAGACCCTCTATGAGGGGGATTGATTCAGTGACTGGGGTAATTGGGATGGGTGTGTCGGAGACAGTGCGATTGGCACAGGACAGAGCAGGGTTTAGGGCTGTTGTACATAAGGTCGCTATGAGTCACAAGCAACTCGACGACACATAACAACAACAACAACAACAACCACCTGCATTTATGTTTCTTATAAAAAGTATTTGCAATGAATAAATCGTTGATTGTACAAAATTCAAGCATTCTATCCCCAGCCTCGTTTCTGTCTCTAAGCACATGTTTTCCGATTACTGATCCTTCTTCCCTTTTCCCAACTTTTGCATTCCAGTCGCCCATTGCTATTAATGCCTCTTGATTGTATGTTTGCCTGATCTCAGACTGTAGAAGTTGGTGGAAATCTATTTCCTCCTCTTTGGCTCTAGCTGTTGGTACATCTGTTTGAATGATAGTGGCATTCTCTGGACTTCTTATATGCAAATGGATATTATCCTGTCACTCACCACATTGTAGTTCAAGATGGATCTAGAACTAACTTTATTAGCTCTGAAGGAGACCCCATTTTTCCTCACCTTTTCACCTCCAGCATAGTGAATCATGTGATCGTCTGGCAGTGGGTATAGTAGTAAAATAGAGCTAGATCTACGTGACGTAGTCTTCAGGGAACTGGGCTACTCCTCTCTGGCGGTTTGTACCTTCCAGCGTCTTTGCAGAAGAGAGCTGCGCAGCTTCCTCTTGTGAGTTTTATAACCTCCCAGAAGCCAGCTGGAGGGTCAGTTAGGAGCGTTCCATGTCGACGGCAGTGAGTTTATCAGGGAATTAGATATGATGATGGGCTGAGTGAGCACATTTGGAAATTAAGAGAGAATAACGTGATCTCTGGCTAATTGCTGTTGTCATGGACCATTGAGTTGGAACTGACCCTTGGCTGACCCTTCAGTGGATTTTCAGAGGCAGTGAATCGCAAGGGAGGAGATTACCCATCTTTCTTCTAGGGAGGAACAGGTGCTTTCGAACTGCATACTTTTGAGTTGGCAGCTCAGCTCCTTACCACGAGCGCGATGGTCGGTTTTCTTTACCTCTGCAGTAAAGCCATGAGAAGCTGATACACTTCATTTCGAATGTGCCCTCTGAGAGTCCTATGGAACAGGCCAAGTTGGGTAAAGAAACATGTTAGGGACTCAGAGAAAAGGCCTGAATTGGAGACATGGATTTGGAAATCAGTAGCGTGTCAGTGTTATCTGAAGCCGGACGAGTAGATGAGATGACCCAGAAAGAGTTAGTAGGGTGTGCAGAGCAGTGGGTCTGAAGCCCCGCCGTGGGGAACAGCAGCATCCCATGTCTTGTGTAGGAAAAAGCAGCCAGCAGTGGAGACATACAGTCAGAAAACTGAGAGGAGGGGAAAACTAGCCAGAGGAAGGGACGTCGTATCAGCACGGCCTGGCCCAGGGAGTCAGATGGAAAGAGGGTCAACTCTGTTGAATACTCCTGACAGATAAAGTGAGGTGAGGCATTCATTGGTTCGTTTGTCCCTGCAGTGGTGGGAGCGGAAGCCGTTGTAGGGGTGTCTTGAGGAATGAGTGGGAGGTGGAAGGGTGCATCTGCCAGCAAGTACAGCAGCTACTCCAAGAAGCAGAGGAAGGGGGAGGGAAGGCTGTAGCCGAGAGGGAGGTCAGAGAGGGTGGGCCAAAGATGAGGAATAACTTCTTTGTATCTAGATACTCCTAGAATATCAGCGGAGAGAAGGAGGTAGACGGCAGAGGAGTGAAGATATTAAACACGGGGGAGCAGAGCTGATGACGGCATCAGGAGCTTCCTGGAATTCTCCAGCCCCTTCTGTCCGAATGCTTCTGGTGTAGTTTTTTCATCACCTTCCTGCGAAGCACTGATTTTTTCTCATCAATGTGAAACTTAATCACAACTTGACTTATCATCCTCCTTGCCAATAATAACTGTAGAATCGTGAGTTTCGAGGGCCAGTTGATTTTATTCCCACACATTTTTTCTACAAAAAGAATTCCATCTGTGATTCCATGTAAATTCACCTCCTGGCCCCTCAGTGCTCTGGATACCACTGTGGGAAATTGAAAGGAGAGACTTAGACGGAATGCGGTGAAGTTGCCTGAGTCTCTCCTCAGGACCTCAGGTGGCCAGAGAGAAAGGGGAGAATGGGAGGTCTTTTGGAGAACTGCTAGCCAATGTCTAACATTAGATTCAAAATAGGTCAATAGGTCAAAAGCTGCTTTGTTGTTACTGAATTAACATGACAGATGGGAAAAAGCAATTCAGGCAGGAGAGAAAAGAGGAAAGGTAGGGGTATCACTGAGGGTAAAATGAAACCCAGAAGTGTCATTCAGTGTCTGTCAGGAAGTTCAGATCCCTGGACAGTGTGACCACTGGGTTTTCCGAGGCCTCACTTTTTACTTGGTTGGACACTGGTTCTTTTAGGAGAGGCTGGCTAAAGTGTAATGGACTTGTGAATCCCATGACTTTGTCAGTATTATGCAGTTTGAGATGGGCAATCTCTTCCCTGGTAAGTTTACAGCTACTCAGAACTTCCTAGAGGGTCAGCTATGAGTTGGTCATGATTCAGTGCGATGAGTATTCTTTGTGTGTAAATTTAGAAAAGGCTATCTAGGAGGAAGTACCCTCAGGTAAGCATCTCTCTCCTATCAAGAATCATGAATAAGTGACATTTTAACCAATTTCCTTATGTGATATGAAAACCGAAGTGCTTAAGACAGCCAGCTCAGGAACGTTAATTTCTGTTTGGTTTGTGAATATTGTTAATTGAGTTTTTTATAGATTGGGAGAAACTGACAATATTTTCAGCGAAGAGATTGTAATTTTAGACGTTTGTGGTTTGAAATGAAATGTAGAATTTTATATCTGTTTTATCAGAAATAAAATAAATTGGTAAACCATCTGAGTGACAGGTTAATATCCATACACATAGAAGGAAGTCCAGTGAATACCACTATCATTCAAATATATGCACCAACAACCAGAGCCAAAGAACAGGAAATAGAAGATTTCTACCAACTTTTACAGTTGGAGATCGATCGAACATGCAATCAAGATACATTGATAATAATGGGTGACTGGAATGCAAAAGTTGGGAACAGAGAAGAAGAATCAGTAGTTAGAAAACATGGACTTGGTGAGAGAAATGAAGCTGGAAATAGAATGATTGAATTTTGCACAGTCAATGACTTACTCATTGCAAATACATTTTTTTAAGAGACATAAATGCAGGTTATACACATGGATTTCACCTGATAATATGCATAAAAATCAGATTGATTACATTTAAAACTAGGCCAGGAGCTGATTGTGGAACAGACCACCAACTATTCATATGCAAGTTCAAGCTGAAGCTAAGGAAAATTAAATCAAATCCAAGGGAACCAAAATATGACCTTGAGTCTATCCCACCTGAATTTCAAAACCATCCCCGGAACAGGTTTGAGGCCTTGACCACTAGTGAGTGAAGACCAGATGAGTTGCAGGAGGATATCAAGGGTATCATCCAGGAAGAGTACAAAAGGTCATTACAGAGACAGAGGAGGAAAAAAAGACCAAAATGGATGTCAGAAGAGACTCTCAATATTGCACTAGAGCGCCAAGAAGCCAAAACAGAGGGAAAATTTCAAGATATTAAAGAGCTGATCAGAAAATTCCAAAAGGCAGTGTGGGAAGACAAAGCAAAACATTACAATGAAGTGTGCAAAGAGCTGGAGTAGGAATACCAAAAGAGCCAAACTTGCTCAGCATTTCTTAAGCTCAGGGAACTGAAGAACAAATTCAAACCTCGAGTTGCTATGATCAAGGATGCTCTGGGCAGAATATTGAATGATCCAAGAAATATTAACAGAAGATGGAAGGAGTATAGAGTCAGAGTTGTTGTTGTTGTTAAGTGCTGTTGAGTTGCAGGCAACTCATAGTGACCCTATGAAGGAGAGTCCTCAATGCTTGGGTGCCTTTCCTTCTCTCTCCAGGTTCATAGGATTTCTGGAGGCAAGCTAGTATGGAAGTGGATGCCACTCCTCCTTCCAAACTTAGAGTCACAGTACCGAAAGGAATTAGCAGACACAGAAGAATTTCATGAAACAACACATGAGCAAGAGTCTAGGGTGATGAAATAAGAAGTTCAAGCTGCTTTAAAGTAATTGGCAAAAAATAAGGCCCCAGGAATAGATGGTATACCAATTGACATATCTCAGTTAACAGATGCTGCCATGGACATGCTCACCAAGTTGTATAAAGAAATCTGGAGAACAACCACTTGGCCAACTGACTGGAAAAGATCTATATTTGTTCCCGTTTCAAAGAAAAGTGGCCCACCAGAATGTGGAAATTATCAAACATTATCACTGATATCACATGCAAACAAGATTCTCCTGAAGATTATCCAAAAACAACTGGAATAGCACATCAACAGAGAACTGCCAGAAGTGCAGGCTGGGTTTAGAAGGGGTCGTGGTACTAGGGATATTGTAGCTAATGTTAGATGGATCTTGGATGAAAGCAGGGAATACCAGAGGAATGTCTATCAGTGCTTCATTGATTATGCAAAGGCACTTGACCATATGAATTATAACAAACTGTGGCTGACTCTGAGAAGAATGTGAATTCCAGAACACTTGATTGTGCTAATGTGAAACCTGTACTTTCACTAGGAGGCAGTCCTCAGAACAGAGCAAGAAAACACTGCATGGTTCAAAATTGGAAAGGGTGTATGCCAGGGATGTGTCCTGTCTCCCTACCTTTTCAATCTATATGCAGAACATCATCTGGGAGGCTGGGCTGTATGAAGAGAAGTGAGACATTGGAATTGGTGGAAGATTCATCAACAGTCTGCGTTATGCAAGTTTCAGCAACCCTACTTGCTGAAACTGAGGAGGACCTGAAGCACTTGCTGCAGAAGGTCAAGGATGCAGCCTTCAGTATGAATTGAAACTCAGTATCAAGATGACAAAGATTCTCACCACTGGGACAATTGGCAGCATCAGGATGAATGGTGAAGAGATTGAGATTGTTCACACCTTTAGTTTGCTTGGCTCCACAGTCAACACTCTTGGTACCAGCAGCCAGGAAATCAGAAGACGTATTGAGATCTCTCCAAAGTACTGAAGAGCAATGATGTCACTTTGGAGACTAAAGTGTGCCTGATACAGGCCATGGTCTTTTCAATCACTTGCTAAGCATCAGAGATTTGGACAATGACTAGGGAGGATAGAAGGAGAGCCTTTGAGCTGTGGTGCTGGAGAAGAGTATTGAATATACCATGGGCTGCTAACAGAACAAACAGGTTCAACCTGGCTGCTCCTTGGAGGCAAGGATTCTGAGGCTTCATCTGACATACTTTGGACATGTTGCAAGGACGGACCAGTCCTTGGAGATGGACGTCATGCTTGGGAAGGTGGAGGGCAGGCGCAGGCGAAGAAGACCCCCTATGAGGTGGATTGACTCAGTGACTGAGGTAGTGGGGGTAGGAGTGTCAGAGACAGTGAGATTGGCACAGGATAGAACAGGGTTTAGGGCTGTTCTACATAGGGTTGCTATGAGTCACAGGTGACTCCATGGCACATAACAACAACAACAACAACAACAACAACAGCATCTTTATTTTGGCCTAATATTAAGGAGCTGTGCCACCATCCCAAAGACATGTGGTTTGAAACCACCAGGTGCTCTGCAGAAGGATGGGCAATTTTTCCTCCTGTGAAATTTTTTTAAGGGCTTAAATTTAGTATGTGAATGCCCAAGTTGATCACAGGCCCTGGGTATGTCTTCTTAGCTTGTTACTCATGCTCAGTTCAGGGGATGGGAGAGAAGAGAGGATAATTCTTATTCTTTAATAAAAATTAAAACCCTAATGCATTTTTTTACAGACTATGAATAATACTGCAGCAGAATTTTTTCAGCAGTAATGTTATTGAAATGACAGTGGCAATTTATTAGTTTGGTAATCTTAAAAAAGACTTCCTGGCTTGAACAGCTATTTGAACAAAAGATGGATTTAAAAAAAAATGAGAGTGAGTTTAATTCCTCCTTTTCTTTTTACTTGGAAGCTGGGAAGAGGAAGGAGAAGGGACATTTCCAGAGAATCTGAGTTTGTGTTAGATTAATGTGTTATCTAATGGGGAAGGAGTGTCAGTCAGGGGACAGTGTCTTATGCCCAGAAGAAATATTTGCTGCTTTTTCCTTTCTGGAAAATAGAATAAACTCTTACCTCATGACAGTCTCTTTGACATTTGAGGATAATACTAAGTTATAATCTTCTCCCTATAGGCAAAATCATTAAGGTTCTTTTAATCTTTTCCCATAACATTTTATGTTGTTTTGAATATCTCCTGTTATCCTACTCTCTTAGATATAAAGCTGTTGTCATCACGTAGGCACCTTGTTCCCAATAAATATTATTCAAATCTCCTTTTATAAAGGGCTGCAGTATCAGTACATTTATGTAAGAGACTTTTCTCTCTCTCTTCTTTATATAGTTGAGGTCACTCGTAAGGATTATGTTAGTGTAAAATATAAAAAAGGGTTTTTTCCAGGCTCATTAGTTTTTAAATAAACATTTGTACTTTTTTCTTATTGTAAATGTAGTTAAAATATGGATGACAGCTGCAGGTGACAAAAGAGTGGAGAATTGAGCATTTTCAAACAATTCTATAAGAGGGAGCTCTGGTGGCCTAGTGGTAAGAAACTGTGTTGCAATTTCAAAGGCACGTAGTTTGAATTCACCAGCTGCTCCATTGGAGAAGAGTGGGCAGTCTACTCTTCTGTGTTTTCAGCCTCTGAAAACCCACTGGAGAGGGAACTATGGGTCAGTTCTGACTTGATGGCACACGACAGTAGCAAGAGATGTTTCTGTCAAATGTAAAAATTGGCTCAGCCTTTTTTTAAGCCACTTTGAGATAGGAAAGTTAAAGTATGAATGTCATTTGATAAAAAAAACATGTAAAACTTTTACAAATATTCACATTATATCTTTGTATTTTAAAACAAAAAAAAAAAGAAGAGAAAATGATGTTTCAGTGGGGAATCACACTACTGTGTATTGGATCTTGTACTGTATCCAATTGTAGACAAGTTGTGGAAAGACATCATTCATAAGAAAGCAAAGCAAAACATTACAAACACAGGAGAGAAAGAAAGAATAAAATGAATGTCAGAAGTCTCTGAAACTCACATTATAATGAGAAGAAGCCAGAAAGAGGGGAAAGAATGCTGTTGACAGGAGAGCAGAGCAGATTTCAAAAAGCAGCTTTAGAAGACAAAGCAAAGAATTACAATATGATGTGCAACGCGTTGGATTTGAAAATCACACAGGAGGAACACACCCTGCGGCGTTTCTAAAGCTGAAAGAGAAGAAAATGGAATTGCGGAGCAACACAGAATTTGTCTGTGAATTTATCAGACCTTTAACTAGCCGTTCAAAGTTAGCATAAATTGAATCTTAATACTTTCCAGTGCCTTGTCTTTGCAGTTAGAACAGGTTGCAGACTCCTGGCAGCCTTGCGTGCACAGACCCTGGCTCTCACCCTTAAGGAGGATAGGGCTCCCTGAAGGCCTGGGTGCTACAGTGGGAGAGTGAAACACCCACCTTCATTTAGGAGCCCAGAGCCTAACCATTTGTGCTACCCAGGGACCCCAGCACCTGACGTAAAAAACCAAAAATTCCGACTTACTGCTGTCTGTTGAGTTCGACGTCCCTCTAGCCGCCAGGTTCCCAAACCTGTAACTCTCATGAGGGTAGGCTGCCGGCTGGTGGATTTGAACCCCCAGAGGTTAGCAGGGCAGCTCTTTGCAGACCAGAGCTCTCCCATCTGGCATGCAGCAGCGGTTTCTTTTCAACGAGTGGTGTGTTCATAATAAAGGAAGCACTGATAACATGGCAATTACCCGGTCATGGTCAAACATAAAATCATCTATTTTCAGAAAGGAAAATTTCCTACACGTGTGAGTTTATATGTCCATATAAGCTTCTCAACAGAAAAAGAAAGTGTGTATAATCCAACCTGTTAACAGCTACTTCTGGGGAACAGGATTAGGTCAGCATCTTTTAAGCCTGTTTGATTTACTTCTCTATTACTGGTTTTTTCATAGAAGGCATACATTAAATGCATAGGTTATGAGTCGCCTACAACTTGACAGCACTTCAACAACAACAACAACAACAACAACAGGCATACAGTAATTACTTGACAAAATAGAAGTAAAAAGAAATCTATTCAAATTTATAGCCTTTATTTTTAACAACTAATTTTAATTTGCTATCTTTGTATGGATTTTTAAAAAACATAACAACACACTTTTCCTACCTAATAAGAAAATAAGATAAAGTTAGTTTTGATTTAGATCAGTGAAGTCAGTATGTATTAGGCACCCAGCAAAGGACTGAATACCATTTGATCAGTACGTCTTTTAGAGCATCCATTTAAGAGAATTTATCTTAGTTTGATGCTTTTTGGTAGCATAATGACTTATATGTTAGGTTGAGAGTTAAACTGTTGCCAGTGTGAATCCATGACCAGCTCCTCTGGGGGCTGACAATGCAGTTTGCTCCCGTTAAAAGTTTACAGCCTTGGCAGCACTTGGGGGAGCCGCCCTGAACCTGCTGGATCACATTGGATTTGGCTTTGGGATTTGAACCTCTTTGCAGAGACCATCAGTCTTCACTTGGGCTCTCCTCCCTCTAGGCTGTTTGCAAATCAGCTGCTCTGCGTCTCTCTGCTTAGAATTTGCCTTTGATGTTTGTAGATTTGTAGTCTGCCCCTAAGCTGTCCTGATGTGGAATGAGAAAGGGGTGCTGTCTGCTCTGAAGCAGGGGAGATGCCCTGGGTTAAGTGAGGAAGGAGGAGCAGAGAAAAGAAGCAGAAAGCACAATGTCGTTAGGAAAAGGGGATGATGTGAATGATTCAGTGGGGACTTGAAAAGATGGGGTGATAATAGGCTTAGATCAACAGTGATTAATTATCTAAAATACAGTGTACACGAATGATTATATGAAACACAATATAAAGATTGTATAAAACAGAATATACATATATGAAATGCAGTGTATATAAACGCTTGTATGGAAACCAATAGAAATATAAATGAAAAGGGGGACACACAGCACATGGATCTTTACAATGTTTTAGGACATTCTTTCTGTCTTCACTTCTCTAATTACACCACTTCTAACTGGATACAGTGTGTCTCAACTGCAAAACTCTTTTTTTTTTTTTTAAAAAAAAACACCCTTTTTTAACTTTTTATTGTATTATTTTTACGTGTACCGTCAAATCAGATCTGACTGGTACAGGAGGATATTGCTCCTCCTTCTCCAGCAGAGCATCTGGTGGATTTGAACCATGTACCTCTGGGATTGCATTGCAGCTTCTTGCCACTAGGCCACCAGAGCTCCCTTTGCAAAACTCTTTAGGTCCCCACAAGCTAAGTATTTCCCAGGAGAGATTTGCATTTGAAAGTGAGGTTATTCTCATAACCCAGCAAACAAATGGATAGAGAAGCTCTGTTTATTCACATAGTGGAGTACTATGCAGCACTGAAAAGCAGGGAACCCATGAAATACTATGCTAAGTGGATGACACTAGAGGACATTATGCTGAGTGAAATATCTCAGTCACAAAAGGACAAACATTGCACAGGGCTATTATTGTAAAACAGGACTGACATTGAGGTTGACGGAAAACAGAGAAGTAGAGGAATGATATATACTGCATTGCAGCAGATGAGGGAGAGAACTGTTTAAAAGAGACATATGAATGGGTATTCTTGTCATTGCAGAAGTCTTGAGTGAAGGCTACACAGCGCAGTGAACTGTGAGAGGGATTGCATAACAATGAAAGAGTTTTTCTCTTACTCATCAAGGAGAAAAGTGAATTGGGGGTGGGGGAGGGGTGGTCAGGGAGAAAAGTGCAACAATGAATGACTGGAAACCCTAGGTCTCTGTAAATTTTCATTTAAATAATAATAATAATAATAAAGTGAGGTCACTCTCCTTGAATGATTAACAGTCCTCTTTCTTCTGTGTTCCCAGTTGGTTCGACTGTGTAATGAAGGCGCCCGGAAGATGGAAAGGACAGAGATGTTGTACACAATTAATTCGCAGCTGGAATTTAAGATTAAGGTATCTGTGCACCTCTTCATAAAATAGTTTCTTGGATACCAGTGCTTACATCTTCTGTGGAGAAGGAGAGATAGGTGAGGCCAAATTTGCTTTTCAAAGAAAGGCCATAAATTGACGTAAGAAGCTGTCAGACCTGGGCAGATACTTCAGTTCTC
The DNA here is from genome assembly GCF_000299155.1 of Elephantulus edwardii. Lineage (NCBI taxonomy): Eukaryota > Metazoa > Chordata > Mammalia > Macroscelidea > Macroscelididae > Elephantulus > Elephantulus edwardii. The sequence goes on from NW_006400118.1 coordinate 1,470,393, forward strand.
TTCTACCCAGGTCAGAGTAACCTTTTTTAAGGCCATGAATAAAACACACAGTCCCTCCTCCCCCTGATCCCGAAGACGTCAGGCTTGAGCAAATGGAGAGTTAAGATAGTAAAATTTTAGAATTGAAAGGAGCTCATTGGCTATTTCTTTAGTACGCCTCAAAGGTTTTTGCAAAACAGTGGTAGCCCATGTGTTGGACCACAGTGTTCTTTTAGCCCAAAGAAGAAGACAGTTCTTCCCATTATTTAATGGGAGTTTGTTTTCGTGTCTCTCCCTTCATTCTTTCTTGAATATGTGTCTGTGCTGGTCAGATCCTGGTCCAGTCCATGAGCAGAAAGGGGAGTGTGAATGTGCAGGGGCCTGTGTGGAGGAGGAGGGGGGGGGGAAGGGGAAGAGGAGCCGTCTGAAAAGCAGTACAGTCAGATCTTCAGTGACTTCTTCTCAATGCATATGTCACTGAAAGAAAAACTGATAAGTGTCATCTATGTAAGATTTCTTAACTTCTCTAAAGGGGGAGGTGTAGTTAAAGTGAGAAATTCAAAAGCCAACTATAGAAATATATTTGTAACATACAAGTTAACACAGGGTTGATATATCCCCTATATATAAAAGGAAAATTGTAAGAAAAAGATGGAAAGAAACCTCTTGAAGAGATAGGAAATTAAAAAATGGGTGAACAGAAGGGAAATACAAATGGCTCCAACATTTAGAAAAGTTTATTTAAAAAGCAGTTCTACTTTTCTATGAAGATGGTGCCGAAAGCCAAGAAGGAAGCCCCTGCCCCTTCCAAAACTGAAGCCAAAGCAAAGGCATTAAAGGCCAAGAAGGCGTCCTGAAGGGCGTCCACAGCCAAAAAAAAAAGAAGATCCGCATATCACCCACCTTCCAATGGCCTAAGATGCTGAGACTCTGAAGGCAGCCCAACTACCCCCGGAAGAGCGTCCCCAGGAGACACAAGCTTGACCACTATGCCATCATCAAGTTTCCCCTGACCACTGAGTCAGCCATGAAGAAGATAGTAGATAACAACACACTTGTGTTCATTGTGGATGTCAAGGCCAACAAGCACCAAATTAAACAAGCTGTAAAGAAGCTCTATGACATTGATGTGGCTAAGGTCAACACTTTGATTAGGCCTGATGGAGAGAAGAAGGCCTATGTTCCACTTGCTCCAGATTATGATGCTTTGGATGTTGCCAACAAAATTGGGATCATCTAAACTGAGTCCAGCAGGCTAATTCTAAATATAAATTTTTCTCACCATAAAAAAAAACAGTTCTAAATTATTTAAAAGAAAATTGTTACTTGAAAGTAAAAATTAATTTCACCTCTGAATTTCATGATAATGCAGAAGTTTGATAACAAGTTTTATTGAGGGGAAAAGGCACTTTTGTATGTTGTTGGTGAAAAGATGATTTTGTGGTGGAAAATTTAGGAATAACTATCCAAACTACAAATTCGAGTTACTGAGACTCTGCACACTGTGAGATCCATAAATTATTTTCTTTGGCTTTGTCCATTAATTAATTGTTGGTTTTGTTCATAACCTTGAAGTACTCAAGAATGTATAAATAAATGCATGCAGAGTTACAGTTTCAGAACATTATCTGTGTTAATGATCAGAAACGACCTACAAATTTATCAATAAATATCCAAATAATTATACGCCTCTCAGCTGTTAAAATCAAAAGTGCCGTGGATTCAGAATGATCCCGCGAGGAAGTCGTGTACTGGTTGCTGACTGATGCTTGTGCCTTGCCAACGAAGAGAATCCCAGGACAGGGCCGGCGAAAGGAGGAACTCCAGGATCCTTGAAGTGTCTGCTTTTTGAACAGAGAGTCTTGCTGCCCATAAACACGTCTGTCTGCTGGGATGCCAAGGAACATAAGAGAGAATCAAAGTCTCTTCTCTACAGAAATTAGTTCAGCCCTGCTTGGATTTCATTTTTGCTCATAAAATGTCTAGTGTTTGATTTACACTTGGAAGGAAAGTCAGAATGATTTTAGTCTTCTAACGATAAGTTTCTGGAACAAAAATTTTATGATACCAGATTTTTCTTTTCAAAAGAAACACTAGAGAGTTTGAAAGCCACGGACAATTTTTAAGTGGTCTGTTAGAAATTTCCTTTTGCACAGTGGAGGAATGAGACGTCCATGAAAATAAGTCAGTTATAAGACAACATTAACAACGTAAAAACCCCAACCATTCCTCCCTTTATTTTTTTTTTAATTTTATTTTTATTTTTTAAATTATGGCTCACCCTGGAGGGTTATGTTCCATACAGGATGCCCCTTGGCTCTCCCTTGCCCTGGGACCCCCCCCCAGTTGCCCTCTTGTATGTGATCCTGGGGTCCACAGAGTTCCCTAAACCATCTGAGTCCAGTGGCCTTTTGTGTCTCAGGCATCTTCAACAGAGAAACATCTATCCCAGATTTTGGAACTGGAAACACTATGAACTAGCTTAATAGACAGTTTCAAAAACTTAATAGAATCAAGCCAAAATCTTTCACCTTTCTTCTGAAACCTTCAGAAAAATAGTATGTAACTGAGCAACGTCTGGCTCCTAGAAGCTTCCTTTATGTAAAAAACATGTGGAATCGTATGTCTTCATATACAAATATATATAATTTCATAATCACAGTCTTTTTTGTAATATTTTGATGACTCAGAAGAATGGGAATCACAGAGCAATTATGTGAAAACTTTACTTGGAACAGGCAGGTGTCAGTCATCAGAACAGAGCAAGAAACACTGCATGGTTTAAAATCAGTAAGGGTGCCATGAATGTGTCCTATTACCATACCTTTTCAATCTACATGTGGAGGAGATTCTCAGGGAGGCTGAGCTCTGTGAGGAGGAATGTGACATCAGGATTGGAGGAAGACTCATCAACAATCTGTGTTACGCAGATGACACAACAACCTTGCTAGCTGAAACTGAGGAGGACTTGAAGCACTTGCTGCATAAGGTTAAATACTGTAGCCTTGACTATGAATTGAAGCTCAACATCAAGAAAACAAAAACGCCTCAGGGTGTACGTTGAAAAGATTGAGATTGTTCACAATTTTAGTTTGCTTGGCTTCACAGTCAGCATTCTTGGGACCAGCAGCCAGGAAATCAAAAGATGAATTGCACTGGGAAAGTCTGCGGTCAGAGACCTCTCCAAAGTACTGAAGCTTAATGATGCCAGTCTGGAGATGAAGGTGCACCTGATCCGTGCCATGGTCTTTGCAAATACGTGATTTGCATCAGAGAGCTGGACAATGACTAGGGATAATACAAGGGGAATTGATGCCTTTGAGCTGTGAAGAAGAGTATACCATGGTCAGCTAAGAGAACAAACATATTCGTCCTGAAGTGAGTGAAACCAGGCAGCTCCTTAGAGGCAAGGATTCTGAAGCTTCATCTGACATACTTAGAGAGGTTGTAAGGAAGGACCAGTCCTTGGAGAGAGACACCATGCTTGGGTGTGTGGAGGGGCAGAAAAAGAGAGGGAGATTATCGATGAGATGGATTGACTCAGTAACTGGGGTAATGGGGGTAGGTGTGTCAGAGACAATAGTGTTGGCTGAGGATAGAGCAAGGTTCAGCGATGTTGTACATAGGGTCGCTATGAATCGCAGGTGACTCGACGACTCATAACAACAATAGCATTTTTTAAAAACTTGATTTTCATGACCAGAAAGTGAGTGGTGTTTTCAGAAAGGAGCCTCTGTGAGGAAAATGACTGTGGGCTGTGAGCTTAGCAAGAGGCGTGATTAGCCCTCTGGTTCCCTCCTGATGTATAGCCAGCTTCCGTGTAGCGACGTTCAAACAGTCTTATCTACAAAGATGCCATTTGTACAATGTTTTGTGTGTCCAAGAATGGCATTTTTTGTGTTTAGTGTATCTTAAGAAATTTGCTTATTTATACATATACTTTCACTTACATCAGATTTTTAGTATTAAACATTTCTGGTATCTTAAGGGTTGGGGGGATGCTAAATGGTCTTGTATTTAACTCTGAATAAAGAAAAACAGAATTTTATTCCTCACCACTGGCCCAGTTGGCAGCATCATGTTAGATGAAGAGATTGAGATTTTTAACAGATTCAGCTTGCTTGGCTTCAGTCAGAACTCTTAGTACCAGCAGCCAGGAAATAAAAAGACAAATTACAGTGAGAAAGGCTGCTGTCAAGGACCTCCTTTTCAGACTACTAAAGAGCAATAATGTCAGTCTGGAGACTAGGGTGTTCCTAATCCAAGCCATGGTCTTCACCGTTCCTTGCTATGCATCAGAGAGCTGGACAGGGACTAAGGAGGATAGTAGAAGAATTGATGCCTTTGAGCTGTGGTGCTGGAGAAGAGTATTGAATATACCATGGACTGCTAGGAGAACAAACAGATCTGTTCTGGAGAGGGTGAAATCAAGCTGCTCCTTGAAGCTCCATCTCACATACTTTGGGCATGTTGCTAGGAGGGACCAATCCTTGGATGAGTGAAGGGACAGTGCAGGAGAGGAAGACCCTGGAGGAGTTGCGTTGACACTGACTAGGGTAACGAGTAGGTGTTTCAGAGACAATGTGGTTGGTTCATGACAGAGCAGGGTCCAGAGCTATTGTATCTGGTCACTACGATTTGCAAGTGACTCAACTGAACATAAAAACAACAATAAGCAGACGTTTCCTCCTATGAAATCATGGCAGATAATTTTAGAAGAACTGAAGAACTTGTTTTTCACTGCTAGAAAAGGGCATGATGCTTTCAGAAATAACCATAAATTAATTAAAGAACAGATATTCTCAAGAATATAGCAAAGCAGACAACTAGTAGACAAAAGAAATTCGTAGCTATTTTCTCCCCTTCTTCACCTTTCTTGAATAAAGTGTTTTTGTTGATCAGGTAAATGTAGACTTTTTTTTTTCTTCTTCCTTGTTGTGGGCCATTGAATCAGATATGACTGGTACAGGAGGCGATTGCAGCTTCTCCAGCGGAGCATCTGGTAGATTTGAACCTTCTGGATTCAACAGAGAACTGCCCGAAGTACAGGCTGGGTTTAGAAGAGGATGCAGTACTAGAGATAATATACCTAATGTCAGGTGGATCTTGGCTTAAAGCAGAGAGTACCAGAGGAATGTCTATCTGTGTTTCATAGACTATGCAAAGGCATTTGGCTGTGTGGATCACAACAAATTGTGGCTGACTCTGAGAAGAATGGGAATCCCAGAACACGTGATTGTGTTTATGCAAAATTTATACTTGGACCAGGCGGCAGCTGTCAGAACAGAGCAAGGAAACACTGCATGGGTCAAAATTGGGAAGAGTGTGTACCAAGGATGTCTCCTTTCTCCATAACTTTTCAGTCTATATGCCGAACAGATTATCCGGAAGGTTAGGAGGAGAAATGTGGCATCAGGATTGGAGGAAGACTCATCAAAAATCTGCATTTTGCAGATGATGCACCCTGCTTGCTGAATCTGAGGAAGACCTGAAGTGCTTGCTGTAGAAGGTCAAGGACTGGAGCCTTCAATATGGATTGAAGCTCAACATCAAGAAAACAGATTCTCTAGGGAGCTCTGGTGGCCTAGTGGCAAGTAACTGCACTGCAATCCCAGAGGTGTGCAGTCCAAATCTGCCAGATGCTCTGCTGGAGAAGGAGGGACAATCTCCTCCTGTACTGGTCAGATCTGATTTGACGGTACATGTACAAAAAAACCATTAAAATAAAAAAAGAAAAAAAAAAAAGAAAACAGATTCTCACCACCAGTCCGATCGGTAGCATCATGATAGATGGTGAAGAGACTGAGATTGTTAACATCTTCAGTTTGCTTCGCTGTACAATCAACACTCTTGGTACTAACATCCAGGAAATTAAAAGACGAATTGTATTGGAGAAGTCTGCTATCAGAGACCTCTTCAAAGTACTAAAGAGCAACGATGTCAGTCTGAAGACTAAGGTGCCCGGATCCATACCATGTTTGCAATTACTTGCTTTGCATCAGAAAGCGGGACAATGACTAGGGATGATAGAAGGAGAATTGATGTGTTTGAGCTGTGGTGCTGGAGAAGGGTATTGAATATATTCCATGGACTGCTAGGAGAACAAACAGGTCTATTGTGTGAGTGGAGCAGGGGAGCACTGCATGGTTTTGGAATTGGGAAGGGAGTGAGCCAGGGTTATAGCCTCTCTCCATACCCGTTCACTTTGTATACTGAGCAGATTATCCCAGAAGTAGGACTCTATGAAGAGGAGTGTACTATCAGGAGGGTTATCAGTAGCCTGAGTTCTGCAGATAACACAGCTTTGCTTGAGGAGGACTTGAAGCACTTGTTGCAGAAGATCAAGAAATACAACCTTCGCTACGGATTTCATCTCAATGTCAAGAAGACAAAGATTCTTACCACAGAACAGTTAGGGAGCTTTGTGGTGGATGAAGAAGAGATTGAAACTGTCAACAGCTTCATCTTAGTTGCATCTCTTGGTACCAGCAGTCAGGAAATCAGGTGATGCAGTGTACTGGGAAAATCTGCTGTTAGGGATCTTTCCAAATTATTGAGGAGTAATGATAGTAGTTTGAGGACTAAGGTGCATCTGATTCAGACCACAGTCTTTCCAATTACTTGCTATGCATCTGAGAGAGCTAGAGAGTAAATACGGATGACAGAAAAAGAATTGACGCCTTCTAGCTGTGATGTTGGAGAAGAGCACTGAACATCTCATGGACAAACAGTTATGTCTTGGAGAGGGTGCAGCCAGAGTGCTCTTTGGAGGCAAGAATGTTGAGGCACTTGACCTTGGCTGTTGAGTGTTTCTCTGTTTGCAGCCCTTCCCTTTAGTCTCCTCGTCCCGCTGGTTGGTGAAGAGAGGTGAGCTGACGGCCTACGTGGAAGACACCGTGCTTTTCTCCAAAAGGACATCTAAACAGCAAGTCTACTTCTTTCTCTTCAACGACGTTCTCATTATCACCAAGAAGAAGGGGTAAGTAAGCCTTGTCTTCCTGTTGTTGGGTTTGTATCCCACCTTTAAAGCTCTGTAACTCAGAAGCTGGTTAGGGAAGATCATCTTTTAAAAGTGTCACATAATATCCATGCATTGAATCATGGTAACGTCTGTGTTTATCTTTCAATTCTAATTATCTGTATGCAGAACTAGTCTGTCCCACACTCCCTGTCCATGGGTGGGGTCTAGCTCACACTGCACGTCCCTCAGCTCCCAGGCTGTAAATCTGAATGGGCACAGACTGTCCGTCTTTCTCCCTCAGAACTGCTGTTGGACTTGAACTTGCAGAGACTGGTAGGTTGCATCAGTCATTCTCAGCCCATTGCTACCGACTAGTCAGAACATGCAAGCCGCTGTACTAATCATTTCCTACATCTGTATCACTCAATCCTAATGCCTTGTTCCTCTGACAGTGTAAACGTGTTTCTGCCAAGTGTGTATAGAACAGACAACATTTGCTTTAATATGGGCCGACTGGGGAGAAACTTCTAGGGCTCATTGTGGCTTAACATCCATTGCTTTTTTTTTTTTAAATAGAATATACTTTCCCTCTAAATTTTATACTGATTTATTTGCCAAGTTTGAAATAATTGTTTTTCACAAAAGATCCCTCCCATTTCCTTTACCCCACCCACCTACTGGATTGTCCAACCCTATGATTAACATTCCACCTCCCCCCTGCCTATCCTCACCCCTCCGCTTCCACCCTCCCCCTCTCCCCCTTAGATCCTCGTATTCATTCTAGAATAATGTTTTTTACACAGTATTTGTCCTTGTGGGACTGAGTTAGTTCACTCAGCATAATGCTCTTCAATCCCTCCCAAGTTAGGTAGTGATTTACAAAATGATTACTCCTGAGTGCTGCGTAGTATTCCATTGTGTGAATGTACTGTTAACTTCTCATTCCACTCGATTGTGGTTGGACATCTGGGCTGTTTCCATGTTCTTGTGATGGTGGATAACATAACACTGCTATGAACATTGGCGTCCGGATCTCTATTCTGTTTTCCTTAGGGTGTGTTCCTCGCAGTGGAAGAGCTGGGCCATATGGAGTTTGTATGTTCAGCTTTCTGAGGAAATGCTAAACTGCTTTCCAGTGTATCATTTCACAATCCCACCAATTGTGTATGAGAGTTCCCGCCTCTTCACATCCTCTCCAACATTTATTACATGCTGTCCTGTTAAACTTTGCCACTGTTACTGGAGTGAGATGGTGTCTCACTGTGGTTTTGATTTGCATCTCTCTTACTGCCAATGATTTTGAGTATTTCTTCCTGTGTCTGTTGGCCATCTGAATGTCTTCCTCTGTGAAGTCTTTTCATGTCTTTTGCCCATTTATTTTATCAGTCTTTTTCTTGTGGAGACCCGGTTTGTTGTTGTTGTTTAATGCCGTCGAGTCGTAGACGACTCATAGCGACCCTATGAACGAACAGCCTGAGCACTGTCCGTACATAGAGTTTCCAGAGGCAAGCCATTTTGGAAGTGGATGCCACTCCTGCTTCCAGGCTTGATTTAGTTGGGAAGCTCCAGCCAACACTGTCCACCATGGGTGCCCATTATCACGATTGGCACATCACTGTCACAGGCTTCAGCATCACAGCAACCACGAGTTACCGCTGTACAGCAATGCACAGACCAGTGCTATACCGCCTAGAAGAATGTTTGACAGGAAGACAATTTGAACCTGGCCGAGGGCCACAGATGATAATCACCCACCTTCGGCTTGGTAGCACAGCTTCCTTCCACTAGGCCAACATAGCTCTCTCTTGGTCGTCGTCATTATTATTGTGGAGACCCGGTAGGATTCTATAAACTTTGGTTATGAGACCCTGGTCTGAGATAGTTTGTTAAATTTGTTTTGTTTTGTTTTTTTGTTTGTTTTCCCCGGTCAGTAGATTTTAATATTCTCTTTATTGAAAAGAGTTTTCAATGCATTACAGGTATATAATCTTTAGAAGGTCTCCATCCATCGATGTTCTCCTGGTTGTATATAGAAGGCCTTTCTGTATAGTATTTATTCCACTCCGCTTTCCTTGCCATCTCAAAACACGCATGCGCACACACACATCTACCCCTCAGCTCTGCCTTTTCTCTAGGTACCATTCTTCAAAACACTAGGGTCAAATTGATAACCACTCATGCTGACTTCAGACTTGTAGGCTGCACATATTTATGTTGGTGGTGTTGTGCACCAACCCTTAGCTGACCTTCCAGGGGGGTTTCACAGGAGAGGACAGGGTTCAGATCTGTTGTTCCTAGGGTCGCTATGGGTCATACTTGACTCCACAGCACCTAACAACAATAGTAGTTGAGTAAATTTTATAAATAAATGTGTTAGAGGGATTATAATTTGATATTATATGTTTTGTTGATTTTATATTAACATGCTTGCTTGACTATTTCCTAAATGTTTAGCTTTTTGGGAAGAGTAATTATATACATCTCTTCAAAACCCAACCCTTGACTCTTAACATCTTCTAGCTGTTGAAATATTTATTCTGTCTTAATGGATCAAATGCTTTAATGAAATTCTCTATTTTTAAAATGTACATTGAAGGGGGGCTCTGGTGGCCTAATGGCAAGAAGCTGCACTGCAATCCCAGAGATACACGGTTTGAATCCACCGGATGTTCTGCTAGAGAAGGGGAGGGACAATTTCCTCCTGTACCAGTCAGATCTGATTTGATGGTACACGCACAAAAAATAATAAAATAAAAATTTAAAAAAATACATTGAAAGCTGCAAAATGATTTTAAATCTAAGTGTAATTTCCATTATATCTTCGGTGATACGAGTGGAAATACGTTGTTGTTGTTGTTGTTGTCGTCGTCGTTGTTGTTGTTGTTGATTGCCTTCGAATCGAGCACGACTCCTAGCGACTCTATGAACAAAAGGCCTGAAACCTGCCTACAACTGTCCACATTTATCAAAGTTCATAGAGTTTCCAGAAGCAGGTTGTTTAGGAAGAGGATGGCTGCTCCTGCTTCCAACATGAAGTGTATACTAGTTTAAATACCAGGAATATTCTTGTTGTCATTGTCAGGTGCTGTTGTATAGGCACTGACCAATAGCTGTCTAGTGGGTTTTCAGAAGGAGTAAAGTTCAAAGGAGAGGGGATTGCCTGTCCTCCTGCAGAGCAGCTGGTGGACTCCAACCAGGAGCCTTTGGCATCACAGCGCCTCTTTCTTGCTAACAGGTTACCCGGGCAGTAAAGCTCTTATGACTGAACTTGAAATAACTCAAGGCACAGGGACTTTAAATATTGGAATCGAAGTGTATTCTACTTAGCTGCATTCTTTCCCTTGGAAGGGACGTTTTATATTACAGATTTCTTTTCCTCGCTGTCTCAGGCATCTTAGCTATTTCAGGTGGCTCTGAACTTGTGTTATCAACACGAGAAAGGGACAGCTAGTCAGCACCAGCAGAGAGGACGGCATGAGTACCCACCTCGGCCCTTGCTGGAGCTGGCATTTACTTGTCCTTACCAAATGGTTCACCGTACTTCGAGAGTGCTCTTAACCTGGGGAAGAACGCTGGAGGCCCAAGCTGTTTATGCCTTGAGTGCGTGGGGAGACCACAGAGGGTTGAGTACCCGGCTCGTTAAGAATGTCCAGTATGTGTGCCGTATTTACACGAGCACTTCAAGGAGGCAACTGTGAATGCTTTACATGCCAGAGGCCGCAGCCAGGAGACGCAGGAGCTCTGAGCAGAGCAGTCATCCGGGCTTGGCTGGGAGCTTCAGATAGAGGCTAATGACCTGTGCCAGCGTTGTGGGATGGATCCAGGCGCCCACCGTCTAATTGTAATTCCAGGCTGCAGCCGGCTTATCTGCTGGGCCTCTGGGATTTTCAGGGAGGTTTTCCAGGCTGCTCGAGAGGGACCCTTCTCGGGCAGCAGATGGTGAGTGCTGAACACGCGCGCACCTGCTGGGCTGCGTGTCCCTCTCCGCTCTGACGCACGAGACACAGAGATCTGCTTCTAGTGCCGGCAGCCTCAGCTTCAGTTAGAGGTCGTGGGGTGCTGTCCAGGGCCCAGGTGCCCAGGGTTTTAGGACATCAGCAGGAGGTTTAAAGTCTTTGGCACCTCTCGGCTGCTTGCGAGTGAATCACTGTATTAATAGTCTCTTCTACCAAATTTCAAAAGGATGTCTGGCTCGTTTAAGTGCTCCTCTGGATGCGAACAGGAATTCTTTGTTGTTTGAATCTTTATCTTTAGGGTACTTGGTACCACTTGAGGAGAGCTCTCAGCCTCAGCGCTGTTGACATCAGGCAGCTGATTCTTTGTGAAGGGGGCTGCCCCGTTTTCTCTTGTCGGGTATGTACTAGAATTCCTGACTTGGAGCCACTCTTTACCAACTAACATGCCTCCCCGCCAAATATGGCGTTCATAACTGTATCCAGACAGCATTGCCAATGTCCCCTGCTGGTGGTGGTGGCGGTTGTTGTTGTGTACCATCAAGATGGAACCAATTCATAGCTGACCCTCCAGCAAGTTTTCAGAGGCAGTAACTCACATGGGAAGAGATTACTGCCTTTGCTCAGAGAGCAACTTTCTGATTTGAACCATGTGACTCAGGGTTAGCAGTGCAGGTCCTTTTACCACGAGGCCATCAAAGCTCCCTGGGAGGGGACAGATTTGACCTTCAGCAGATGAACGCTGACTGGAGTCAAGGCCACTCTTGGACAAGCATACCTTCCATGTAGTGCACAGAGGCCAGACCTGACTATGTGGTGTGGTAAAAGTGATAACATTAAACCAATATATTACTATGTTACACTTGTATACTTGGACTAATATAATATTGTTGTTGTTGTTTTTAAGTGCCGTCAAGTTGCAGGCGACTCATAGCGACCCTATGAAGGAGAGTCCTTGATGCTTGGGGTGTCTTTCATCCTCTGTCCAAGTTCATAGGGTTTCTGGAGGCAAGCTATTATGGAAGTGTGGATGCCACTCCAGTCCTTCCATGCTAATATAATATTACATAATATAAAATTAGTTAATATAATATTAGTTATATAATAAACTTGTATAATATGTTTATCTTATCTACTTATGTCCAGTCCTAGTTTTAAAGGCATAAATTTCGTGTGCAGACTATAGCTACACACACACAGTCTTAGGAGTTACATAATATTGTCCCATTTTTTAAAGGAAAAAAGGGAACCCAAGACCGGAGTACAGTAAGGCTTGTGAAACGGAAACCTTTGTAGGCTACACAAGGAAAACGGAAATATTTTTTCACTAACAGAGAGCGATAGCAAAGATTCTACCGTGTGAAGGTTGAACACGTGGGACATCTGGAGAAGAAGGCCATGGAATTCTGGCTCTCACCGACTTACTGTGTATTCACCTGACTGATTACTTGTGCTGTCACCTTGATGGGAGCAGATTGCCAGGCCTTTTCACTTCTGGAGCCACTGGTACGGTAGCAGGTGGACGCTTCACCATTGTGCTGCCGGCTCCAAGATTTAGTTGCAAGTTTTGTTCTATCCTAAGCTAATACAGTCAGTGTCAGAGTGCAGGGAAGTCAGTGTCCCTTTCATAATAGTTCCTTCCTGTAGAAATTTAAGACAGTGGATTTCCATTTCCTGAGTGCTGGTTCCTGATGCCATCGACACTGTGTGTATTGGCACAAACTGAGCCGTTATGTGGATTTAGAATAGAATTTATAAATAATAGCATCCTACCAGGCCGTAAATTCATAAATTCACCACTTTAAGTTAACGTTAAATTTCCCAAGTAGTTTGAATGTCCAGTAGCATAAACGATTTGTTGTCTTGTTTTGAGGGTTTTTTTAATCCAAATGATGGATGCTTTCCTGTTGTAGAAGGCTGAAATACATCTTCCTTTGCAGAATGAACTCTTTTTTTTTTTGAGACAATGTTAAGGACGTCTTGAATTAAGGGAAGACAATAGATCTTTTTCTCTGATTCAAAGCTTGTTCATCCCTGAAGGGTAAAACTTACTTATCTCTGACTTCTGTGACATCAGGATAATGGACAATAGGAGGGTTCAGTTCTTCTCTTTTCTTCTGGCTCTTCTACGCCCTTGCTTGATATTGAATGGCATGAGCAGTGAGTGAGGCTAGTGTTTCTTCAGTCTAAGAAGGAGAATCATCATCATTTCCCACAGAAAGTTGTGGTTCTCAAGTCACAATATTAAAAGACGCTACAGGCAATATATTGAATGACCCAGAAATCATCTAAAGGAGATGGCAGGAATACACAGAACCATGGTGCCAGAAAGAATTGACTGATACTGAAAAATTGCAGAAAATACCGTATCATCCTAGGCACTGACAAAATTAAAACCCCAGGAATTGATGGGATACCTATCAATTGACTTGTTTCAATTAACAGATACAGCCTTGGATGTGCTTACCAGTCTATGTTAGGAAATTTGGAGGACAGCTGTCTGGCCCACGGATCCAAAGAGATCCATACTTGTTCCCATTCCCAAGAAAGGTGATTTATCGGAATGTGGAAATTATCGAACAATGTCACTTATATCACATGCAAGCAAAATACTGCTGAAGATCATTCAAAAATGACTAGAACAGTACGTAGATAGGAAACTGCCAGAAGTTCAAGAAAGATTTAGAAGAAGCCATGGCCCCATTGCTGATGTCAGATGGATCCTGGAAAGTAAAGAATACCAGAAGAATGTTTGTTTGTGCTTTATGGACTGCAGAGGTATTTGACTGTGTGGATAATAGTAAGTTGTGGCGGATATTGAGAAGAATGGGAGTCCCAGAGCACTTAATTGTGTTTATGTGGAACCTATACCTGGACCAGAGCAAGGGAACACTGCATGCAGTTTTGAATTGAGAAGGGAATGCATCTGGGTTATATTCTCTTTTCGTACCTATTCAATCTGTGTGCTGAGCAAAGTATTTGAAAAATTGGACTCTGTGAAGAGGAATGTGGCATCAGGATTGAAGGGAGACTCAACAATAAACTGCATTATACAGATGATACAACCTTGCTTGCTGAAATTGAGGAGGACTTGAAGTTCTTGTTGTAGCAGATCAAGGAATACAACCTTTGGTATCTCAGCGTTCTTGCTTCTCAATGTCAAGAAAACAAAGATTCAGGAGCTCTGATGGCCTAGTGCCAAGAAGCTGCTCTGTAATCACAAAAGCATGCAATTCAAATCCAGCAGGCAATCTCCTCCTGTGCCATTCGGATCCGATTTGACGATTCACACACACTATAAAAAAAGAAAAAAGACAACAAAGATTCTTATCACGGGAGCAATAGGCAGCATCATGATGGATGGAGAAGATATTGAAACTGTCAACTTTATCTTAATTGGATCCACAGTTAACACCCTTAGTACCAGCAGTCAGGAAATCAGGAGATGCATTGCACTGGGAAAATCTGCAGTTAGGTACCTCTCCAAATTATTGATGTCAGTTTCAGGGCTAAGGTGCATCTGATTCAGGCCATGTTATTTTCGATCACTTGCTATGTTTCTGAGAGCTGGACAATGAATAAGGGTGACGGAAGAAGAATTGATTCCTTCGAACTGTGGTGTTGGAGAGGAGCACTGAACAACCCATGGAAGTCCAAAAGAATAAACACATTTTTTTGGAGATGGTGGAGCCAAAGTGCTCCCTAGAGGCACGGATGATGAGGCTTCACCTCACATACTTTCCACATGTTGCTAGGAGGTGCTGTTTTTGGAGAGAGGCATGATGGTAGGGTGTAGGGTGGCTGAAGGAGAGGAAGACCCTTAACCAGGTGTGTTGACAAGGTGACTGCTGCAGTGGGCTCTTGTGTGTCAGGAAGAGTGAGGATGGCACAGACTAGACCCAGGTTCAGATCTTCGGTTTATAGCATTACTTTGAGTCATACTCAATTTGACAGCGCAATAAATTGCACAGAAGATTGTTCATTTTTCTCCTGTGGAGCTGCAGCTGGTGGATTTGAACCACCTCCCTTTGGGTTGGCAGTGCAACTCATTACCCAGCAGACCACCAGAGCTTCACAGCATGGATGTTGTTGTTAGGTGCTGTTGAGTAGAATAGGACTCCGTGACCCTATGAACAATAGATCTGAACCTTTCCTGTCCTGTGCCGTCTCACTGTCTCTGATGTACTTGAGCCAATTGCTACCATCGCTGTGTCAGTCTGTCTCATTGAAGGTCTTCCTCTACCTCTTTGATCACATCCCTTTCCAAAGACTGACCCCTCCTATTATCCTGCCCAAAATATGGGAGGTGACGCGTCACCATCTTTGCCTCTAAGGATCACCTACCTAGGTGACACCTCCTCCGACACATACCTGTTTGTTCATTTGACACATTCAGTACTCTTCTCCAGGACTACACCACAAAGTCACTCATGGGTCTGTCATCCAGCTCTCAGATGCCAAACATCAAATGATTGCCCTTCCTAGTCATTCTTCTTGTTTTAAAGCATGATTGTAAATCTTTGGCTGTTGTTTCATAGCTCACGGCTGTAGTCCACTCTGGGACCAACCTGGATTTGGGGACTCCAAAATAAAGAAAAACACGTTTGACGCCAGGCTTGCTTCTCCCTCTCCGTTCAGAATACACATCAGACGGCCAGTGAGTGAGGGATAGCGATTCCTTTGCTTTGATTCCTTTGAAGTTGGTGTAAATCATGTGTAAACATTTGTAGTGGTCGTTTGTTCTCTCACAGCTGATCAGAAAAATGCCCTGACAGGATGCTGGAGAGATAATGAATGAAAAAACGGAGTTGCATGAACTCAGTGATGTAAGCGCAGATTGGAGTAATGGGATTGTTCCAGGTATTTAGAATGACCTCGTTACCGACTTGTGCTGCTCACTTGTTCATGAACTTGTTCAGAGCTCTTACTGTGCCAGGGAGGAAGCGAAATAAAGGGCGAACAGTTTCCCTGATGTACCGTCACCTCTTTGTCAAGGACAAGTTCAGGTTAGGTACCTGAGGAAGTACAGAGGTAAAACCACGAGGATGACTTTCTGCTCCTGGGATGGGTCACTGGTCATCTCTCTTGGTGACGGTCACAGAAGAGCCGCACTCTCCCAACAAATGTGACCCTCACCGTCATGATCATTTTGTCGTATTCTTGACAGTGCAGCAGGAAGTGTGTGACAGGCTTGTCATTCTTGAGAATTATTTTGAGACACTGAGCGAGTCAGACTATTTGGAATCAGTTTGTGGATAAATAAGCCTTGTTCTTGCTGGTCAGAACGCTTTCCCGGTTATGGCGTTCCTTGTCAGAGAAGCGTTCAACCCACGCTTAGTTCACTTGCCCATTTGCAGAGCACCTGTAATTATCAAGCATGAGCAAAAAGTCTGGCAATTTAAATACTTGATGTTCTGTCAGAAAAATCATTTTTAAAAATAGCTAGCATTTTATTAGACATATTTTGTGACCTTGGCATGATTGTAAGGGCATCCTATGTGAGATAAGGCTTATGTTACTTAATTCTCTCAGCAGTTCTTGAGGTTTATATTGTTACTGTCTCCTTTACATTGATGAGGAGAGGTCACTGAGAATCAGTTCTTTTTTTTTTTTTTTTTAAATATTTTTTTTATTGGGAAAAACATATTGGGGGTACAAGGAGGTGAGGGTTGGGGGCAGAAGGGTGAGGATGGGCCACGATGCAGTTGCAGAGCTGCACAGTTTGGTCGGTGAGGGGAGCAAGTGAAGGAAATGATGAGGGTCCAGTGGGGACCAGATGCTACAGAGGAATGACAAGCTTTTTCCAATAGTAATTAAACCAACTGTCTTATTGATTGGGGAATTGGATGCCGACTCTCTGGCTTCTTCATGCTGAACAGGGGCGTAGATGTAAAGGGGGGAAGGGAGGACGCTTTATCACCTTACTGGTGGTCTTGGGTTACAGCTGCTTGCCTTCTTGCTCTGTTAAGAAGATATTTTCCTGTCATTTGCTCCCCCTGGACTGCAAAGTGTTTTCCCAGGTGGGTCCAGTGGGGATGGCTGGTTGAACCCAGAGGCTCCATCCTCCTTTGCTTCCTTAGCTGTCAGTTGTATTTCCTTTTTGTCACTGGCACTGGGTTCAGGGTCAATTATGGAGTAAAACTCAGAGTTAAGGTTACCTATAGGAAAGGGAGCAAACAGTGACTTTCAGCAATCCATTGCATAGGTAATCGTCCTCTTTGGTCTGTCCAATGCATAGGTAATTGTCTTCTTTGGCCTTTCCAATGCATAGGTAATCGTCCTCTGTGGCCTTTCCAGTGCATAGGTAATCATCTTATTTGGCCCATTTCTGAGAATCAGTTCTTGTTCGAGCTGACAGAGGGATGGAGTGATGGAGTTGGGAGTCTTGACAGACTTTAAGTCCGTGCACCCGCTGTGCTGCCCTCATTTACTTAAATACTGAATGTTATTTCAGTGAAAAAAGCCCATTTGTATCATTCCCAAACCAAGCTTTAAGAGAGACGTTAGCTTTGTTGTTGTTGTTGTTGAGTGCTGTTGAGTTGCAGGCGACTCATAGCGACCCTATGAAGGAGAGTCCTCGACGCTTGGGTGACTTTCATCCTCTCTCCAGCTTCATAGGGTTTCCCAAGGCAAGCTATTATGCAAGTGGATGCCACTTCTCCTTCCAAGCTTGTTTTCATCGGGGAGCTCCACCCCACTCTCTGTCCGCATTGGGTAGCCAACCATTAACGCATTTGACACATCCGTGTCACAGTGTTCAGTCTCACGGCAACCACAAGTGACTGCGGTACGGCAACTTGTACACCAGGGCTGTGTGACCTAGAGGAATGTCTGGATAAAAACAATGAAAGACCCTATGGTGTCTTACTAGCCCGGCACGCCCAAATGCTAGCAAACTCCTTGCCCCAGACCCCCAGTTAATCTGCCAAGTCTGCTCTGCCAACCCCCTCCTGGGCCAAAAAAAAAACACCACAAGTACCCAGAGCCCTCAAACCTACCATGCCTCAAGAAGCCAGAGTCCGGATTCAGCTGACATTAAATATCCCAAGATCCTAGGCGGGGCTTGACCTTTCAGTGTCTTACCAGCCCGGCATGCCCAGATGCTGGCAAACTCTGGCAAGTCTGCTCTGCCAACCCCCTAATGGGCCCAAAAGACCACTGCAAGTGCCTGGAGCCCTTAAAGTCTTAACTTGGGAGTCAATTTCTGCATCATTCAATGTCCTGTGGTAGAAACTAGGTTATTGCAGTTATAGATGAAATCAGGCGTGGGGATTCACAAATCATGATTTGGAGAGAAGGTAGGGAAACAGTTTGAAAGATGCAGAGTGCGTGTGTGGTAGGAGGGTTCTCTGTGGATCTTTTAGAACTGAGTGAATTCAAGTGAGTCACCACCACAGAGAGGGCACAACCCCAGAGAGACTGTGACGGGGCCTAAGAGATGATCAGGAGATATTCCCAAAGACTGATGACTGTCACGAGGTTTTAGATGAAGGTATGGACTTCAAGATGCCCCAGGTGTTCAAATCCATCAAATTCGTTGTTATGTGCCATCTTGTTGCCTGCGACTCATAGCGACCCTATGTACAACAGTCCTAAACCCCGCTCTATCCTGTGCCAATTGCACTGTCTCCAACACACCTACCCCCATTATCCCAATTCCTGAATCAATCTACCTCATCGAGGGTCTTCCTCTCATGCGCTTTCCCTCCAGAAGTAAAAAAAGAGTGATGTTAAATCAAGGTCATTTGGCTTGGTTCTTACTGACCCACGTGACCTTGGGGGGGGGTCCTTTCTATTTGTAGGAGACACAAAGATCTCCAGAAATATCAGCTGCAAACCTATGAGAAATTTGCCTGAGGACAAAGCAGATGGAAATCCCCTTTGTTCAGGATGGGGTCACTGTGAGAGCATGTTAGGTGAAAGCTCTGGGAAAGGGCTCCTGCATAGGTACAAGGTAGATAGTACTCCTCTAAAGATTCATGGCCTCGAATCCCTGTGGGCTGAGTGGGACTCGATGGCACTAAGTAGGACTTGTGTGTGAGATCTGATGTGACTGTAAGGTTGATGGTTCAAACTCACTGGCTGTCCTGGGGCTGTGAGAGGTAGACTCTGCTTCTGTAAAGGTGACCTCCTTGGAGGCCCTTTGTGGCAGGTCTGTTCTGTCTTACAGGTTTGCTGTGTGCGGCAATCAACTTGAAGGCATTGGGTTTGGTTTGAAGATTCTTGTTAATCAAGGTTAAGATATTTGTTCCCTGCATTCCCTTCTGATCGTGGGGCAGACCCGGTTGGTTCTGTGGAAAGAGCAAATCTCTAATCCTGTCATCCGCCTTCCTCCTGTTATTATATTGTTATGTGCTGTTTGGTGCACTCCTAGTGACCCTGTGACAACACATGAGAAGAACTTCATGACATCCTCATGATCAAGTCCATTGCTGCACCCACTATGTTGGTCCATTTTATTAAGGATTGTCTGTCTCTCCTTGACTCTCCACTTTCCACAGCATAATGTCTTTTGCCAAGGGCTTAGCCCTCCTGACAATATACCCAAAGTATGCAAGACAGTGTTTTACCCTTCTTACCTTTAAGAAGCACCCAGGTGGCACTTCCTCCAAGACTTATTTGTTCTTTTGACAGTTTATGGAATATTCAGTATTCTTCGCTAACAACACAATTCAAAGCATCACTTCTTCAGTGTTTCTTGTTTATTGTCCAGCCTTCAGGTGCATAGGAAACAGTTGTAAAGGACCGGAGCTTGGATTGTGTACATGTGAGTCATTCTACTGACATCCCATTCTTCAGCTCTTTAAAAAGGTCTTTTACAGTAGATTTGCCTAATGCAACACATCATTTGATTTCTTGATGGTTGCTACCATGGAGGCTGGTGGTGGATGTAGATAAAATGAGATCATTGAGAACTTCAGTATTTTCTCTATCCACATGTTGCCTGTTGTTCTACTGGTGAGGATTTTTATTTTGTGATGTGGAGATAGTACACATTGAAGTCTGTGCTCTTTAATCTTCAGTAAATGCTTCAAGTCTTCTTCACTTTAATCCTGATGTCACATTCTTTTTTTTAATTTTTTTTTATTAATTTTAATGAAATTTTACCAAGACTTAGGGTTTCCAGTCATTCATTGTTGCACTTTTCTCCCTGCCCGCTCCCTCCCCCCCTAATTCACTCTTCTCCTTGAAAAGTAGAAGAAAAACTCTTTCCTTGTTATGTAATCCCTCCCCTCCCCCAAGTCCACTTCACTGTGCAACCTTCATTCTGGACTCCTATCATGACAATAATACTCAGTCAAATATCCCTTTTAAACAGTTCTCTCCCTCATATATTTTAATACGATATACATCATTCCTCCGCTCCTTTTCTGTTTCTCTCAACCCTGATGTCAGTCCCGTTTTACAACAGTGGCCTTATGAAATATTTGTTCTTTTGTGACTGAGATATTTCACTCAGCATAATGTCCTCCAGAGTCACCTATTTTGAGTAATATTTAATGAGTTCCTTGTTTTTCAAAGCAGTGTAGTATTCCATTGTGTGAATATACCACAGCTTCTCTATCCATTCGTTTGTTGATGGGCACTTGGGTTGTTTCCAACTCTTTGCTATTGCAAACAAAGCCGCAATAAAAATAGGAATGCATATATCTGCTTGGGTGGCAGTTATGGTTTCTGTAGGGTAAATTCCCAGGAGTGGAATTGCTGGGTCAAATGGTATTTCTATTTGCAACTTTTTGAGAAGGCGCCATACTGCCTTCCACAGTGGTTGCCCCATTTTACTCTCCCACCAACAGTGAATAAGAGTTTCAGTTTGTCCACAACCTTGCCAGCATTTGATGTTTGCTGCTCTGTTAAATGTTGCTGTTCTTGTTGGGATGAGATGATACCTCATAGTTGTTTTGATGACACGTTCTTTTTATAGTCAAGTTTTCAAATTAGTTGGTCAGCATACAAATGGAAGAGGAGTTGAGAAAAGATACAACACTAATGCACACCTTTCCTGATTGATCCTTTGTTAATGCACACCTTTCCTGATTGATCCTTTGTTCTGTTTGAACAACTGCTTCTTGATCTATATGTAAGTTTCTCAGAAGCACATTTAAGGTTCTGAGAGTCTCTTTTTTTCAATAACTTTATAGTTTATTATATTCCACATAGCCCGACTTTTGAATAATAAAAAACAATCCCACAAGTAAATATCTTTCCAATAGTCTCTGTTTTGTATGACAAATTCAAGCTTTTTAAAGAATAAATTCAAGCTTTGAGTTGCTATACTAAAGAATTTCATGGACAAAGTCTTGAATGATGCAGGAAGCATTAAAAGCAATGGAAGGAATGACAGAATCACTACTAAAAAGAATTGATCAAAACAAAACTATTCAGGAAGTAACATATGATCAAGAACCAATTATAATGAAGGAAGTCCAAGTTGCATTGAACATGTTGGCAAAAAATAAGGCCCAGGAATTGATGGAACACCAACTGACATATTTCAAGAAACAGATTGTGGTGGTAGAAACCTTCAAAATTGGCTTTTCTGTCCATTATGTTAGTCCCCATTGAGGGCATAGTCTCTGGCTTCTTTAACTGTGGAGATGTGGTTTTGTCCGTCATCAACAGCTGAGGGAGCAACATGAGAGCACTTTCCACAACTATGAAAAATGGTGGTGAAAAGAAGGTGAAATACTGTGGCCGTGCTATGAAGAGACTGTGGCAAGGTTTAATCAGAAGGACTTTGGAGATGAATCCAAAGGTAAAGTCTCTACTGGTTGGATAATTGAAGAAAAAGTTGATTTGTAACTGCTCTGGGATACAGTTTGCTGGATGATTGAGGAGACCAGAGGTGCATTTGTGCTGCAGAACTGAACTTGGACCTTCACTAACCAAGGAATTGTGCCTTGTTAATTGGGCTTGGAACTGCTGGACTAAACCTGGGCTTGCATTGAGTAATTTTCTTTGCCTCTCTCACTCTCCAACCTATTTCACTAATAAACTCCAAAACAGTAAAGTCTATGAGTCATGTTGCAATGAACATTGGACCCAATGATAGAAATCAGTCCAAGAGCTTGTGGATGGCGTGTCTGACCACGTAGCAATTTATTTGGTATTATGAATGTTACTGATGGGACAGTTCCCTTTTATAAAGCGGGTAGAAGTCAGATGTGGCCACCCCCACATCGCCGCTGCTCCTTACACACAGATGCAGCCCTGGGCCTGCTCACTAGTCTATGCCAAGAAAATTGGAAGACAGCTCCGTGGTCAACAGACTGGAAGAGATCCATAGTGCTTCACATCCCAAAAAAAGGGTGTTTCAACAGAATATAGATCTTATCGAACAATGCCATTAATATGAAATTCAAGTAAAATCTTGTTGAAGATTATTTTTAAATGGCTGGAATAGTCAATAAGAAATTGCCAGAAGTTCAAGCTAGATTCAGAAGACATAGAACCAGGAATATCATTGTTGATGGATCTTGGCTGAAAGCAAAGAATACCTTCATCATGAATCTTTCTTATTTATTGTTGAAAAACAAGAGCATATCCTGGTTTATGTGTAGTCAGGTTGAGATCCAACTATTTTTCACCATGTGGTTTTTTCTTGTGCTGGTGGTTGTGTGCTGAGTTTATTTTGATTCATAGTGATCCTCTGTGATTGGGTAGAATTACCCTGTGCAGTTTACAAGGTTGAAAATGGCACAGGAACAAATCAAGAAGTCTTATTTATTATAAAGCAGCAGGTGGGTTCAAACCTCTGACCCCGAGCTTTGCAGCCATATGCATGACCATTTTACCACCTGTGCTCCTTACATGTTCCTACATGTCTCTGTATTATGTGTCCACTCTCTCATCAGCTCCCCACAAATCTGAAATAGTACTTTTTTTCATTGACCGAATTCTCAGGTATGTTTATGGACCCGCCATTCTCTTTTACTCAAGCAGCTCCAGTGCTTCGAATCTGTCAGCGGCTCTGAGGGAGAAATGTAAGAAGTTTCCTCTTCTGTGGTTTACAGCTTTGGAAGCCCATGAAAGGGTCAGCTAGGAGTCACGTTTGACTCAACAGCAAGGAGAGAGAAATATGAACTCCTGGAGGCAAGGACGTGAGCCTTCATCCCACATGCTTTGAGCATATCGTCAGGATCCTTGGAGGAAAATGGGCTTGGAAAATCAGAGGATCCATAGAGGAGAGGAAGACTTGTAACGAGATGGACTGACATGGTGGCTGGTGCAGTGGGTTTAGGCGCAGTGGGAATTGTCAGGATGGGGCAGGGTCAGGCAAGGTGTTAAACTGTTGTCATGGGGCAGCAGTGAGTCAGAGCTGGCCTAGTAACCCTTAACAATGACAGCTATCTATTTCCAACTCTGTTTATTACCCTTATAAAAAAAATCCTCAATATCCTTTAAGCACATTTATATAGCTTTGGTTTTAAAAAAATACATGAATGTGGTGTACAATTTTTAAATGTTTCCCAGATTTAAACATTTTAGATATGTACTCCTTATCAGAATTCTAACCTGTGTAGAAATTTATGGGACAGAGAATAAATCAGAAAGCTGGATAATGACTAGGGATGATAAAAGGGGAATTGATGCCTTTGAGCTGTGGTGCTGAAGAGTATTGAATATACTATGGACTGACTGCTAGGAGAACAAACAGGTTTATCCTGGAGAGGGTGAAACCAGGCTGCTCCTTGGAGACAAGGATTCTGAAGCTTCGTTTGACATACTTTAGACATGTTGCAATGTGGAATCAGTCCTTAGAGAGGGACGTCATGCTTGGGAGGGTGGAGGGACAGTGCAAGAGAGGAAGACCCTTACTGACATGAATTGACTCAGTGACTGGGGTAACGGGGGTACGTGTGTCAGAGACAATAAGACTGACACAGGATAGAGCAGGGTTTAGGGCTGTTGTACGTGGGGTCGCTATGAGTCACAGCAACGTGATAGCACATAACAGCAGAAAATGACTTCTTAGAGAAAACTCCTCTTCAGATGAAAATCCACCCACTACCATCCAGTCAATTCCAATTTGTGACAGCTCTCTGTTTTATTTTTGAGGCTGTAAATCTTTGAGGGAGAAGACTGTCCATCTTTCACCCAAGGAGCAGCTGGTGGATTTGAACTGCCAACTTGTTAAATAGCAGCTCAACACATTATACCACCAGGGTGCCTCAGTCACATTAAGATGTGCTATTATTTTTTCTACCCACAGTTAGTTGTGTGGATTAAACCGAACATGGTCTAACCTACTTAACAGATAATATATGAGGAAAATAATTAATGGAAATGTGTTTTTACTGTTGTATCCTATCCTCTTAAATAATTCTTTATTACAAAAAAAAAAAAGATCCAGAAAGATTGTTATTGTGTAACAGAGTCAGAACAGACCCATAGCTGACCTTCGGGCAGGTTTTCGCAGGAAGTTAATTGCATGGGAGGGATTGCCCATCCTTCTCCCACAGAGCAACTGGTGGTCTTGAAATGTGTACCTTTGGGATTGCAGCACAGCTTCTTGCCAGTAGGCCACCATAGCTCCCTACTGTGTCTTTAAAATAAAAAGTTACTGGGTCTCGTAGCCTGTTTGACCAGCGAGAGCCATCATTGTTTTCATCACAGAGGAGCAGATGTATAGAGACTTGATTGTTACCCCTGAAAGGAGTGGCTGCTTGTACAAAGCAGACAGCCTTGATGAGCAGCTGGTGAACTTGGAGCACACAGGAGACAATTAGAGGAAGTCTACATATAAACCTCTCCACGAGAGGAAAGGTGTTTTTTCCATTTGCCATTTTCTGAACAATTTAACTTCCTAATTATATGATCCAAATTGTTTGAGAGACTATGTAAACCATATGTTTGTTAAATGAGAGAGCCAAACACAGGGAAGTCTGATTAGCATCAGCTTCCCCCAAGAAAGTGGTTTCTTTCCCAACCCAGCGCAGCCAGCTTTGTACTTAACTGAGTGTGGGTTCACAGAGAGAGGGGAATTAGGGTTCTAAGTCATTGCATCTGTCGAGAGATCCGCCTCTAATGTGTCTTAGGTTTAGCTGTGTGTTTTATAGATTCTGTGCTGCTCTGAACACTCTCTCTAGGAAATGCCTACCTTCACTACAAATAAGCTTGATCAGAAAGGCAGTGTTTGGTTTTTATAGATGGTAATTGTGTTCGCTGTTTTTGAAGGACAAATTCATCAAACTAAGCTGGAGAGTGGTAAATTTTTTTCGAGCAAAGCAAAAAGAATGATTGACAAAAGTCAACACCAAATGAAAGAAAGTGCCAAAAATTGTGGCCGTAGGGGCTTATTCTGAAATTTCTAGCACATTTAATTGGGTCCAAGAATTTCTCATTTCTCTTGCCTCCCTTGAGTTCATACATTTGCATTTATTATTGTTAATTAGATACAGGGTGTTGCTCCTAGAATATACTTTAATTCCTAGCATATCCACCCATTTTATGCAATGTTTATTTATTGGTCTTTCCCATGTTGAGGTTACCAAACAGGTGCAGCCAAGGAGGTGAGTTGTGTATGCAAGTAGTGCTTAGAACTTATTCATTCTCATTCTCATTGCTGTCAAGTCCAGCGAGTTTTCAGAGGCTGTAACTCTCAGGAGAGGAAACTGCTTGTCTCTCTCCCATGGAAAAGCTGCTGGGTTTGCCTTTGGCAACACAACTCCCTTCCGACTCTGACTAGGCCACCAGAACATGAAAGGATGTGAGCGGCATGGAGTCAAGAGGTTGTAGGAAGTGGTGAGTTAAAAATTGTCGGAGTTGAGGACTCCATGAGTTGAGCTCAAGGGGCTTGACTTGATAGGCAGTGTGCTATGCTGGATATTGGGATAATTAGACTGTTGGAGTTGGTAGGGAAAAGGGCTGTGGTGACATAATGGGTTAAATGTTAGGCTGCCAACCAGGAGGTCAGCAGTTGGAACCCCTCAGCTGTTCTTGGAAGAAAGACGAGGCAATCTCTTCCCTTAAGATTTAGAACCTCAGTAACCACCCAGTGCGGGGTCTATGGCCTCAGTAACCCAGTGCGGGGTCACCTTGAGTCACAGTGGGTTGGGTGGGTAGATAAGGCTTGTCTAGGTTTTCACCTTGAACAAGTAGCCAAAATAAAGAAGTGAAACAGTCCAGATCTCAGACGCACAGTGATTGAGAAGACTGGCCTGCATC
The DNA here is from genome assembly GCF_000299155.1 of Elephantulus edwardii. Lineage (NCBI taxonomy): Eukaryota > Metazoa > Chordata > Mammalia > Macroscelidea > Macroscelididae > Elephantulus > Elephantulus edwardii. Next base: position 1,496,454 of record NW_006400118.1, read on the forward strand.
AGGTGCGCCTTAAGTCTTCAAACTGACAGCATTGCTCTTCAGCAGTTTGGAGAGCTCTTTTGCTGCAAGCTTTGCCAATGTAATATGTCTCTTGATCTCCTGATAACCAAGATCCAGAGTGTCCAGTCACTGCAGACGCGGAAACTAGGAGGCTGGGACCAGGCTAGTGGAAGTGTATGATACATTGAAGTTGAAGCCATCAAGGATCTGTGAATGAAGTAATACTGAAGAAAGACAGCCAGAAATGAAGTCCTTGCGGGGAGAAGGAGAGTGGTCAAGAAATCTGTGGATTGCAGTATTTATGAGATAGAAGATGATGTTTGAGCTTCAGAGCCAAGTGCTTTGCAGAGTAATCGCCTGGACTGAGCGGTGAGAATCAAGCAGGCCAGCAGCTCCCCTTCCACCGGGCAGCGCGCCTTCCACCTGGCAGCCCGCCTTCACAGAGGCACCATCCTCTGGGGAGATCCAGAAAGTACAGGGAGTGTTCAGAGTCAAGTGTGGGACTCAGAGGGATTCCCAGCATGACTGACAGGGTTCCAGCAGTAGGTTTCAGCAGAGCCATGATTGTGAGGATGGTGCATGATCGGACCTGGTTTTGTTCTGTTGTACGTAATCAGGTGGCTGTGGATTGGAGCAGACTCGTTGGCATCTCACAACAACAACAACTGCACAGTTGCATGTGTGCTCCCAGAAAACATCGTGGGGTGGACTTAGGAACTGATGGACTAGATTATACATACATATACAATGCCACTGGGGATGACAGCCTGGGAAAATGAAGGACACTCAGCCCCCTGGTTATCAGGAGATCAAGAGATGTGTTACAGTGGCAAAGCCTGCAGTAAGGGACCTCTCCAAACTGCTGAAGAGCAATGCTGTCAGTTTGAAGACTAAGGTGCACCTGATGCAGGCCAGTCTTCTCAATCACTATGTGTCTGAGAGCTGGACGATGAATAAAGAAAACAGGAGACGAATTGATGCCTTTGAGTTGTGGTGTTGGAGAAGAATACTGAACATCCCATGGATGGCCAAAAGAACAGATACGACTTGTAGAAAGTACAGCCAGAGTGCTCCCTGGAGGCAGCGATGACAAAGCTTTGTCTCACGTACTCTGGTCATGCTGCTAGGAGAGGCTGTTCTTTGGAGACAGACATCATGCTTGGAAAGGTGGAGGCTCAGAAAAAAGAGAGGAAGACGTTCATCCGGACAAATTGACCCAGTGACTGCAGCAGTGGACAAGTATGTCAGAAATTACAGAGACGGCACAGGATAGGACAGGGTTCGAACCTGGCGTTCAGAGGGTCTCTGTGAATCATACACGATACCATTGATCAAACCCAACAGCTAGACAGGACAAGCAGCTAACACACTCAGTTGCCGGTCACAAGGCTGGCAGTTCATATCCACCCGACGGACCTGAATAAAGGCCTGTTGTTCCTGAAAAGCAGCCACTGAAAACCAGATGTGCAGGTCTCTGAGGCACACAGCGTGGCCACATGTCAGAACTGGTTCAGTAGCAAGTGTTTCTGTAGGGAAGAGAGAGAGAGGGGAGGGGATGTGATGGTCCTAGGTTTTGAAGAAGGGGAAGAGGCTCTGAATATTGGAGAGAGGGACGAGTTAGGCGTCTTCCCAGAACGAAGCAGACCTCTGAGTGGCCTCTCTCCTGAGGCCGAGCCATTGCTGCAGAGAGTGTGAGGGTGTGTGTGACGCGGGGGCTTCTGCTTCGCCCTGAGCGTGGAGGTGTAGAAGGCTGTTCCAGAATTACCAAAGGCAGGCAGATGTCACCCATTATAACAGGGACTTAAAAAGAAACCTAGAGGTTTTGGTGTCTTGTTTTGTTTTTTGGAATAAAAATTCTTGCCTTTATGCCTGAGATACAAGTTAGTTTGTTATAGAAGACAGTAATGATCAAGTTTCACTTGGGAGCCTTTCTAGTGATTCAAGGAACTCCATAGTTAAGTGCTTGGCTGTTAACTAAAAGGTCGCTGGTTCAAACCCACCAGGCGCTCTCCCGGGGCAGTCGGCTTCTGTGCGGATTTACAGCCTGAGGAATGCTGAGTTCCAGCAGTTCTGCTCCGCCCTCCCAGGCCCCACTGAGCTTGAACTGACCCAACAAACAGCAGAGGGGGGGTCAGTTTCATTTTATGTTGATTCATAATCAGTAGTTAGAATTCAAAAGCCAATTTTTTTAAAAAAGACATTATCCGCCTCTGTGTACACTGTGTGCTTCTCTTCATTTCGGGTCAAAATGTGACCAGAAAAATGATCAGCCTTGCGGTGTATAATGTCATAACTGACATTCTCCCTTTGTCTTCCTTTCTAGTGAAGAGAGCTACAATGTCAACGACTACGCATTGAGGGATCAGCTGTTGGTGGAGTCTTGTGACAGTGAAGACCTTAATTTTTCTCTGGGGAAGAACAGTTCCACGATGCTGTATTCACGACAGAGCTCGGCCAGCCACCTCTTCACACTCACCGTCCTCAGTAACCACGCCAACGAGAAGGTGGGCATGCTGCTGGGGACAGAGACGCAGTAAGTACAGGACAGGAGGAGTTGAAGGCCTTCTGCTGCTGCTTTGCCCACCTAGCGGCCTTCTGTCTGCAAACTTCCTAACAACTGAACAAACAAACAAAACCCCAAGTGAACGCATTGCCTTGTGCTCTTTCCGACCTCCGGAGGCCCCTGCCCGGGCTGCTCTGCAGTCTTCACCCTGTGGAGTGACCTGAACGGCCAACCTTTCCCTTTGGTTTTCTGTTGTGAGGTGACTTCGTGTTGATTCTGTGTCGACTCTGTGAACAGCAGACCTGAAACGTGCCCTGTCTTGCTCCATCTCTGGTATACTCGAGCCCATTCCTCTCCCCCTGGGTGAACCGAAAAATCAAACACACCGGCCGTTGAGTCATTGTGACTCGTGATAACTTCCAGTGACATGGCAGATGTTAGAACAGATCTAGAGGGTTTCTTGGCTGTCGTATTTCAGGGAACAGCTCAGCAGGCCTTTCTCTGGTGCTACCGAGCAGGTTCAAACCCCCAGCCAACAGGAGAACGTCAGTTAGGACATTATACACCAGAAACAGCCAAGCACAATTGACACCTCCAGGGGCTATACTGCGTGTCTGCTGTATGCCAGACATACAGTCTCGATGCCACGTGGATATGATTTTCTCACAATTCTTTCAGTGTCTGGTGTATGTCAGACATACATCCTGTCAGTTTTTGTCCCTATAAGCCCTGCTGTGAATGTGAGGAACTGTGGTGCCACAACTGTTAAAACTAGCCATGGAAGAAAGGTTATCAGTTCAAATCCACCAGTCAGCTTCAATCTTCCTACGGGGTAGTTCGGCTCTGTTCTGTGGGGTCTCTGTGAGTTAGAATCAACTTGATGGCAGTGAATTAAGCCCTGGTGCGTACACCGGGCTTCATGTGGTGCAGGTTTTTATTTTTATAGTTGTTGTTAAGTGCTATCAGTCAGCTCTGCCTCAACAGATCTGAACCTTGTCCTATCCTGTATCATGTTCACGGTCTCTGACAGGATAGAACCCGTTGTACCGTCACACTCTGTCAGTCTGTCTTACTGGAGGGTCTTCTTCCCTTTCGCTGCCTCTCCGTCTTTGCCCCGGGGATTTCTTTCTCCCTTCTGACATGTCCCTTCTCACAGCATGCCCAAAATATGTGAAGCCACACGTCACCATTCTTGTTTCTCAGGCATACCCTGGTTGCCCTCCCTCCAAGAGGGATCTGCTTGTTCTTTGGAATTCCCTGGGCTACTCAGGACTCTTCTTCAACACCCCAGTTGGAAGCCATCAATTCTTCAATGATCCTTATATTTCAAAGTCTTTTTTTCTCTGATAATTGATCAAAATGTGACTCCTGCCCTCCAAGCCCTCAGCTCAACTGGTGGTGTAGGCCCAGGCTCTCAATTTTCTAGATCATAAAATTGAAGTCATTCTGCAGCCTTCAGTCAGATAGCAGAAAGCCAATAATTTTGTCCACAGAGATACCTAGTTTGAATACATGTACTGATCTGTCCAACAGCCAAAGTGATTTAGCAACTTAAAATATAAAGCTCTTTCTCTCATTCAGTGTGAGAAGGAACTGCAGCTCCTGTCATTTCAGCCACAGATTTCAGGATGTCTGCTTTGCTTTTGGATTGACTCAGCAACACATAACAACAACAACAAACAAACAGTAGTGATTTAGGCCATTCAGAGAGCTGTTGTTGTTGTGTACCGTCTAGTTGGCAGCTGAACTTCCAGCAGGTTTTCAGAGTCAGTTAATCACGCGGGAGGAGGCTGCCCATCCTTCTCCATGGAACATCTGGTGGATTCGAACCACATGTGTTCGGGATTGCAGCACAGCTTCTTACCACTAGAGCTCCCATTGCGTGGACCTATTTTTGTTTTATTAGAAAGTGGAAACCTTCATTTGCAACTGTAATTACCTGTCGCCCAAGTTGATTCAGACTCGATGGATCTTATAGGTCAGAATAGAACTGCCCGATAAGGTGTCTGAGTCTGTAACTCTTTTTTTTTTAAATTTTATTATTTTCTCTGTGCGTGTACCATCAAATTGGATCTGACTGGTACAGGAGGAAATGGCCTCTCCTTCTCCGGCAAAGCATCTGGTGGATTCGAACCACATATCTATGGGATTGCAGTGCAGCTTCTTGCCACTAGGCCACCAGAGCTCCCCGAGTCTGTAACTCTTTACAGACAGTGTCGCTTCTTCTCCCAAGAAGCAGCTGGTGGGCTCAAACTACTGACCTTCACCACTTTGCCAGTAGGGGTCCGTCATTAATCCTTACAAGAAGAGAACAGTGGAGAGAAGGAGTTTTCGTTGTTGTTACATACTGTCGAATCAGAACCAGTTCATAGCTGACCCTCCAGCGGGTTTTCAGAGGCTGCAAATGGCATGAAAAGAGATTGCCCATCTTTCTCCCACAGAGCAGACGGTGAACTTGAACTCCATCCTTTCAGGACATTCATCAGGGCGATTCTTCACAACTTAGCCGCTAGAGCTACCTGGGAGATGTTCTCTTAATTCTTTGACCTCTTGTGTTCCTAGTTAATTCTACCCCCAAGCTCATCAAGGTTTACACAACTTGTGATTAGAATAGATCAGCAGCTGGTAAATCACAACTCGAAGACCACAGTAAACTCTCGAACTGTTTTGTTTAGTAGAGAAGCACAAAGAATTAAATCAAGTATTGAAAAGAGTCATCTCAAGGGTGTTCTTAGATCATTATAAAGAGCCATGCGAAAAACGTGGAAATTGTAAATCGTTTACATGTTTGGGCATTTGGAAGTAGCTTCCCTCAGGCTGGAGAAGACGACGAGGGACAGCTTGATGTCCTCAGAGTCTGTGTATCACAGTCGATTGGAGGTTTGGAAATACCCAAGACAATATTACAGATGAACTTGAGAGCCAACAGAGAGGAGAAATAAGCAAAGGGGCTGCGCCATGATGTCTCTCTCTCTCTCTCTCTCTCTCTCTCTGTGTGTGTGTGTGTGTGTGTGTGTGTGTGTAATTTATTAATTTTAATGAAAGTTTACAGAGACTTAGGATTTCCAGTCATTCATTGTTGCACTTTTCTCCCTGCCCACCTCCTCCCCGCCAAATCACTCTTCTCCTTGAAAAGAAAAAGAAAAACCTCTTTCATTGTTGGGCAATCCCTCCCCCCAAGTCCACTCCACTGTGCAGCCTTCACTCTGGACTTCTGTAATGACAAAAATACCCATTCCTATGTCCCTTTTAAACAGATCTCTCCCTCATCTGTTTCAATGCAATATATATCATTCCTCTCCTCCTTTTCTGTTTTCCCTCAACCCTGATGTCAGTCTCGTTGTACAACACTGGCCCTATGCATTATTTGTCCTTTTGTGACTGAGATATTTCACTCAGCATAATGTCCTCCAGGATCACTCATTTTGAATAATATTTCATGAGTTCCTTGTTTTTCAATGCAGCGTAGTATTCCATTGTGTGAATATACCAGAACTTTTCTATCCATTCATTTGTTGATGGGCACTTGGATTGTTTCCAACTCTTTGCTATTGTGAACAAAGCCGTGATAAACATGGGTGTGCATGTATCTGCTTGGATGGCAGTTTTGGTTTCTTTAGGGATATTCCCAGGAGTAGAATTGCTGGATTAAATGGTATTTCTGTTTGCAACTTTTTGAGAAAGCGCCATACAGCCTTCCATAGTGGTTGCAGATGTCTTTGTTTAGAAAACAAGGAAATGCTTCTGTGGAAAGCTCCTGACGTCCGCAGAGACAGCATTCCCTGTGGCTGCTGCTGTGGGGAGCGTGGCTGTGGGCGACATGGGGCTGCTGTGGGGAGCGTGGCTGTGGGCGGCATGGGGCTGCTGTGGGGAGCGTGGCTGTGGGGGGCATGGGGCTGCTGTGGGGAGCGTGGCGGTGGGTGGCGTGGGGCTGCTGTGGGAAGGAAGCATGGAGGTGGGCGGTGTGGGGCTGCTACCCGGGGAACCGTGGCTGTGGGTGGTGTGGGGCCTCCTGGTGAGCAGCATGGGGCACACCCAAGGCCAGGACTGAGGACTGGGGTTTCTTCATTATCTAATCTTGCTTTGAACCCTTTGCCAATATTGAGGAGGCCTCTCTGAAAAGGAGAGTTCCATACATGCATGCTTTGAACCTGTATGATTTTTGAAGGTTGAGGGAGACACAGACACTTTGGAGATTGTGCTCGGATGTTCTAGAATGTTCTCAGAAACTTGAGATTTCCTTCCCCTCCCTTAGCAGTGGTGAAAGTGGGGTTGGTTTTGATTTTATTTTTCTGTTGTTTATGGTTATGAAGATGGTTTGTGCTTTACTCAGTCGTTGCCAGAGTATCTACAGAGCTTTTCCTGAGGGTTTCATTTGTAATCTATGTAATCGCTGCCACTTGTTTCTTTCGCTCTCCTAAGAGGACAGAGAGAGTAAAGTGACTGCTGGCTCTCGTCACACCCAGGGCGGGTGCTACCCCCCCCCCCCGGATGTCTGCAGTGTTCGTATTCTACCCCCCTTGCCTTTTGATCTTGCTGTAGACTGAGTAGATGGTCATTTCCTCAGCCAGCATGTCCTCAGAATATCGAGTTATGTCACCCCCAAGTCCACGGGCATGACTCATATTTAGTTATTTAATTAATCGCAAGAGAACATTCCAGAGGGGGCAAAGGTCTCCGCGGGCACAGAAGGAGTGATTCTCACTCCTCTTCTCTCCACAATCCCTCCGTTGCAGCTGAGAAGCAAATAAATGGACAAATACATATGAGCACATTGCGCTACCAACCTAAAGGCATGTAGTTCAAATTCACGAGCTTCCCCATGAGAGAAAGATGGGCGATCTCCTTCCTTTTGATTAACTGTCTCTCAAAACCTGTTGGAGGGTCCTCTATGGGTCAGTTCTGACTCAGTGATACACGTAACAACACCAACACAGGCTTAAGGTAGCATTGATGACTTAAGAAAATATATTACATTTGAAAAGCACGTTCCTAAAACAAAATCAAAACTCCCAGGCTGTTTAAAAGCCTAACAGATTGCTTTCCACCTTGGTTGAACAGCCCAGGTCTGAGCTCTTTGGTTTGAGGCAGATAGAGTTTTTGGTTTACGTTGAAAGTGTTTTTTGTTTTGCAAATTGGTTCCACTTGAGTTGCTGTTGAGACGTTGCTAGTTCATGCCAAGTCCATTTATGCAGAATGGAACTGCTCCAAAGGCTTTTCACAGCTGGGTCTTCCCAGAAGCCGGCTGCTAGGTCTGTCTTCCAAGGTGCCTCAGCGTGGGGGGTGTTGTTGATGTTGTCATTTGCCATCAAGTCCACTACGACTCAGAGTGACCCTGAGCAGTAGCTCTGAACCTTGCCCTATCCTGAGCCAACCTCATTGTCGCCGACACACTTGTCCCCTTTGCCACAATCACGCTTCAGTTCATCTCCTCCAGGGTCTTCCTTTCCTGTGCTGACCTTCCACTCTTCCAAGCATGATGTCCTTCTTCACAGATTGGTCCTTCCTGGAAACATACCCAGAGTATGTGAGACAGCTTCAAAATCCTTGCCTCCAAGGAGCAGCCTGGATTTACCTTCTTCAGGACAGACTTGTTTATTCTCTTAGCTGTCCATGGTATGTTGAATACTCTTCTCCAGCACTGCAACTCAGAGGCATTGATTATTTTTCTGTCCTCCTTAGTCATTGTCCAGCTGACAGATGGATAGCAAGTAATTGTGAATACCATGACCTGGATCAGGCACACCTTAGTCCCGAGACTGACATCATTGCTCTTTAGCGCTCTGCAGAGGTCCCTGACAGCCGACTTTCCCAGTATAGTTTGTCTTTTGATCTCCTCACTGCTGTGTCAAGAATGTTGAATGTGGATTAGAACAAGATGAAATTGTTTACAACCTCAATCTCTTCTCCATCTGTTATTGTCCAGTTTGCCCAGTGGTGTTATTATCCAGTTTGCCCAGTGGTGAGAATCTTTAAATTTTGCTTAATGTTGATGTGCTTTGATGTTGTGTGGGTAGATGTGAGCAAATGTTTTAAAAATGTTCTCTCTGTTATATGTTCTGTTGGGTCCCATTACCATCTCATTGAGAAGATAAAGTTTTAGCCACTCTGGTCTTGAAAATGATCAAACAATATCACTTACATCACACACAAGCAAAGTCCCATTGAAGATTATACAAAAAAGCTGAAACAGTGCATCAACTGAGAACTACCAGAAATGCAGGTTGTAGAAGAGACCATGGCATTAGAGACATCATTACAACCAATGTCAGATGGATGTTCGCTGAAAGCAGAGACTATCAGAGGAATGTCTATCTGTGTTTCATTAACTATGCAAAGGAATTTGACTGCGTGGATCACAACAAATTGTAGCTAACCTTATGAAGGATTGAAATCCCAGAACATCTGATTATACTCCTGCAAAACTTATACCTGGACCAGGAAGCAGTCATCAGAATAGCAGGGAAATACATGATTAAAATCAGGAAAAGAGCGCATCAGGGATTCGTCCTCTACCCATACATTTTCAGTCTGTCTGCAGATCAGTGCATGCTGGGGGCTGGGCTTTGTAAGGAGGAGTGTGGCATGAGGATTGGAGGAAGACTCAACAATCTGCATCATGCAGATGTCATAACCTCGTTTGCCAAAAATAAGGAGGACGTGAAGCATTTTCTGTGTAAAGTAAAGGACTGCAGTCTTCAATATGGACTGAAACTCAACATCAAAAAGACAGAGATTCTCACCACTGGGCCAATTGGCAGCACCATGATAGCTGAGGAGATTGAGGTTGTTAACAATTTCAGATTATTTGGTTCCATAATCAACACTCTGGCACCATCAGTTAGGAAATAAAAAGACGAATTGCATTAGGAAATTCAAGGATGTTAGTCTAGAGGCTAAGGTGTGTCTGATCTAGGCCATGCTCTTCTCAGTTACTTGCTATGAATCAGAGAGCTGGACAGTGACTAAGAATGACAGGAGAAAAATCAGTGTCTTTGAGTTGTGGTTCTGGAGAAGGGTGTACAATATGCCATGGACTGCCAAGAGAACAAACAGGTCTGTGCTGGAGACAGTGAAACCGGATTGCTCCTTGGAGACAAGGATTTTGTAGTTCTGCCTCACATACTTTCCCGATTACCCCAGTCACTGAATCAATCAGCCTCAGAGAGGGCCTTCCCCTCCTGCGCTGTCCCTCCACCCTCCCAAGCATGATGTCCCTCTCTAAGGACGGGTCTCTCCTCACAACATGTCCAAAGTATGTTAGAGCCTCAGAATCCTTGCCTCCAAGCAGCCACCCGGTTTAACCCTTTCCAGGACGAATCTGTTTGTTTTCCTAGCAGTCCATGGTATTCTCAATACTCTTCTCCAGCACCACAGCTCAAAGGCATCAATTCTCCTATCCCCCTTGGTCATTGTCCAACTCTCTGATGCTTAACAAGTGATTGTGAAGATCTTGGCCTGTATCAGGTGCACCCTAGTCTCCAGAGAGACACCATTGCTCTTGAGTACTTTAGAGAGGTCCCTAACCACAGACTTTCCCATCGCAATACGTTTTTTTATTTCCTGGCTACTGGTGCCAAGAGTGTTGACTGTGGAGCCAAGCAAACTAAAGCTGTGTACAATCTCAATCTCTTCACCATCCATCCTGATGCTGCCAATTGGTCCAGTGGTGAGAATCTTTGTCTTCTTGTTGTTGGGTGCCATCAAGTCGAGTATGACTCATAGTGACCTTATGAACAAAAGATCTGAACTCTGTTCTATCCTGCGCCATCCTCACACTTCCTGACACACAAGAGCCCATTGCGGCAGTCACCGTGTCAGCCAACCTGCTTTTTCTGTCATCCTTGTTCATTGTCCCGGTCTTGGATGTATAGCTAGTAATCGGAAAGACCATGGCCTGAATCAGACGCACCTTAGTCCTCAAACTGACATCACTACTCAATAATTTGGCAAAGATCCCTAACTGCAGATTTTGAAAATCTGCTGAAGAATCAGCTTTGACTTGTTGGCACTCAGCAAGTTGTGTGTGTGTGTGTGTGTGTGTGTGTGTGTGTGTTTGTCTTTTGGCACTCCTCTGGGTAGGCTTGAACCTGTAAACTTTGGTATTGCAGCCAAGTACCTTATGTAGCCCCAGGAAGGTTTGGCCTTAACAGAAAGCACATTGAAGTTGTTAGCACCAAAGTTGGTGCCTCTCAACTCTGGCCGAGCTCTTTCTAGCAATACATTTTAGTCTTCTGAGAAGCTGGCAGCCAGTGAGAAGTCTAACCCGACCTTGCCACTGAACTTGGCCTCATTCTACCTCTGGCAGGGAAACCCTTGGAAGCCATACGCTGTTAAATGGAAAAGTAACTGCGATGTGGATTTTTTTTTTCCCCTTTCAAGTCCATAGGCTCTAATGAGGAAAAACTTTGTGGACACTCAGATGACCAATTTAGAATATCTTACTTTTATAATGTTTGGTAGCTGTTGTATTCAAAAATTTAGTTTTTCATTCGACGCTTCCCCTCAGTGCTCTGCTGTGCCTGGCCATCAGGGAGGGTGGCTGGAAGGAGTGAGCGTGTTGTCTGGCTGGGCTGTGACGTACAGTGTGTTAGGATTGCCAGCTTGTCTGGAGTCACATTGCTGGTTTCTCTGGAGACACAGGTTTGAGTCCCGGCCAGCACCCCTCTAGCCGAGGCCTGCGTGTTGTTATGATGCTGAGCTGGTTTCAGTGGGGCTTGAAAACAAACGAGGAGGAAAAGCCTGGCAATCCACCTCTCACACCAGCTGCTCTAAAGCCCACGGATTGCACAGCCCAGCTGACAGTAGGGATGTTTTGCGCGTGGGCAGCGTTTCATTCCAGGGGTTACCAGGAGTCAGAGGCCGGCTCGCCACAGCTGACTGCGGCTGCCACCTCATGCCAGGTCAACCCCCATCACGTACCCGTTTCAATGCCCTCTGATCGCCTTCTAACCAGGAGTTCTGGTGGGACAGTCCTCGGTGACAGGTGCTGCTGATGCAAAGCCTTTTCTGGCAGGTAGACTTCACCGGTGGCTTCAAGGGAGAAAGAGGGGCAGCCTCCTGCCGGGTGCTTGACAGCCTCTGAAGACCTGCTGGACAGTCAGCTGAGAGTTGATTCCTCCCGGGAAGCGATGAGCTGAGGGCCTCTGACCTCTGCCCCGCTCTTCAGTTAGTGCTTCGGTGACCAGTCATCCCCCAGCTCGGTGCAGTCTGTTTCTTCTTAGCTTGTAGATGTTGGTGGTGCTGTAATAAGAGCCCTGTGAACAAGGGAGCTGGGCCTTTCCTGTCCCATGCTCTCCTCATCATCCGACCTGCGGCTGCCCACTGCAGACACTCTAACCGTCCTTCTCTGTGGGGCTCTTCCTCTCTTTCTCTGACCCTCCATTTTCCCAGCATATTATTATTATTATTATTTTCACCAAGGACTGGTCCTCTTGACAACATACCCAAAGTATGTTGAGGTCAAGTTCTCCACCCTTGTCTCTAATGAGCTAACCTGTGTAATAGCAATCTTCTAATATCTTTTACATTGACCTCAATGAATGTAATTAACTTTTACGTATCCAGGGCAAGCTAGACGAGTAGCCACATTGCAGGACAATAGAGCTTCCTTTCAGTCTCCAGTCTCTGTCCTCTCTCCTGATCCTAATTTTCACTTGTTGGTCACCTGATGTGAGTGAACATTTTGGGGGGGGGGGAATGTCCCTCTAACGGTAATTCTGTTTGCCTGTGAAGGAGCCTGAGTCCTTAATGAGACAAACAGTGTGTGAAGAGTACAAAAGAAGATGCTTTGTGAAAAGATAAAAGGGAGAAGGGTTTATGAGCGTCATTTCTCCCCCAACTGGGCCTCTCCTAGGAATGTGGGAGCTGGAGAGCCCCCTTTGTCGGCCCTCAGACAGCTGCCGCTGGCACCGCACTGGGCTGCCAAGGCAGTGTTGTCCTGGTCCTGGGCTGTCTGCGTCTGCCACCTCAGTGAGGAGGCGCCTAGGCACATAGTGAGAACAGCCCTTTGTGTCTCGCTCTAGGTGAGAATCACCTTCCAAAACCTCTCCCTCCAGAGAAGAGTTGAGGAGCCCCATGAGTGTGGTTGGTGCTAGGCCTTCTGATGAAGGACCATTGTTTGCAGGAGGCTTTGGCTCTTCCTGGGCCCGAGAATAATTTCATTAACAACAGGAAGGACTATAAATGGGAAGAATGAAGTCCTGTAGAGTAGATAGTAGATCAGGCTCTGTCCTCTTACGATTTATCCTTTAAGAAAAATCTGTTATCATCTGTAGTAGAAATTTAACTCTTCATGTTACAAGTGTCATGGTTAATTCCATCTTTATTTCTTGAGGACTGGACTCCACTGCACAACTAGGGAACCTTGTTTATCATGAATCTAATTTTAATAGTACTTCGTTTCCAAAGCAGGACTTCAAATAATTGTCTCAAGAGTGATTCTCACCTGTTACTGGTAAGATAATAATTGAGTAGACAAGGATTTATAGAACCAGAAAAGCTTCTGGGTTCTTCTTTTAGTTCCATGCCTGGCCGTCTGTTTCAGTCTTGATGCTAAGATTAATTGGTTTTTAAGAAATATTGTGTAGTATTTTTATGTACATCACTAATTATGTAGTAAACATTAATCAAGGCTTTTGACTCAATCACATTTTCTTCCATACAACTTTGAGTGGTGAGTTTTACTGTTGGAAGGAACTTTAATAGGCTCTCACTTTGCATCAGTTATGGGAAAACTGGAATTGGTTGTAATTGTATCCAGTGAACACTGACCTGTGGTTGGAATAATTCCGTCACCTGAACATTGTTTGGATTGTAATAAAATAACTTTTTTTAACAACTAAAAAAAAAGAAGAAAAATCTGTTATCTAGAGAAGACAGTTTACGTGGACAAACATGTGGACAAACTGTTTTTTGTAGTAAACAGCGTTTTCTTCCTCAAGAGCTCTAGGATCAGAGCTCAGTCATGATCTCTTTGCATTTACATGTTGTTAGTTGCTGTCAGGTTGCGCCCCCCTCCCCCCGCTTTCACCAGGGTCTTAGGTAAGCAGAGCAGAGTCCAGCCCTCCTCACAGGGGTCTCTGTGCCGGCTGAGCCCATTTGTACAGTGTCTGTCCAAGTGCCCGATCTCATTGGGTCCTCACCAGCTACTGAAAGCAGGACACCACAGGCCCCTGGTCAGGCTGTGAGCTCCAGGCTTTATCAGTGAGGAAGCAGATAACAGACCCACTTGGAGTTAACACAGGGATTCCAGAACAGACTTTAGGCCTGACATTAACAATGATAAATAAGAAATCACTGGTGTAGCTGAATAGCACGCCGCAAGCTTAACTCTTAGAACTTTTTTAGTGGGCTAGAAGTTTTATTAGACTTGGGTCAGTTTTGTTGAAACTAGACAAATCGCACAAGTGTTTTATAAAGCTGTATCTCTCGGTAGTTACAGTCATATTTTTTATCCTAGAGAACAGTGCACAGGCCTTTTGTTCATAGGGTCACTATGCGTCGTCTATGACTCTATGGCACCTAACAACAATAACAACGATGATAGAGCTACGTTGGCGTAGTGGACAGAGAGTTAAGCTACCAAGCCCAAGGTGGGTGATTTTAATCGGCGGCCCTCAGACCTGGTTCACATTGTTTTTTTGTCAAACATTCTTCTAGGTGGTATAGCACTGGTCTGTGCATTGCTGTTCAGAGGTAACTCGTGGCCGCTGTGATGCTAAACACTGTGACACTGATGTGTCAAATGTGATAATGGTTACCCATGGTGGACAGTATTTGGTGGAGCTCCCTGATTAAAACAAGCCTGGAAGCAGGAGTGGCATCCACTTCCAAAATAGTCTGCCTCCGGAAACTCTGAACAGTGCTCAGGTCTTTTGTTCATAGGGTCACTATGAGTCGTCTATGACTCCATGGCACCTAACACCACCACCACCACGATAGATTTCATTTCAGGACGTAGTTCATTGAAAGAGTCTATGCTAGAGAATGACCAGGTGGGACCATTTTCATGATCCTTAACAATCCTGCGCTAAAGATTTCTTCTCTCACCTCCAACAAAGGGGGCTCTGTTGGCCTAGTGAGAAGAAGCTGTGCTTCAATTTCAAAGGCACACAGTTCAAAGCCCTCAGCTGCACCCAGGGGGACAGATGAACAGTTTCCTCCTGGGTGATTAAAGACCTCTGAATTTGCGGGAAGGTCAGCAAAACCAACCCCTGTTCAAAGTCTGCAGGTAGAGAAGTTTAGAAATCTCCATATCAAGTGGGAATTATAAAATTACTAGGTAACCTTGTGGGCTGGAGAAGGGACAATAACAAAGGATCTGGTCAGCTACCAGTTTCGGGAGCTCCGGTGGCCTCGTCCCTTGAGGGGAGCTATGCTTCTTACCCACAGGTGGCGTCTCCCTTGTGGTTCCAATCCTCCAGCCAATGCTGAAAGTCGGGTTAGAGCACCTCAAAACCCACTGGAGAGTCTCATGGTGTGGGCAGTGGAGGTGGGGAGGGAGAGAATTCGTGATAATAGTTCTGGTGTTGGCGTACTCTGTAGTAACGCTGCTTGCTGAAACTGAGGAGGACCTGAAGCGCTTGCTGCAGAGGGTCAAGGACTGAAGTCTTAAGTACGGATTGAAGCTCAGCGTCAAGAAAACAGAGATTCTCACCACTGGGCCAATTGGCAGCATCAGTATGGATGGTGAAGAGATTGAGATAGTTAACAGTTTTAGTTTGCTTGGCTCCACAGTCAACACTCTTGGTACCAGCAGCCAGGAAATCAAGAGATGAATTGCATTGGGAAAGTCGCCTGTTGGGGACCTCTCCAGAGTACTGAAGAGTAATGACATCAGGCTGAAGACTAAGGTGCACCTGTTCTGGACTATAGTCTTCAAAATTGCGTGCTATGCATCGGAGAGTTGGACAGTGACTAGGGACAATACAAAGATAATTGATGCCTTTGAGCTGTGGTGCTGGAGAAGAGTGTTGAGTATACCATGGACTGCTAGGAGAACAAACAGGTTTGTCCTGGAGAGGGTGAAGCCAGAATGTTCCCTGGAGTCAAGGATTCTGAGGCTTCGTCTGACATACTGTGGACATGTTGCAAGGAGGGACTTGTCCTTGGAGACGGACATCATGCTTGGGAGAGTGGAGGAACGGCGCAGGAGAGGAAGACCCTTCAGATGGATTGAATCGGTAATTGGGGTGGTGAGAGTAGGTGTGTCAAAGACAGTGAGATTGGCACAGGATAGAGCAGGGTTTAGGACTCTTGTACATATGGTCGCTATGAGTTACAAGCGACTCGACAGCACATAACAACAACAACAACAACAACAACAACAACAAGGAAATGGGTGAGTGTCTAGCAGTTTGATTCTACCATTGTCTCCACAGGAGAAAGGTGGACAGTCTCCCCTTGTGTGCTTCACAGCTTCCGAAACCTGGAGGGTCAGTTCTGACTTTTTAGCAGTGACTTTGACTTTTTTATTTTGAATCAGGTTGTTTTGGGGTTTTTCCCCCCATAATATTTTTTTTAATTATTATTATGAATTTCAGTGAACATTTACAGAGATTGTGGATTTCCATTCATTCGTTGTTGCACTTTTCTCCCCACCCACTCCACCCCTACCCCCACCTCCAGTTTTCTCTTCTTTAAAAGCAAAAGAAAAACTTCATTGGTATACAATCCTCCCACACCCTCCCGTCATCACCCCGATTATACACTCCACTCAGCAACCCTCATTCCAAACTCTTATGATAATCATAATGCCCTAAAATATATTATTTTTAAACTGTTCTCTCCCCCACCGGCTTCAATGCAGTATACATAATTTATCCAGTTTTTCTCAGACTTACCCTGATGTCAGCCTCATTCTACAACAGTGGCACCATACAACATTTGCCCTTTTGTGACTGAGATATTTCACTCAGCATAAGGTCCTCCAGGGTCACCCATTTTGAATAATACTGCATGAGTTCCTTGTTTTCCAATGCAGCGTAGTATTCCATTGTGTTGGGGTTTTTTTTAAAGGCTTTTATTTCACATTTTTCTACACGTACCCTTTGTTGCTGTTGTGTCCCACCAGATCAGAACTGGCCCATAGCTGACCCTCCTGTGGGTTTTCAGAGGCCGTAAGTCACACGGGAGGACATTGCCCAGCCTCCTCCCTCAGAGCAGCTGGTGGATTCGAACCACGCGCCTTCCAGATTGTAGCGCAGCTTCTTTCCACTCGGCCCCGCGGCATCTGTGATTTTGAGTCAGTCTTATTAACTCACTGCTGTTACGTCAGTGTCTGACTGGGCCACCTTCTGTTGGTTTCCGGGGGCAGTCACTCCCAGAGGGAGGGGACGGCCCATCCTTTTTCCCACAGAGCTGCTAAGGGATTTGAACGTCCAGAGAGAGACTTGCAGCCTGTGGGTTAACAGCAAAGCTCACTGCGGGCTACACAGCCCCTGGAGGGCTCCCTGGAGGGGTAGGGGGGACAGCAGGAAGGCTGAGAGCAGCTCAGTTCCCCTGGTTTCTCCCAAGAACTGTCAGGGGTTGAGAGCTTGGGGCTGGGGGTGGCCATTTGAAGTCTTCTTTCTTATTCCAACTCTGACTTTGCAGTTTCTCTGTGGGAGGGTGGAGGGACAGCTCAGGAGAGGAAGACCCTGGATGAGATGGATTGATTCAGTGACTGGGGTAAAGGGGGTAGGTGTGTCGGAGGCAATGTGATCGGCACAGGACAGAGCAGGGTTTAGGCTGTTGTACACAGGGTCGCTACGAGTCACAGGAGACTTGCTGGCACATAACAACTATGTATGTCACTCTTTTTCAAGCCCAAGCCTGTAAGGTCAGTGACAATCTGGACTTGGCTGTACATGTGACCTTCGTGAAACTGCGTTTAAGCCTTCTGTGCTTAATTAATGACGTGAGATACAGTGCCAGGTGCTGTCACAGAGAACATTTCCTACAGTGCTCGGTGCATTCGGGCTGATGGGAGGATGGCAGCCTGGGGTCCTGTTCTCTGGGAGTCGCTTGTTTTGGGAGTGGCGTCCTCCAGCTCAGCATACCACCCGCTGGACTAGGTTTTCTGTGTGTTTCCGTCAGTGTTTGTCCCTTCAGAGGGCCGGGGACGTCGTTTCCCTCGCTTGATGCCCCTGACCTTGCTGTGGAGTCGGCAGGGTAGGTTATGAGGCAGACGTGAACCTGGGGACCGAACGGTTGACCAGAGATCTGTGCGGCATTGCTCGTCTGTCCCTCGGTGGAGGACAGCGTCGAAGGCTGTGGGTCGGGTGCAGGGAGAATTGTGGGTTCATGGTCACGCAGCACCATTCCTGGAGAAAGGAGCTCCAAGTGAATGAGTCCTGGCAGGAGATCTGAGTGTAATAGGAGGTCCGTCTGATGGTGCCCGAGGGCTGGTTTCTCTTGTTCGTAGAATTCCTCCTCGCAGCCTCCTTGCAGCCCAGCCAGGCCCTGGCCTGCCTTAAAGACCCAGAGCTTTCGTGGTGGTGGGCGAGAGTGAGAGCGCCTTGGCAGGGCTGGGGCAGCCCCAGGGGGAAGTGGTGTGGTTTTGACAGCGTCTAAGAGGGCCTGGGACTGACTCAATTGAAGCCCTTTCAAGAAGCGGCTCCTTTCAGTGAGGCAACAAGGAGCTTCTTGTTCTGTCCTCTGGAGTCCCTGCGAGGGGCCGCCGTGTCTAAGGGACGCTATTAGCATCCAGGCAGCATGCCACCGCTGAGAGATTGCATCTGGGCTTCTGCAGACGGGCGACAGGGCGAGGCCTCTGCTGAAATGTAAAGATCTGTGCTGCCAGGAAGGTCTCAGATGCAGGACTGCGTCCAGCCTCCAGGGCTGCCCGTCGAGGGGCCTCGAAGGACTCTGGGGAATCCAGACGTGGGGCCCGGGGTGTGTTGGTGGGGAACCATCCTGGGGAAGGCTCTCCGTGAGCGGCTTCTGCAAAGCCATTTTCAGTCACCTTTGTCTTTGAAAATTCTGGGTGGGTCTGAGTGAAAAATCACACTTGATCCCAACAAAGGATTTCAGGAATTTACCTATCTTCTGGGGCTTATGTTAAAGGAAGTGGTACTTTACTTGCTCGTAGCAAAGCCCTTCAAACGCCCACTGTCCTGAACTGAACCTCAAGAAATGCCTCACAGCGAACCCTCCAGCGGGTTTCCGAGAGGAATTCACTTGGGAGAACATTCTCTGTCTTAGTCCTGAGGAGCAGTTGGTGGCCTCGAACCCCCAGGGAGGACAGGCCTTTTGGGAGGGACGATGCTATAAATAAGGCTGAGTCCTCAGTTTCTCTACAATGTAGTCATCCTACTGCAGGACGGGCCTGCTTGGCCACGGCCCAGTTGCATCTTATTTGTTTAAATACGTCTGTCAGCACTGTACCATTTGTACCTTTTCCTGCTGTGACTCCAGCAACGTCTTACCAAGAGATTTTCTTAGAGCAGGCGAAATATTGTCTTAACTTTAATATTTAAATTTTATTTA
>NW_006400118.1:1515545-1516978 GCF_000299155.1 Elephantulus edwardii
TAATATTTAATATTATCAAATGGAAAGAGTGTGCCATCGAGTCATGACCGTGTGGTCACTCTGACCCTAATGTACAATAGCCCTGAAGCCTGCCAGTCTCTCTGTCTCTGACACAGCTACCCCCATTACCCCAGTTACTGTATCAATCCATTTCATCCGGAGTTTTCCTCGCCTGCACTGTCCCTCCACCCCTCCAAGCATGATGTCCTTCTTCTAGGACTGGTCCCTCCTGGCCATATGCCCAGAGTATGTGAGGTGGAGCTTCAAAATGCTTGCCTCCAAGGAGAAACTTGGTCTCACCCTCTCCGAGACAGGTCTATTTATTCTCCTGGTGATCCGTGTTATGTTCCATACCTGTCTCCAGCATTAAAGGCGTCGATGATTCTTCTGTCATCCTTAGTTATTGTCCAGCTCTCTGATGCAGAACAAGTAATTGTGAAGACCGTGGCCTGGATCAGGCACACCTTAGTCTCTAGTCTGACATCATTGCTCTTTAGCACTCTGGAGAGGTCCCTAAACAGCACAGTTCCTCAGTGCAATTTGTCCTTTGATTTCCTGACTGCTGGTGCCAAGAGTGTTGACTGTGGAGCTGAGCAAGCTGAAATTGGTAACCTTAATCTCTTCTCCATCCATCATGATGCTGCCAGTCAGCCCAGTGGTGAGAATCTTTGTCTTCTTGATGTAGAGCTTCAACCCATATTGAAGGCTGCAGTCCTCGACTTTCTGCAGCAGTAGAATGGAGATAGTAACAGTGATAATTTCTCCAGACATTCATTGTAAAGATTAGATTAGGTGATACAGAATATTTGGCATTGTCTCTGGTACATAATCAAAACACTGTTGCCGAGTTGATTCTGACCCATTAGGACTCTCTCAGACAGTAGGTTTGCCTACAGGGTTTCTGAGGCTGTAATCTTTCCAGGGAGAGCCCTGGTGGTGACTGCTAGCCCCCAGATGACACCTGACTGGCTGTTCAGGTCCCCCAGTGGTCGCCGGGAGAAAGCCGAGCCTTCTCCTTCTGAGTGACCAACAGCCCGTCTTTCTCTCATGGGCTTTTGGAGGGTCAGCTGTGAGTTGGTTCTGCCTCGGTGGCAGTAACGGAATCTTTAAGCGAGGAGTCCTTCTGCCCTATCTTTCTCCTGTGGAGCGAGTAGTGGGCTCGTGCCATAGTGTTATTCGGAACCAGACATGACCTCCACCTTCTGAAAGCACACAGCCTACTGAGAGAAACAAGCACGATGCGTGACGTGATGTGGTCAGCAGGTGCTTACGTGCCCGGGCAGTGCCCTGGAGATGATAGAGGCCCAAGCGGAGGAGGCTCGTCTGCAGTGTGTGTGTGTGTGTGTGTGTGTGTGTGTGTGTGTGTGTGTGTGTGATGGACCCAAGCAGAGCAGGCGTCTGCAGTGTGTGTGTGTGTGTGTGTGTGTGTGTGT
>NW_006400118.1:1517385-1561183 GCF_000299155.1 Elephantulus edwardii
GTGTGTCCATCCGTGCGTCTGTGTCCACCACACTGACGCAGAGCTGGGCACAGGGATGGCTGGGGAGGAAGCGTGCGGTCAGGGGCGTGGCTGTGCATCATGCGTTGAGTGGGCCTGTGGAGTGAGAGAAACTGGGCATGTGAGAAGGGAAGATTGTCCGTCTTTCTCCCACGGAGCTGACGGTTGCTTCACCCCATGTAGAGACGTGCATTCCCTGCGTTGGCAGCACAATCAGTGCAGAAGTGCCCAGCAGAGCGCACTCTGCAGACTGTGGGATCTCTTTCATTAAGGACAACAGCGGGCCGAGCTAATCCATCGTCCTGTCCAGCCGGCTGGGCTCAGGGCAGCTCCCTGCGGCCCGATGTTTTCAGTTCCTTCAGCAGGACCTCCTTTCTCCTGGGGAACCCCAGTGGACTCAGAGATTTCTGTATTTCTGGTTAGCACCTGAGTGCACCATCCATTTGCACTTTCTCGGGTCTCCAGATTTAACTGATGGAGAGGGAACGCAGAACAGTCAGTATCTTTGGAGGGAGTTTCTGGGCTGGTGAGGAATGAAAGGGGACCATTTGTGGGTTTCACAAATGTTGATTTCTTGATTTGACAGATGTTATGTTTGGTATATCTCTGCCCGGGGCCCAGGATCCCTGGTGAGGGACCGCTGCTCTGGGCTTCAGGACCCTCATTCCCTAGGGTGATGGATTCACGTGGTGCCCTCAGCAACGGGCTCTAGTGTGGCCGCGATGATGAGGATGGTACAGGTGCAGGCCTCTTGTTCACAGGGTACTGTGAGGGGTCCTCGACTTGCCGGCACCTGACAGCCCATAGGTAGGTATGCCCGAGTGCACTCAGGGTTCTATTCTATGCCTGTTGGACCTCAGCAGTGTTCACGCGGTGAGGATGATGAGTACAGCAGGTGACCGCAGAGGGAAGGGCATGTCTGAGAACTGGAACAGCCAACAGCACGGGCTGCGTGTGTCCCGGTGTTCCACGCTGTGAGCGGGCCAGCAGGTAGCACTGTCCGGGTGAAGGATACACCTGGGGGAATGCAGATGGACTCTAGGGGTGGGCCGTCATGGGTGGGAAACACGGCCGCTTCCATCTGGGCCTCCGAAGAAGGTGGAGCATCAATCTAGTCTTCTTGTCTTTAAAATGGGTTTTTTGGGGAGAAGTGCATGAGATAATGAATAGAAGAAACCTCTTGTGTTGGATGTGGAATATGTATTTGATGGGTGTTTCTGAGAGAGAGAAAAGGCGGGGAGAGAAGGGAGAGAGGGAAGGGGAGAGAGACCCACTCCCTGGGACAGACCCTTTCCTGCTCTGAAGACCCAATACTTTTATGATTTGGAAGCAGGAGTGGCATCCACTTCCAAAACAACATGCCTCTGGAAACTTGATGAACTTTGATAAGTGACGATAGTTGTAGAGGGGCTTCAGGCCTTTTGTTCATAGGGTCGCTATGAGTCGTGCTCCACTTGATGGTAATCAGCAAAAACTTTCATGATGGGCTGGGGCTGGACACACCTACACCATTCACTTGACTTTGAGCTGTATTATGAAAGAGTGTTAACTTTCCTGAAACTGTTGATCTTCTAGTTCTACTTTTCTCTCATCTAATTATAGTTTAGTATTATATACAGTTATTTCCCTTGTCCTTGAAAGTTTATTCATGATTGAATAATGTTGGGCAGTTTTAGAACGTTGACTCAGAAAAAGCAGATAGACAGTGTCTATTTCTATTTCTTTAAGGCTCTTATTTTGGAAAAAAAATAATTGTATTAATTTTCTTGAAGCTTTTTATTTTCTCCAGAATGGATTTGACTGTGTGGGAGGTACTGGAGAAATTTAGTAGGATTTTTTTTTTTTAAAAAAATAATGAGATTTATCGTTCTGAAATGTTAACAATCATGTTAAATGAGTATCCTAAGTAGCTTCTTGAGCTATGACTGTATTAGAATAAGCAGCTCTTTATGAAACGCTAAACTGCCATGTGAGAAATTGCATGTAATAAGCAATTGACCAAGTTCATTCACGATCTTTTGACAATGCCGACCAGTTTTCTGCCTTCGATTTCCCTGAATATTCTGAGTAACTTTTTCCTTGTTACAAAGGCCAGATTCTGTCTGGAGAATGTGTTTTCTAAGCCTGGCATTTCTGGTTTCTGAGGGTGGCTTTGCATTGGCTGTTTGTTGATGGTGCCCTTGAATCGGCTCCGCTCTGAGGGATGAGGGTCTCTATCCAGGCTTAGTAGGATGAAGCCCTGCTAGACTCTGCACCACCCACAGTCTCTTTAAACAAATTGTTGGAATCGCTGTGTCAGGGGGTCCCCTTGAGCTGCTGCCTTGGCTTCTCTGTCCAGCACCTTCTCCCCAGGATTGGCCCCTCTTGACGATGTCTTTGTCTTTGTGTCTGCACCGTGGGTGTCTCAGTTGCCCCTGATCTTTCTCTGTTGCAGGAGCGAGAGAGCCCGCTGGACCACAGCCCTGGGACACAGCAGTGGGAAGCAGCCTGACCGGACCTGTAAGTTGGCTCCCGGGGCCCTGGGACGTGGAGGGACGCTGCCCTCTGCTGGACACCGGGGTGTTGATGGCCGTGAACCTCAGATCTAACACAAACACTCAAGGCCTTTCCAAGAAGCTGGGCTTTGTGCAGACCGCCACAGCCTTCTCCTACACTGAGGCTTTTGGGTTCAAAACCGCCCTTCTCGGTAGCAGCTTAGCTCTGCACCCCAAGTGTTGTTAACGGATTATGCCACCACGGGACCCTCACCACACATTTCCTTCTGCCCCACAGAACTTCACAACCCCCTTTGGAAGCTGGGCCCTCTGAATTCAAACCAAGGTGTTGTTGTTTGACATTGAGTCACGCACATGCCTGCAAGAATAAAATCAGTCACCATCAAGTTGACTGCAGTGCAGGGAAACTCCATGTGTGCTGACATCGAACTCTGCACCATGGAGATTTAACTAACTTCCATCCAAAGCAGGGGTCCTGGGGTTCTGGGGCATGTAATTAACGTTACGAATGTGTACCCTTTAGAAAGTGGTTTAAATGGGCACAGTAACATCTAAAACATTTTAAAAATTTTGTCTTTAAATTTAAATTGGTTTTAAAATTCACTAGATTGAGTCTTGTGTTCAAGGCCAAATTAAGAGATCACATTCTGCAGTTCCGTTTCTGAAGTGAATCGGTTCTGTGATGGAACCGCTGTTTTCTGGGAGATGCCTTCGGAGTTTCTGGCTCGAGTGCTTGTCTCTGAAGAGCTCTGGCCACTGTCACGGACGGTGACAGGCTGAGGCCGCCCGCTGGTGAGCTGTGTTACCAACGATCAGCCTTCGCCTGGCTTGGGTGCGTTGTAATCTGCTGCCTCGGTTTCCCCACTGCACGACGGAGTGGCTCTCCGCTCCATAGGCTCCCTTCCAAGACTATTCCTAAAGGAACTTAGGAGTCATGAAAGGCCTCTCTTGATTTTGAGCGTGTAATATTCTAAAGCTTGTAACCAAGTTCCCAGAGGACTGGACGCCACACTGAGCAGCACAGGCAAAGCCAGCTAGCGGCTGTCCACTGCCGAGGGGACCCGCTTGGTGTCCTGTGCTGTTGGATGCTCAGTGCCCCGCCTTTCCTCCACAGCTCTGACCCAGGTGGAAATCATCAGGTCTTTCACCGCCAAGCAGCTGGATGAGCTCTCCCTGCAGGTGGCTGATGTGGTCCTCATTTACCAGCAAGTCAGTGATGGTGAGTGGGGGGCACGCGCAGGCCTGGGGCCTGGGGGTTCCAGATGCATTTTCACATCACTTCCTGTGTTCTGTACAGGACCCCAACCCAATAATGGGTGAAACCCTCTGTACAGTCTTATTCAATGACACCTTTTGGCTCTTTTTCCTTTTTCTCTGGGATGTCATTTCTCAAGCCAGTGGCTTCTCAAGCACCCTAAAGATGGCTTAGGGAAATGTTCGAAGAACTTAAGTGCATTTGAAAGATTTTATCTTAAGTACAAATGTCAACATTCTCTGTTGCTAACAGGAAGGTTGGTAGTTCAGATCCCTCCGGAGGTGCCTCACAAGAAAGGCCTGGTGATTCTTTTGATCAGGCCCTCAAAACTGTACAACAGAGTGCTTGGACACACATAGGGTCACCTTAAGGTGGCATGAACTTGATGCCACTAAGTTTATATATATGAGGGAGCTCTGGTGGCCTAGTGGTAAGAAGCTGTGCTGCGATCCCAAAGGCTTGTGGTTCAAATCCACCAGTTGCTCAGTGGGAGGCTGGGCAGTCTTGTCCCAAGTGATTTCCTGCCTCTCAAAACCTACTGGGGGGACAGCTATGGTTCAGCTCTGACACAGTAGTACATACAAACACACACATATACATATATGCACATATACATACACACATATATATTCACACACACACACACACACACACACACACACACACACACACACACACTTTTTCATATGCACCTGCCTCTCATGTTTGCATTTTACTGATAAGTTTTCTAGTAGAAGTGCAGCCATATAGTTTGCTATTCAAAATTAATCATGCAAAGTTCTCCTCCTTACTTTCTCCCGTAACCTGGTTCTCATCTTTGAAGGTTCTTCTATCAAAATGGAAAACACTTACTGCCCGATGCCCCTGCTCCACAGTCCCCTGCCCTCAGTCCGGCCTCACATACTCTGTTGCCAGAATGCAGTTCATCCCCGGTGGGACGTCCCCCCATCCCATAGCTCCTCACCTTCCCCCCTGGGGCGGAGGCTGCCTCTCTGTGCTCCCACCTCCCTGCTCACCTCGGGTTCTGTTGTTTGCAGGCTGGTACGAAGGGGAGAGGCTGCGAGATGGAGAGAGGGGCTGGTTTCCTATGGAGTGTGCCAAGGAGATAACGTGTCAGGCTACGATTGACAAGAACGTGGAGAGCATGGGACGTCTGCTGGGCCTGGAGAGCCACGTGTGACCTCTCAGATGACCTCCTGCTACTTAAAAGATTTGCACTATGTGTTGCCGGTGGGCAGGCCGGCTCTGGGCCGGCTTTCCTGTTCGTTGTCAACACAACCTGCTTGTTTCAAGGACTGAACCACCTGCCGTCAGGCTTGCCAGGCTGCTGCTCTGTGGGCGAGCAGTTTCCGTTGAGCTCGTTCACAAGGCTGTTTGGGCCACTGTCCCGTGGTGGGCTCTCGGGGCCACGGAGAAGCCGAACTGCTGCTCCTGCCAGTCTCACTGGGTGCTGACAGGAACATGCGCACGCTGCTGTCGCCTTTCTCCACACCAGGAACTGTCCTGTCCCTCTTTAAACGTCCCCTTTGTGTGTTCACCCAGTCGTGGTGAGAGTTTATGTCCTCATGGGATGCCCAGTTTTGTAAAGACTCTTTTGCAGCCTGATTTTAATGCTGTGTTAATTTCAAAAGGAACTAGTACAGTTCAGAAAGTGAGCTGTGCCTAGTTTTTCTAAACCTCTTCCCAGCAAAGGGAAACTGACACTTGAATTTTCGGCACCTTTGTTCTCTTCACAAGGGAGATGAGGAGGAGCCCGATTTTAAGGGTTTGTTTTTCTGAGTCCATCTCAGTCAGTCTGGGTCTTGGGTGAGCATAACCTAATGAACACTTAAGCTACTCTGACAACAGAGAATTGAGATATGTTCATGTCAATGAGAAAATCCCAATACAGGCCAGGAGCCCTGCTTTTTACAGACGAGTTCATAAACTGACACAAGGCTCGTCTGCCTTCAAGAATGCAGTGTTTGATCGTTACTACTCCCCTTTCCAGGTGAGAAATTGGAGCAATCTCAAGAAACGGGAAAGTAGGCGTCTGGTTTAAGCCAGTATAGTAGCTAAGTGAAACATTTTTACCTTAAAGGGAGCCCCCTGAATTTGCACTAAATGCCTTACTTGCTGAGTTTGGAGTCTCCCTTACCTTGAAGTGTCTCCAGACATTGATTTCGCCTAGTTGAGAGGACTCCCTGGGGGGGTCAGATGCCTGACTACTTGCTGACAAGCCTGTAGTCTGAGCCCACCCAGCAGCACCTTAGAAGACCGCCCTGGCAATCTGCTATGGAGAAGGCCAGCTTTCTGAGTCCTGTGAAGCTGTTCTACTCCACACACGGGCTGCCATGGCGTGGATCAACACAAGGGCGTGCTGAGTGTAGTGTCTAGTCATTTTGTAGGAGGTTTTAGGGCGCGGTAAAAGGGTATGGAAGACAGAAAAGTGGTCTTTACTGGCAGCTGTTTCCTCTTCACAACTTGACTCTTTCCGCAGTTGAAGGGTTAGTATTATTTGTGGTCTCCGATCTATTTGTGACATTTCCCAGCTCCATTAGAACACCAGTCACTTAAACCGTGGCCCACACGGGGAAGCTCCGAGGGGTTCCTTTCACTCCACTCATAACAGCCATGCCAGGACCCCGGTTCCAGAGGCGTGGAGAGTCTGCCAGCAAGAACTGGCCGGGATACACAGGGAGGTCTTGGGCCTGTGGAAACAGTGGGGTTTTTACTCTGCAATGGTGTCCATTCTAGAGGAGAAATTATAATGTGATGTTCTCACTTAAGAAGGAAAGTCGGCTGTTGCTTGAAAAGACAGCATTTTGTATTAGTTTTGCTAATACCTTTTGGAAGCAGGAGTGGCATCCTCTTCCTAAATAACATGCCTCGGGAAACTGAACAGCTTCAGGCCTTTTGTTCATAGGGTTGCTGAATTGTGCTCCACTCGACAGCAATCAACAAAGGAAAAAAATCAAACAAAAATACAAAAACCCTACACAATTCCTGTGAATTAATTTATAAGAAGCATTTTATTGAAGTCTGTGCATCTTCTAAATCAAAATCTTACTTACCAAGCAGGCTCTTAACACTGGTAATTAGATCAAGCCATATGGCAAGTGCTTAACACATTTACAATGTTTAATTTCAACCATGAACTGTCATTTTTAAGACACCCGTTTTTTTCCAAACTTAGTTCTAGGAATGGCCTTCTCTGAATTGTACAGTCACATCATTCAGTAGCCTGTGAAGGGCAGAACAAAATGTTCATTATTTTCCTAACAAGTTCAAATGGCTTTGTACACTTGGCCAACAAGCGGATTTATAAAGATTTTGTGTATACTTGTACTTTTGTGTTGGTATCATTCAGTTCAGTTATACAGTCTGCTCTTTGGTTAAATCAGTCTCAGAAGATTGGAACATGTTGGCTCTGACTGCTTGGTACGATGGGGGCATTTTTACGAGCTAGACCCAGCGGTTTGCTTCAGTTACCCACTCACAGGGACTTCCCAACCCTGTAGAGATCACCCATCTTGCTCCCTTCGGGCAGCTGGTGAGTTTTTAGTTGGCATCCAGTACACACTACACAGTTGGGAGCTCTTCTTAACCACCATTTATCAGAATTATTTTGCTCATAAAGGCAAGCAGCACTTCCTCTTCACTTTCCCATTTCCTGACCATGTGCTGGATTAAAATGGCCAACCACCCGTCTATTTCAGCTTGCTCTGGGTAAGGAATTGCGCTGCCAGCACAAAGGCGTGTGGTTTGAATCACCCTCAGTTCGCAGTCAACGCCCGTGTGGCTCACTGTCTCTGAAAACCCCCTGGAGGGTGAGCTGTAAGATCTACCTCGGATAACGACCTTTATGCATTTCATTCCACTTTTTCTTTTTCCTAGACTTACAGGTAGGACGTTGCGGGCTAAGATTCTTAATGGATGTTTGTGGTTCTTCCTTACACTGAAGGTCCTGGAGGTTGTATTTCATCCGCACCATTAAGGTCGACTCCTCTTTGAAGGAGCAGTTCTCCAACTGCATTTTGATGGTCTTGCGACCCGAGGGCTCATGTGTCCGCATTACCCTGCTGCTGTCCTAAGTTCTTACTTGCGCATGTTTTCAGAAGCTCACCAGGTCCTTGTGTCCAGTCTAAGTCTGGAAGTGCCACAGAGACCTGTGTATCACCAGTAACCCTAACAGATTTTGAAATTATGGTGGAACCTGTATTTCCAGGCAGTACAAGAAACTGACAGACAAGTGGTGGATTAGACAGTATAGACATACCAATGGGAACAATATGGGACTTCACATCTATTAAAAACGAAAGCAAAATAAAAACTTGAGAGTATAAAAAGTATTACATTCTAACAAAAAGGTTAAACCCACTAACTGCTGCTCAATCAGCACCAACTCCTAGCTATCTTCCATGGTGTTTCCATGGCCATAAATCATGAGAGGACATTTCCTGTCCTTCACCTGTGGAAATGCTGGTAGATTTGAACCCCACGGCCTTTGGGTTAGAGGCTCAACTCCCTACGGATCAAGCCACGAACACTTTAGAAAGCCTGGCAGTTTCTTAGAAAGTAAAACTCTTACTTTATGATAAAGGAATTCCAGTCATAGTTATTTACCCAAGAGAAACAAAAATACAGACCCAAAGAAAAACTTGTATACAAATATTCGTAGCAGCTTTATTCATATTAGCGCCAAACAGAATTGTCCATCAGTTGGTGAACGAATACAAACTGTGGTATATCCCACACGATATACTCAGGCATTGTAAAAAAAAATTTAAAAAAAGACTGACTACTGACACATGCTACACCAGAACATTGTCAAAGCACTGTCATGGGACAGACAAAAGACTATCTTGAATCCATTTACTTGACATTCTAAAAGAGGCAAAACTATAGTAACAAAGATTCAGGGCTGGTGGTGCCGACTGTTCAGAGGAATCTAACACATTGTGGATGGTCACCTGCATCAAGATAGCAAAGGTGGTGAGGACGTGATTCTGTAGCTGACAAACTTACTGAAACGAATTCGCGTGTTAGTTTCATTTTATATTAAATACCTTAGAGCTTTTTTTTTTTACAAAAAAAAAAAATCTAAAAAGAACTAAGGGAAAAGACCAAAATGTCAAAGTGACAATATGATTATGTATTAAATTTCTAACTATTCAACAATGGAGATGTGTTTTTTTAAATCTGGGATAAAAAAACGAGTTTAAAACATCAGCATATTACAAATGCATGATTAAACTACATGTTCACAATTACTTCCAAATAAATGCATACAATCTCAGAAGACTGGAAGGGAAATTACCACTACGCTTTTCAGTAACTTCTCATTTTCAGGATGGATTCTGTTTACAGATTAAGAGTTATAATAGAAAGGAACTGGTGTGGATCAAATTAATGAATTAGGAAGGCTTTACGTGAAAGCATTTTACAAAAATGGTTTTGAAAGATTATACTGTGATTTATGTTTTTTCCCCCCATAAGAATGTTTTTCACGCCTTCCACAACCCCTAGAATTATCCTGTTCATGAGCTCTCGGAGTGCAGAGGCACTGAAGAGTAATTCTTAGACTTGAAATGCGTTTTCTACTTTCTACTGCCATATTTTGTAAACAAAGAAACACATTATCTTCAATTCAGATAACCAACTGCTTAACTGCTACTGAGAAAAAATTAAGGGTGACAGTAACTGCTTTAAACTCTAAATACTTCATGCACTGAGTAATTCTTCAGTTCTTTGAGAGCATCTTTCTCACTTATATGGAAATTATAATTAAGTTTTTAAGCATGGAATCAAGTTAAGTAATTTTTAAAAAAAAATCCTTAAATTCTTGATCAACTTGCAATTTTCATTACTGAGTCGAAACTGATTGAGAGTAGACCCCCCGGGAGGTTTCTGGAGGCTGTAATTGCACTGGAGGTCCCACAGCCTTCTCCCACAGACCAGCTGGGAGTCCAACCTCCACAGAGGCACCTGGCAGAGCAAGTACCTTGGGACCACACCAAATTTTCTGTATTTGATGGTGAAATAAAATCAAAGGAAAGAGGACAAAAAGAAGCCCTCACATTAATCTGATCATCCTGACTTTAGGGGCACATTAATATGTTATGTGGCTAGGACTCAGAAACGGGAATTCAGAGAGTAAAAGATGACTTTTCCACCGAGTCTGGACCTGGAACACACAAGAACCTGGTGGGCAGTGAAGGCTGCATCGTGTTCAGTACTGGGAGCTAAAACTGAGTCAGGGCTTAACAAGTCACCACAGCATGAGCAATAGACTGAGGCATCAGATGGTACATTGCCTGTCATTTCTCTGGATTACTAAGAGGCATAAAAAAATGTGAGTAGGTTTTGGCAAGATCCTCCTCCAGTGTTTGATTTGGTGAGGGGAGGGCAAGATGTCCAGTATTCTACCTTTTACCTTTTGTCAGGCATTGGGAGTTCAAGTTACTAGATCACAAAAGAAATAGCCAAAAGAAAGTTTCTGTGGAAACACTTTGTCAAGTTACATATAAAATATCCTATTAAAGGGGGTTTAAAACACCAAAGCATTTACTATACCACAGTTAGTCCAGGTATAGGGCGGTCTCAGAGTTGGTAAATTCAGGAGCTTTCCACCTCAGAAGAACAGTCTACGTTCCTGTGATCCAAGTGTCGGATCAGATTCTGGACGATGTCCAGAGCAGGAGTCCAGGCATCCTCTGTCTTTACTGCTGCTGTTACAAAGCGTCGAGGACAGTTTCACGGCTGATGCTCCTGCACAGGAGGAGACTGCCTGGTCTCTACGAGGTGAGTCGGTATTTCTCTGAAGCCGCCCGTCCAGATTTCTCCTCAGATACCACAGGTTGGGACAGATTAGCCTCCACAAGCCTCCACACCCAGGACTGGATTTGGAACAGTCTTGATTCACCCTGGGGGTAAAGGGTCTACCATTCTTAGGGGCAAGGATGCACTGGGCTGAGCAAGGAGGCCGAGGAGGAGGGACAGACAACACCATCAATACCTGCCACATGGTGCCATGCAGGGCATGTCCGACCAGAGTCCACTGGCAGAGGGGATGCAATAGTATCGGAGCGTTGAGAAAGGTAGTAAGATCAACTGTTGCAGGAAAACTGTGTCATGGCAAGAACTGTTCTACATGCTATGAATGTGTCATCACAGCTACTATCGCTATTTTCCAAGTAAGAAAAAAGGAGCAGCAGGTAAGGAAACTGCCCAAGACATGTAGCAGTAACAGAGCTGTGAGTGGTGGTCAGGCTCCCGCCCTGCGCTCCCACATGCTCCATCCATCTCATGCTGCACGGAGCAAAGTCCGAGGGGGAGGGGAGGGTCTAGTGTAGTAACTGAAAACCGTCATGGAGAAACCAAACCCAAGAAGCTGGCTGACAGTTACACTACATTTTATTAAATATGGCCTTTATTACAAGCAGATAGTTTACTGCTGATAAGGGTTTCATTTTTAAGAAATGTGTGTTTAAATTTTTATTTGAACTGCTTCTAAGTATCCTATTTTTACTGGTTCTATAATATAGGTGTGTGGTCATAAAGATTGATACTTCTTAAGAATGAAGAAATTTCTCAAGTTGCACATTATACATTATAACCTAAGAGTACTGTCAAAATATGGACATGACCACAACGGATATATGGGACTACACAGAATCTGAAATAACCGCTACTTCTAGTAACATTGTCAAGTCATGCACAGTAAGTCTTGAGTACTTACGGAGGGTTTCTACCTTATACACAAGAATTAGTCACGTCCCAGGGGTCAGCATTTAAATAAAAAATTAGGAGAGAAAATAGCTTTCAGAGGCGTCAGCTGTAATCCTGGAAGCGTGACGGAAGGTTCCTGGGCGCTTCCTTTTCCTGAGTTTTGATCAAGTCTAAAATAGCAGAGAGCACTGCACAGTCTCTGGATTTAGTGTCGTTCCAGTCTACGGGATGAGGAGTCTCGATCTTCTCTTGCAGAAGAACATCTAGTTCCTTCCTTAATTCCTAAGGTTAGAAAAATTGCAATTTTCAAAATAAACAGATGTACTAGTAAACAATGGGATCAATAATAGTAATGTAGAGGTGCACAGATTATCAAAAGCTAGCGAGGAAGCCAGAAATACTTAGTAAGCAACAACCTACAATGTGGTGGCTATTAAGTGTGGTTAGGTTTAAAAAAGGTTACTCTCAACCAAATCTGGAAAACCTGTCAGTTCCTCAATATGATATGTTCTGCTGATATAGCAAAGAATGTAAACTCAACACCCATAACAAGCCACATGATCAACACACATCAAAGTAAATGTGCATATGTATCATATAAAGTATATATAACATGTATATGTAAAGTCAATCACCTTAACGAGATGGGCAATTCTGGCTGGAGACTGAAAGATAATCCATTCATCTACAGCAATAGTTTCTTGATCATTATCCTTCTGGATGGAAATATCACCTCCAAAGAATAAGAGACAGTATGGGGAAACCTCTGTACAATCATATAAGTAGATCTGCAAGGTGAATGAAAGAGCTTTAAAACACTTCAGACACTGAGAAGATTACTACCAAGTAATTCCTATCACCACTTGTATCAATAGGAGTTTCCTTCAAAACAGGGATTATTTTGCTAATGTAATAATAAAACGTCACTAAGTTAATTCCAACTCATGAAACACTACGGAGGACAGAGTATAACAAAGCAGTTTCCAAAGCCATACATCTTTCCAGACTCTTCCCAGGGCCTGACTTTTCAGTTCACAGCTTAGCATCACCAACACTCTTTCATTAATGCAAAAATTCACTGATAAAATAATGGAAATCAATACAGAAGACAATCCATGTTAAATAAGTCATCTTTATTTCAGAAAATACAGAGACTTCTAGGTCTTTAAAACTATAGCACTGTTCTTTAAACAATGTATTTTCTGAATGGCAAAATGGAGATTAATCATGTAGCTGAAATTTATTTTTTATCTATTTTTACGTTCACTATGGAAAAAACGTCAAATTTTTATGTCAGCATTCAGTGAGGTATTCAGGTGTGCTAACAATAATTCATCGTATAGTGTAAAACTTTTGTAAACTATGAAAGCCTTTTATTTCTTGAGAGTAGGCTCTGAAACAAAATTCTGCAAATGAAACAGCCTTATTAAAATGCACACATCTATCCTGAAACTGAAATGCATAAAAGTATAGAAAGTGTAACAAAGTACAAACTGTTCACAATGGTGAAAACAATTATAAACTGTGACAAGAATGGTACTGAGATGCATGTTAGTGGAGTGCTCACTTACACTACTTGTTCTCATCTTCAGGTGGTAGATAAGCCACTTGTAGTGGAAGTCTGTCTGTTCCACGTTCACAGATTTAGGATGAATGGCAACTAATCCATCAGATTTTGTGTACACTTTCACCCTTCAAGAAATTAAAAGAGTTAGGTATTATTGGTGTGACAAGAGTCCAGAAGAAGAGCTGCACAGTAAATCGGTCTTGGGGGGAACTGTGTAACAATGAAAGCAATTTTTTTCCTAAAGGAAAAACAAACTGGGGAGGAGGGGTGCAGGGAGGAACATATGCAACAATGAATGAATGGAAATCCAAGTTCTCTATAAACTTAAACTAAAATCTCGATTAAAATAAAAAAAATTAGAGTTAAAACATCTTTTGCATGATCCTTTTTAAAATAAAAAAACAAGAAACCAAAAAATATGTAAGACTTACTAAAAATAGAATTGAACCCCAGCTCTTTAAGTCTCTGAGGGAAGATGAAACAACCCACTACTGTCGCGGTGACTGACTTCGCAGCACCCTCACAGGACAGAGCAGAAATGCCCCTCAGGGTCCCAAGCTGCCCGTCTTCCCTCCGCGGAGGTTTGCGAGTTTCAACACCCGCTATCAGTCAGCACCCGAGTGCTTTAAGGAGAGCACACCAGGGTTCCTGCACAGATTACACAGATAACCACACACAGGCTGGCGCCCAAAAAGAACAAACCAACCAGCCTTCAGAGCTGTGGAGTCAAACAACTCATAGCTAAACCGACAGCCTTTCAGAGGCTACAAATGACGAAGGAGGGACTGCCCACCTTTCTCCTGAAGAACCCAAACGCCAGCGACGTGCTGCCTCTGGGTAGCAGTACAGTAACGCCCTCCATACTATGTCGTCAAGGCTAACAGACTGGAAAGTACCAGACCCTAACACAGCTCTGTAATGCAGATACCGAAATGTACTCAGAACAAGGGAAGCATTTCAGTGTTCTACTATTGCATCATAACCCATAACCCCCAAAATAGGCCTTAAATGGAAGAAAAACTTTCTGAAATAAATTTTAAAAGCTTCACAAGTTATGTAGTCAGATGGATATAAAGTATTGGAAGATTTTTAAAAAACTGAGAAAAAAATTCTGATGGGATAAAAATACTGAAGATTTTGTTAAAAAATTACACTGATTTTAAAGAATTTTAAAATATGTTTCAAAAGTTATCACACTTAGATCCTGTCATTTCAAAATAGGAATACACTGGAAGAGCTCTACCTTGAACCGCTTTAAATGACTCTCAGTTCCTAGAGCTTTGTGATACTGACAGACCTTGTACCCCATCTATAGACATTTCATTTACCATGCAAAGGCATGTGACTGCGTGGATCACAACAAACTGGGGCTAATTCTAAGAATGGGAATCCCAGAACACTTGATTGTGCACCAGGAGGCAGTCCTCAGAACAGAGCAGGGAAACACTGCACGGTTCAAAATTGGGAAGACTGTACACAAGGGATGTGTCCTATCTCCATACCTTTTCAACCTATATGCAGAACAGATTATCCAGGAATGAGGAGAAATGTGGCATAAGAAATGGAGGCAGACTCATCAACAATCTGTGTTATGCAGATGACACAACCCTGTTAGTTCAAACTGAGGAGAACCTGAAGCACTTGCTGCAGAAGGTCAAGGACTGCAGTCTTCAATATAGATTGAGGCTCAATAAATATCAAGAAGACAAAGATTTTCACCAGTGGGTCAATTGGCAGCATCACGATAGATGTTGAAGAGATTGAGATTGTTCAAGGTTTTGGTTTGCTTGGTTCCACAATCAACACTCTTGGTACCAGCAGCCAGGAAATTAAAAGATGAATTACACTGGGAAAGCCGGCTGTCAGAGACCTTGCCCAAGTACTGAAGAGCAACAATGTCAGTCTGATTCTAGGCCACAGTTTTTGCAATTACTTGCTATGCTTCAGAAAGCTAGACAATGACTAGGGATGACAGGAGAATTAATACCTTTGAGCTATGGTTCTGGAGAAGAGTACTGAATATACTATGACTGTCAGGAGAATATACTATGGACTGTCAGGAGAACAAACAGGTCAGGTTCATCCTGGAGAGGGTGAGACTAGGCTGCTCCTTTGGAGGCAAAGATTCTGAATCTTCATCTGACATACTTTGGACATGTTGCAAGGAGGAACCAGTCCTTGGAGAAGGACATCATGCTTGGGAGGGTGGAGGGACAGCACAGGAGAGGAAGACCCTCAATGAGATGGATTGATTCAGTGACTGGCATAATGGCATTAAGGTGTGTCAGAACCGCTAAGACTGGCACAGGATAGAGCAGGCCTTAGGGCTGCTCTTTTCAGAAGATCTGAAAAGTCACAACATTTTTGCCCAATTATGAAATCACTGTCAAGATTCATTATTCAAAATAAAATATTTTCCTCACCTGACCTGTCAACAGTTTAATCAATGCCACCCTGCTATCCTGTCTGACTATTACGGAATGGGGTGGGAGGTGTTTGCAAATTAATGCATTAAAAGGCCAAACAACAAATAGTTTAGGCTTTCAAATAAACTGACACTAGTCCTCAACTATGCAGGTATACAGTAACAAAGCAGACAAATCCATGTGGGAGCATTCTAATGAAACTACAAAAACAAGCTTCAGGCCTACAGGACACAGTCTGCTGGTCTCTGTCTTGTTTAGGCTAAAGCAAAGCACCAATCCAAAGATAAGTACATTAATCAAAAAATAAAACTCTCACAGGATGAGCGAGAGATTATAAAAATGTATTTTAAAGAATTATCTACGGGGCTCTGGTGGCCTAGTGGCAAGAAGCTGTGCTGCAATCTCTAAAGAATTCTCTAGTAAGTAACAGTGCACTGCAGTTACAGATAGAAAACATTAGCAAGTATTGAAGCCAAGAATACTAAGATCATTTAGTAACATGTGAGATACCCAACGATAAATAAATCAGAAATGAAAATCCAATTAGCGTTAAGAACCTGCACTGCAATCCTGCAGGCATGTGGTATGCTCTGCCGGAGGATGGGCAATCTCACCTCGTGCAACTAACTGCCTCTGAAAACCTGCTGGTGGCTCAGCTATGGGTTGGTTCCAACAATAACAACCTGTCCAGTAAAACTGGGTTTCTAAATCTCAACAATATTGATTTTGAACTGCTGTGTTCTGTTTTGGGGAGGGGCTTTCCTTGCAATAGAGAAGGTTTAGAAGTCACTGGCCCCTGAATGCACCATGTCAGAAGTACAGTCCCCTCAGCTCTGACAACCACCCATGTCTCTAAACTGTCAAATGTCTGTGGGGGCAAAAATCCTCCCTGGTGGGGAATTCACTCTATCGTTAAAATGTCTTATATCTCCTCCTATTTCATTCACGTTTATAATCACAGTTTGACTATGTTACATTAATTTCAAGTATCTGGTCACTACACAGTAACTGGAAGGAAGCTCTGGGGCATAACCTTTGGGGAGTTGTACCGCTAACCCCAATGCAGCACCTCTGTCTCTTCAAATCCACTTAGGAACCCACAGCAGAAACATGGGACAGCTCCTCGCCTGTGACTGTCACTGTAAGCAAACCAGTAAGAAAAGAAAAACAAACCCAAACCCCACTGGTAGCTGGGTCAATTCTGGCTTGCTCAGTAAGTTTAAACAGCAATAAGTGAGCTTAAATAATAACAGTACATCAAAACAGAAATGTCATCTGATAAGTGTGGTATTACAAAAACCATGTCTCAAATAAAAATAAATAGAACTTTCAGAAATTTGGAATCACTTAGGATATTATTTCTTAAAACATTCACTTATTACTCCACTGGGCCATTATTTAATGGCTCTTGATAATTCTAAACCACTGTGCTTTCTAAACAGGTACTATAGATTCACAAACCACTAGCTTCTGGTTAACTGCCAGGTTCTTGGGATCCCTAGCAGTATGAGTTCATTTACTAAACAAAAAGTCAAGTCACTGTTTCTAATTACCGCTGAAGTTATCAGTACATACATTTAACTATTTTTCCCCTCAAGAAATGAAGTGATTAAATTTTCCCCTAAAGGGCAGTTTTTAAATTACTTAGTTTACAACTAGAAGAAAATCAAGCCAAACCAAAACCTAGTGATTTCTACTCAGACCCTGATTTTTATAACCAATTTCCATTTATAAAATGCACTGTGGCTGTCCTATTTTACTAACACTCTCTGTGAGTAATGAGTGACAGGGGAGGTGGACTCCAAGGACAGACTGTCAGGGAAGTGGTGTGTGTAAAACAGTCTGCTTCCTTCTAAATGATCACAGGTCGAAGGAAGAATATGACCCATAAGCTAATGACAAATGGACACAAGAAAGTCCTGTTAACCACAGGATTTCAAACGTTTCAAGGAAATTTTGCAAATAAGAACAATCTTCAATGCTTACATTTTTCTTTTTTTACCCAAATTTGGTCGGATTTTAGCAACTTTAGGGTATAAACCAGCACAGATAACAGCTTTAATTATCTTCTCATTATCTATAGGAGTGGAAAGATAGAAAAAGTAAAATACTAGTATAATGGACAACAGGAGCAAATTATTTACACTATATTTTCTG
This sequence comes from Elephantulus edwardii, assembly GCF_000299155.1. Classification (NCBI taxonomy): domain Eukaryota; kingdom Metazoa; phylum Chordata; class Mammalia; order Macroscelidea; family Macroscelididae; genus Elephantulus; species Elephantulus edwardii. Next base: position 1,535,014 of record NW_006400118.1, read on the forward strand.
CTTTACCTGAGTTTATATTAGATTTTGGATCTTTAGGACTTTTACTGCTTACAAATCCAGCTCCAAGAAGATGCTCAGCAAACTGCCCTTTCATGTTATGCAGCATCTAGAGAGCAACGGTAACAAAGACAACTCGAACATCTCTGGCAGAGACAGAAGGCATACGCTAAAATACGCAGCTGCACGCTTCCCAGAATCAGGGCTATCCTTAAGCAAAAACGAGATGTATTAGGGCCGCAGTAAGCAAACTACAGCCTGGAGGTCGCTGCCTCTTAGCGTAAAAAGTTTTCGCAGAGCACAACCCATTCCATGACACACACGGTTGTTCTTGTACTCCATGAATGGTGGTTCTTACACTCTATACATGGTTGTTCTTGCACTACATACACAGTTGTTCTTCCACTACACACATGGTTATTTTACTCTCTATACATGGTTGTTCTTATACTCTATACACGGTCCACGCATGGCTGTTCTTACATTACACACATAGCTGTTCTTAAACTCCATGCATGGCTGTTCTTACACTACATACATGGCTGCTCTTGCACTACATACATGGTTTTTCTGGCACTACACTGGTAGGACTGAGTGGTTCCAACAGAGATGCTATACCCTACAAAAGTCCAAAATACTTATCTCGCCTGTTTTTAAATAAGAAAAGCAAGTCTCTTTTAGGACATAACCAATGAATGACATTCAAATACTACTCCATTCCACAAAACAAATTATTAAAACAAAATAATGCCTAAAATCAACCTCCCTATCCATCGTTCAAATATACCCACATATTTAAAACTTTTTAAACCCAAGAACTATTATTAATTAATTTATTATTATTAATTTGCACTTAATCTTAAGTCCATTTATTTTTAATTTTCCTTATTTTAAAAGAAAACCACTATTCAGATAAAAATTATATAGAGTTCAATAAAGTAAACATAGAAAAGTACAAAGACTAAAGAAAATTTCCTCAATATTCTCAGAAACAGCCATTTAGTAAACAAGACCGCAGGTATGTTGTACTTATACAACTGCATCCATATGACATTGTTTCCATATATGGAGAGAGAGTTAACCTATACACTTAATCAGCTCTACTTACATAATTCCTAATACAATGTAAAAGGTATGTAAATTGTACTTTATGCTCCCCTTAAATTTAGAGGACTGCTGTGGCCACTTAATTGCTTCTTCCGGAATACTTCCAATCTGTGATTGGATGAATCCATGGATACAGAGGACCTTCTAGATACTAACAGACAACTATGATTAACTATCAGTTCAAAAACAGTCAGACTGGATTGACCAGTGCTTACGTACTAACTTGACATAAACAATTTTCCATTTTCAGCACATCAATGATCCTGCTTCGTAGGTATGGCTGGTCTCTCTCTCCTCCAACCCTAGAGCTCCTTCCCACAGGATCAAAGCTGCTCTTGAAATCTACTATCCCTGACAGGAATGGCGTATCTAAAATCAAGGTCAGCACAGGGTTACTTGTGCTTTCTTAAGTGCAGTGGATGATTTCACCCAGATTAGTAGGTAAATGCAAGTTAAGTATCTTGCTTATTGGATATTTTGCCCTTAATCACAGCACAAAAGTTGTTTTTATAAATGTATTAAAGCTAATAGTAGTTTGAAGAAGAAAATAAAACAGAAATTAGAGAGCAGATAAACTATATTAATTGAAAGTTTTTTTAAAGGATTTTGCAAACTTAAGACTATTTAACATTATAAAAGGATATATATTATGAATATAGCTAACCTTGTACAGCCACTCCTGGTTTTTTATTACCATTATTTTTACATTTTCTGAGATTATTACCTTTACATTCTTATTTATAGCTAGGCTTTCCAACCCTGTTTTGTATAAAATACACATCTGAGTAGTAGCAATGCAGTTAATTTAGCACTATTTCTGAATACTCCACGATTCATTTCTTAATAGGCAACATATTATTAAGAACAGCTCACAAACAGTATTTTGTCAAGTGCTTTCTTGACTCCGTCTTGACTTGTCTACCTACTTGAATTAGTATCTTGACTGGGCAGAATATTCTCAAAATGACACATGGATTTGGTAATCTTCTCTCTTATTCTGGCTCATTTCATTTTCTATTGCAGAAAAATCCTTGTATCTCTGAATACATAATCAATTACACTTGAATTTTTATGCAGTCAACATTATCTTCATAATGGATCACCTAATCTTCCTTTGCGCAAATTTTTCACTTAATGCTTTAATCTTTTAAAGCTGTATTCATCAACTATGATCACTTCAAACCTTTCTTGTGGCAGTGTTTATTTTCAAAGGGTGTCCATTTTGTTCCTTCTGGTTTTATTTACTCAGCAGCCTTTTATTTCTTCCACTGGTTTATTTTAGCTGTGTTTCACTGAATTCCTATTGTTAACTTGTTCATATTGCTGAAGCAGCTGCCTTCCTTTGTGGAGCTGTGCTATTTTCCACTTTTTTTATCTTCCGTTTTACCTTCTAAATCTGCATAGGTGTCAAGTCTCTTTTTTTGCTCATGAATGGAGAGTACAGATAAAGACATAGGAGAATCATTCTTTTGCTTCTTTTTACATGGAGATTTGTCAAATGCCCAGTTCACACCAGAGTTTGGATGTATGTTTTTTAAGAGAGTGTGAAGACATTGCTAACCTCACTGGCTGCAAGGTTGATGTGGTCATTGTCTAGAGAGCAGGAAATGGAACATGGGAGCAAAGGGCAATGGGCATCTCTGTGAAAGGGCCAGAGGGAGGGAGACTAACAGAGACGCTCACCACCTAGAGCAGACAGCAGACAGAGCCTGTACCCCAGCCCTGTGCTGCCTCTGGAGCCACAGGAGCAGCAAGAGGTCCACGTATTCATCGTGGACTCACAGGCTTGACTCAGAACTCCAAGGTTTATTAGGAAAATGGGTTAGAAAGTTGGAGAGGCAAAGAATATAAGGCAAGTTCAGACTTAATCCAACAATCCCAAGCCATATTAACAAGGCACAATTTTTCAATTAGTAACAGCACGGGTTCGGTTCAGCAGCACAAATTCAAGAAGTCTCTGGACTCCTCAATCATGCAGCAACTTTATCTCACAGCAGTTATAAATCGCTTTTCCTTCAATCTTCCGGCCTTTATTCCAGGATTCCTCTGGTTATACTCTGTCACAGTCTCTTCACCACTATGACCAGGGTCTCACGCCAATCTCTCTCAAGATCTGCTGCTCAGTATGGGAAGCATTTTCTCTCTTATCCTAGTCCCACCGCTGTTGATGACTTACAAGACCTGCGGTTAAGGGAGCTGGAGACCAGAGAGGTCTTAAAACTTTTAAGCCAATACCACACTCACTTTCTACCATTTCAGGTATTCCTTTCTTGAAATGTTTTCATTACATTAAATCACAAGTTAAAGATACATTCTCTGATATTTTAAAATAATATTAAAGTATGAGGCAGACACAGTAAATGAGTTTAACTGAACTTTCTCCTGTATATTCTGGAATCTTTTTTCAGTCATAAATTTTTAAACATTACTATACTAAGTTATATATTCTTCCTTGTTTTGATGCAACAGATTTAATAAATATTTTCTATTATTTTGTATAATTACGCAACCTTGGAAAATATGCTTAAATAATTAACTTTTGTTACCCAACTATTAAACAAAATAAACACATGCATTCATTAGTCTAGTATACATGTGAGTAACTAAGAAGCTAGCATCATTACCTGAAGCGTGTTTGAAGACAGAAAATACTCCCAGCAATAGTCTTTTTCGTATCTGAAACCACGTCGCCTAGCTTCTTCCCAGCCCTATCAAAGAAATGAAATCCATTTATTATCAATTTTCAAAGCAACGATGGGTTATTAGTTTGGTTTTAAAAAAGCATTTAACTCTATTTCCTTTTTTTTTTTTTAAAAAAAACAAAAAAAAACAAACAAACACAAAACAAACAAAACGCAACAACCAACCACCAAAGCTACAACTTTAAAAAGATCTACAAATTAAAGCAGCATAAACTCCTTAAAATTCTAGTTTTATGTTTAAAAGAGATATATAACTAGGTATTTCTGTCATCACAGGAGACTAGAGCGAGGGCTACATGGTGGAGGGGACCTGGGGGAGGGTTTGTAAAACAATGAAAGAATCTTTTCTTTTACTTTTCCATAATTTTTGAACCAAGGAACTAAAAACTGTTAGTCAAATTTGTGTCTTCTAGGTTGCAACACCCCCATGATACATCTTCAAGGATATGAATATGTACGGCCAAGCACAATCAATAAGAGTGCATCTAAATTCCAAAATCAATCTCCATAATAGTCTATGTGTTTCCTACTGCCAAAAGGGCCCTTTAGAGTAGTGAGAGAAGATCTTCACCCTGAAACCCACAGCGTCCCTTTTCAGCAGGAAGTAGCTAAGAGAATACGCCATCCCCTTTTCCTTATGACTCAGGGTGAAGTCTCTCTCAGGGAGGAGTGATAGGGAATGGCAAAGGACACACTGACAAAGAAGATTAATCAGAACTGGCTTTGACAAGCACTGTGGCATTTGGACAAGAATAAACTGGGAGGAGGGTAGAGAGAATAGTGCAACAATGAATGAATGGAAACCCAAAATCTCTGTAAATGTTTATGAAAATTAATAAAATATAATTATAGAAAAAAAAATTCTAGTTTTAAAGCAGTAACTACCATAAAATATTCAAGTGATTTTTAAATGTGAGTTATCTGGATATTTTACACAAAGTATTTCAATAAGGTACATATGTAGTGATTTAAAAAACACAACAACATGCTTGTGGAACAAATTTCAATGTCAAAAATTTGTTTTTATTATTTTGTGTGTGTGTACCGTCAAATCAGATCTGACTGGTACAGGAGGAGATATTTCCTTCTCCAGCAGAGCATCTGGTGGATTCGAACCGAGTACTTCTAGGATTGCAGTGCACCTTCTTGCCACTAGGCCACCAGAGCTCACCACACCATTAGATATTTTTGATTCTTTTTTTGTTAGGTTGGGCAAAAAGGCTGGAAAAATATGTTTATGGAGCTAAAGGAAAAAGATACACATAAAACTTTACCTTTTTATAATAAAACAATCTAGACCTACAGTAAAAAGATATTTTATCTATAAACCAAACTATACTTAAATATTGCAAAGATGAGTGGCAAATGTTTACTATCAGATAAGCCTGGTTTGGAGATGTGTCCTCAAAATCTCCCCTAATCTTAGCAACATATCTAATTATGATGTTCATTATCAAAATATTTATTTTATGTGACTACAGGTGTAGTTTATTCATTAAAGTAGTAGCATTCCAGTAAGATGTGAACTGAACAGTTAAAAAAAATTTTAAAAGAAACTGTTTAATCTTCACCTTAGAACACATCACAAAGGTATTGTGTATATTACCCTAAATGCTCCCTGAATTCTTTACAAAGGCTCTGAAAAGTCTTTTACCATATCCTTCTTTTAAAGAGTCTCAGTAAGCAATAAAAATACATGGTAACTGCCATTTCCAATACAGGGTTTTTTAAAAACACTGAATTTCTTGCTTGTTCACTTAAATAAATCACCAAAAATAAAAACATTTTTACCTCAAATGCATTCACAACTGTCAGATGGTCACTTCTAGAATCCTTTGCCAATTCCTTTCTTCTTGCATCTGCAATTTTTTCTTTTCCCTTAAAGTAACAAGGAAAGACAATTTATATTGCTCTGAGTCTATGGAATGAAGAACAGTATCTTAGTAAATTGCTAATAAAACTATACGGAACAATTATTCTCTCTATGTGAAAATATTCAGGCTTTTCTTTTTCTTACCAATGGAATGACAAAGGGATCTTTGAAGCTGAGACTAGCAGCAATAGTGAGAACAGGGTCTAAACAACAAAACAGAGCACCAAATAGAATCATTTTTCCAATGTGTGGCTCGACTGGCAACCGTGCTAAGTGGACTCCAAGAGGGGTCAATTCTTCCTGTTTATCCAGCGCATTCTGTAAAACAGGGAAATACGCCTGTTAAAGCATTACAGTTAAAGTAAAAGCAAACAACCCCATCTGACAGGTCACTCCTCATTTTCTCAAGTTCAAAAGTCTTAACACTTGTCCAGTTTCAGTTTTTTACATCAAAACATGTTCTAAAGTAAATAAAATATTGGAAATTTAAACAAATCACTAACTTGGTTTTATCATAAATATATATAAAAAATACTATGCAGCACGCAGGAGCAATAACTTTATAAATGATTACCTAACTTGGGAGGGACTGGAGAGTATTACGCTGAGTGAACTAACTCAGTCCCACAAGAATAAATATTGTATAAGATTGTTATCACAGAATGAGTATAAGGATCCAGGAGGGGTGGGAAAGGCTGGAAGCAGAGGGATGTGGATGTGCAGGGGGAGGAGGGGATTAATCATTGGGTTGTACAATTTGATGGGTGGGGGGGTGAGGGAAATTGAAAGAATTTGTTCAAATTTGTATTAGAATTTTGTATATAAAGTAGTAGAGAAAATAAAATATTATTTAAAAAAATAAATAAATAGTCTGCCCAAAGAGAAAATCACTCAATAAAATTATGGGGGAAAAAACATACACACATACACAAAAAACCGGCAAGCTCCACAGAAGAAGAAACACCCTGCTAAGAGACAAGAGGTGAGAGCTGAGCTGAGGTATCTTTCTTATCAGAGAGCTTCTCAGAGACATTTGTAGTAGCTGCGGGGGGCAAAGAAGGTAAAAAAAGGCCATGGACGATCCAAAGGAGAGATAGAGAGAGGGGCTGGTGAAGAGATGCTCTCTGGGGCTCAGAGGGCAGGGCTTACACACTTGACACAACAATAAAGCAAAAGTACACAGGATCACAAGACTCTACTTCAAATCTTCTCTTTCTCTGAAATGTGACTAACCTGATACTACATTGCTAATACCTATGGCAATGTATTTCTCCGCAGGATATCATGTTTATTCCAAACTATCATTATTCCATGTTTCAAATAATATAGCTACAAAAGTTATTTAAACATAAACTTCCAGTATGAATTAAAGTAACTAGGCACAACAGAAGACAAGATACAAGGAAAAATGACAATTAGAAACAGATCTGTAATAGGCCCAATCTTACAAAAATTCCCAAAGATTAAAAAAAAAAAAACCAACTCAAGATTACAACTTGTATATGGAATACAGCATAATCTTAATACCAAAAATAAAGACATCTGAAGAAAAGTAAAATAATAAAATTTTTAAAAATTTCATAAAGAGTAATTAAAGAGGAAAAGTTATATATCAATATTGAATAAAATCGATTTCAAGAACAAATAAGAGATGAACATAACTCTTGATAAAAAAGGTCAATGTATCAAAAATTATAACTGTAAACCACAGAGATCTTTAATATCACAATCCCAAAATATACTAAGCAAACAAGTATAGAATTAAATATACAAAATACAATTAAATAATAGAGAATTCAATATATTATTCTTAATAATGGTCAGAACATCAAAAAGGAACCAAATGATTCAAGCATCAAAGTATTGAAAAGGAACCAAATCAAACAAGCAACACCATAAACAATGAGGACATAGAGATATTTAAAAAGCACTATATCCACTGAAAGTAGACTCCACAGGCTCTCCTAGTGGATACACATCATTCTTAATGATACGGACTTGATAAACAATTTTTGGTAAATATAAAATTGAAATCATACCAAATTATGGAAATTATAAAAATATGTCTATAGTTACAAAAAGAAAACAACACATGTGCTGATGGGGATGTGGAAAAACAACTGTACACTGCTGGGAGAAATGCAAACTGGAGTACTCACTGTAGGAAACAATTTGGTACTTTCTAAAAAAGTTAAATATAGAAATAGCATGGCCTACCAATTCGAATGTTTCAAAAGAAATGAGCGCAGAGATGTAAACATACTTATACACCAGTGTTCCTTGCAGCACTACTGCAAATAGTTAAAAGGGAGAAAAGAACACAGGTCCATCAACAGATGAACGTTATTGTTATGTGCCATCAAGTCGCCTTCAACTCATAGCAACCTCACGTACAAAACCTCTGAACCCTGCCTTATCTTGAGCAGTCTTACAGACTCCGAAACATCTACCCCCTTTATCGCTTTTACTGTGTCAATCCATCTCCTCTGGGGTGTTCCTCACCTGTGCTGTCCCTCCACCTTTCCAAGCACGATGTCCTTCTCCAAGGACTGGTCCTTCCTGGCCATGTGCCCAATGTATGTGAAATGGAGCTTCAAAATCCTTGCCTCCAAGGAGAAACTTGGTTTCACCCTCTTCAAGACAGACCTGTTTATTCTCTTGGCGGTATGTTCTTCTCCAGCAACACAACTCAAAGACATTGATTCTTTTTCCATCATCCTTAGTCATTGTCTAGCTGCCAGATGCATAGCAAGTAATTGCAAAGGCCATGGCCTGAGTTGGGCACATCTTAGTGTCTAGACTGACATCATTGGTTTTTAGCACTTTGGAGAGGTCCCTGATAGCAAACTTTCCCAGTGCAATTTATCTTTTGATGTTCTGGCTGCTGATACCAAGAGTGTTGATTATGGAGACAAGCAAGCTATAAATGGCCTAGTGGTGAGAATCTTTGTCTTCTTGTCATATTTCAACGAAGAGACGCTTCTCTGAATGTGCCTGCCAAGCTGTGCCAATAAATCTGGAGGACAACTGCCTGGAAGAGATCCATATTCATTCTCATTCTAAAAGAAGGTGATCCAACAGAGTGTGGAAATTATCAAAAAGTTTCACTCATATTGCATGCAAGCAAAATCCTGCTTAAGATTATCCAATAATGACAGAGAGAGTACACTGAAAGAGAACTACCAGAAATACAAGCTGGGTTTAGACGAGGTCATGCCACTACAGACATAATCACCAATGTCAGGTGGATCTTGGCAGAAAGTAGAGAGTACCAGAGGAATGTCTGTTTCATTGCCAATGGAAAGGTATGTGACTGTGTGGATCACAACAAATTGTGGCTAATCTTGAGGAGAATGGGAATCCCAGAACACTTGACTATGTGCATGTGAAATCTATACTCAAACCAGGAAACAATCCTCAGAACAGAGCAAGGAAATACTACATGGTTCAAAATCAGGAAAGGAGTCCATCAGGGATGTGTCCTGTCTCCATACCTTTTCAATTTATATGCAGAACAGATCATTCAGGAGGCTACGCTTTATAAGAAGACATGTGGCATCAGGATTGGAGGAAGACTCATCAATAACCTATGTAACACATGTCACAACCTTGGATACTGAAACTGAGGACTGTAGTCTTTAATACGGACTGAAATTCAACATCAAAGAGCAAAGATTCTCACCACTGGGCCAACTGGCAGCACCACAAGAGATGGCTAACAGTTTCAGCTTGCTCACCTCCATAATCAACACTCTTGGTACCAGCAGCGAGGTGATCAAAAGATAAATTACATTGGGCAAGTCTGATGTCAGAAACCTCTCCAAAGTGCTAAAAACTGATGATGACAGTCTAGAGACTAAGGTGTGCCCAACTCAGGCCATGGCCTTTACAATTACTTGCTATGCATCTGACAGCTAGACAATGACTAGGGATGATGGAAAAAGAATCGATGTCTTTGAGTTGTGTTGCTGGAGAAGAACATACTGCCAAGAGAACAAACAGGTCTGTCTTGGAGAGGGTGAAACCACATTTCTCCTGGGAGGCAAGGATTTTGAAGCTCCATCTCACATAATTTGGGCATGTGGCAGGAGGGACCAGCTCTTGGAGAAGGATCATGCTTGGAAGGGTAGAGGGACAGAGCAGTAGAGGAAGTTCCTGGATGAGATGAACTGGCTCAGTCACTGGGATATTGGGATGTGGAAGTCAGTGGGCCTGACTCAGGATAGGACAGGGTTCAGAGCTATTGTAGGGTCACTATGAAGTCACAGGTGACTTGATGGCATATGACAATAACAATGAGCATAGAATTTTATGTTTATACGCTCTATATTCTAAATAGAAAATAGAACAATAAAATAAAATTTACCAGTTCCATTAGGTGTTTAATGGAGAGCAATACCGCCTCATTTGATGGTGGATCCATTAATCGACTTAGAAAATAAGCAATTCCACCCAGTCTTAAAATCTGAGGGGAAACAAATTAAAAAAAAAAAAAGCATATCTACTTAACAATATAGTCCTGCTTTTGCTGATCATTCAAAACATTAAACCTATACAAAATATACATGCTATTTCATTAGAACGAACAAAAACCAATTTCAATTTCATAAGGGCATATTTTAATTACCAAAGTCTGTAAGTAAGAAAAGCAGCTAGTTAAATTTCAAGTAATGAGTACAAGTTATCATTAAAATAAGAGGGCTAATTAAATTTAAAAGTAAAAGATATTGGAAAATAATATATAGCTTATAATTAAAGATGAAAACAAATAATTACTGTAACATTCACTGAGCACTTACTGGAGGGCCGGGCCCTGTTCTAAGAATTACGGTTATTTTAGTAGCTGCCCAATATAACAGAAGTACCTCCAAATAAAACTTGACACATGATTTTAAAACGTCATAAATACCTAATTCATTTCTTAGAGTGGAATGAAAAGTCCTGAGCACAGTTGTTAAAGCTCTAGGCTGCCAACCAAATGGTCAATGATTTGAACGCACTAGCCACTCTGTAGGAGAAAGTCGCAGCCAGAGATTTACAGAAGCCTTAGAAATGCTACACAGCAATTCTACTCTCCTGCAGCACCTATGAGTCAAATCAACTTGATGACAGCAGGGTTTTTAGTTTTCAGTGAAATAAACTTACAAATACTAGTGCACACACAAAAGAAATCTATAAAAGATATTCACCCCTTTTAGTTTAATTCTCCCACCTAATTTTACCTTTATTTGTAAACACAGCTCTTCCAAAGGAGTTCGGAGAATTTCTGGCAACTGATAGTCATCTAGAAGGCTTGCTCTAAGACCATTGTAGAGATGATAGCAATGACCAGGTTGAACTCTTTAAAAAAGGGGGATGGGGAAGGAAGAGTAGAGAGTTTATCAATGACTTTTAGATTGCAGAGTAAACAGCTGGCAGGGAAATGAGCTTATCTTTATTATAAGATACATAACTAATTATTTGTTCATTTAATCCCGTATTATTTCTCACTTGCTTTGAGAAAAAATCTCTTAATTCTCTAAACCTATGTTCTAGTTTTTAGAAAGACAACAAACTCTCCTCTGCACCCCTAGTATTTTAGGTTTCAACTTGTAGCCCACAGATTCCAGACTTGACGCTCTGTATCAACAACATCCTTCCGCTGTCCTGGTGGCACAACGATTAAGCAGTTAATGGCTACAGAAAGGCTGCCAGTACAAACCCACCAAGAGTTCCACAGACAATATTTAGTGATCTCTTTCTGTCAAGATTACAGTCTTGGAAACTTACTATTACAACTGTACCATGTCCTAAATGTCACTACAAGTCTGTCAACTTGGTAGCACACAGTATCAATCAGTCTACTTAAGGGGGGGGGGTGAGTACTGTAGAGTGCGAAGGAACCGATTCACAGCTGACCGACCCTCTAGTGGGTTTTCAGAGGCTGTAAACTGTCCATCTTCATTCCACAGAGAAGCTGGTGGAAGTGAATCACATACTCTGCGACTGGCAGTGCAATTCCTTACCAGTAAGCCTCTGTTGTTAAGTGCCGGCGAGTCAGAGGTGACTCTCAGCGACCCTATTAATGAAAATCCTCAAAACCTGTGTGACTGTCATCGTTTCTCCAGGTTCATACGGTTTCTGAAGACAAGCTATTGTGGAAGTGGATACCACTCCTGCTTCCAAGCTTGTTTTAATCAGGGAGCTCCACCAAACACTGTCCGCCATGGATAATCATTATTGCATTTGACATATCAGTGTCACAGTGTTCAGCTTCACAGCGACCACAAGTGATCTCTGTATGGCATGTGGACACACCATGGTTATACAACCTACAAGAATGTTTGACCAAAAACAATTCAGTATTTTACCATTCCAGCACACCCAAATGTTGGCAAACTCTGGGCCAGAGACTCCCAGTTCATCTGGCAAGTCCGCTCTGCCGACCCCCACTTGTGGCAAAAAGAACACCACAAGCACCCTGAGCAGGGGAGACTCTGAGACATCGAGACATCGCAGAAACCAGTAGACCCTACACAGACATCAGAAGTGAGCGCTGCTGCTCATTGCAGGTTGCTGGGCAACATTACACACAAGGAACAGAAACGGAGCTGTAGCCCAATTTCTTAAAGGCAGAACAAACTGACTGAGTTTGCGGGCCACGCAGTTGGGAAAGGGTGAAAGCCGACTATAAGAGTTCACTGCTGAACCTCTCTGAGAGGACAGAGATTGGTGGGCACTAAGACCAACAGCTTGCAAAGATAGCTGGATGAATGAACCAAGGCTAATGGGCAATGGAGAAGGGAATGGCTGGCTTTCTGACCAAAGCAGAAACATGGGAAAGCTTACATAGGGGAGACTATCAGAAAATGATGAAGAGAACCCCTCACTTTCACTCCAGGAAAATGTCAGGTTCTACCACTTGGGTCAGTGTCTGTGCCCAATTAAATTCCTCCCAGGACACAGTGTATACCAAATTCCAGAAAGCAGGCATCTATAAGCCTGAATCAGTACTAGGAAAAGAAAAAAACCTAAGAAAAAAGAGAGATTGCTAGTGTTTCTGAGAAAGACACCAAGCCTAGGCTACCCTCAAGGCACAGTGGTACCGCCACCTTTGGTAGGCAGCCAAGCCACTCCAAAGCCAGGGATCGTAGTCAAGAAAGCTTTCCATAGAACCCAGCAAAGCCTAAAATAAAGGGGGGGGGGGGGCAGAAGACCTAATTCCAACAAAAAATAAGAAGAACATACATACACACAAAAGCAACATCACTTAAAAGCAAAATGAGAGGCAGAGGCAATTTCTCCCATGAATGCCAGACAAACAAAAGATAGCTAATTTTGGATAATGCTAAACAAAGAAAATGAAAAGAGCACTCAGAAATCAAGCTAGTAGAGATCAGGAGAGAACAAAGTAACTCAAAAGGAAATTGAAAAAAACCAAACCACTTCACAACCAAAGAGAAGTCCTAGAACTGAAAAGTAAGTGATGGGCTTAACAGCATAAGTTATAATACTGATGCCACCAATCCCACTGATACCCCCTGGACCTGCTGAATAAGAATCTATACTTTAACAAGACTGCCAGGCAATGAGCGTGCACTTTAAAGTCAATAAACCATTTTTAAAATATAAATCAACTGAATTATAAAAAGCAAGAGAAAGAGTGAAAAATAGAGCTAAACTGACAGAAGATATAAATGAAACTACAAAAAAACCATCAACAGGAAAGAAAAAAAACCAATCAATCCAAAAAGAAATTCCGAATAGATATTCAGAGAGAATTCTCCAAACCTGAGCACTCAACCTGTAAATACAGAACACTGCATGAACCCCAATCAGAAGAGACATGAAAAGATCAACTCCATGCCATAGCTTAACAAAATTCTTGAAAAGCAAAGCCAAGGACAGAATCCTGAAAGCAGTAAAAGAAATACAAAATAACATAGCAAGGATCCACCATATGATATAATACAGATTTCTCAAAAACACCCCCTACAGGTCCAGCAATAACAGAGTAACATGTAAAAATCACTGAGCATTAAATTATTTCCTTGTGCTTTACTGCCCTAAACCTATCAGCCTATCAGTGTCGTTTACTTTTGCACTTGTCAAGATTAATTAAAGGTATGGAAGTTTTGGATGCTAAAAAGAAAAAAAAACAAACCCCAAAACAAAAACACTGAGCAAAAACAATTGCCAAGTAAGAATTCTTTATTCAGAAAAGCTGCCATTCAAAAACAAGAGTGAAATCAAGACAATTCCCAAACAAACAGAAGCTCTAAGAATCTGCAAGCATTACCTAGTGCTGTGAAGCTGTGCTGTGATCCCAGAGGCACGAGGTTCAAATCCACTAACCGCTCCACGGCAAAATGGGCACAATTTACTGGCACCAAAAACCCACTGTAGCGTGAGCTATGGGTTGGTTCCAACTCGAAGGTACACAACAACAACAATGCAAGGAGTTCTCCAGATAGGAAACGAGAATACTTAAATAAGGATTTGTTTATAACACACAAAAACGAGATCAATTATGAAAATTGCGAAAGGCTGGGCAGTAACGAGGACCAAGTACATATTTTCAAGACATAAACTTAATAATCAAATGCTGCAAATAATATAATACTCAGGCAGAAAGAAATAAAGACAAAATAAACTTTATGAATAAAAGCTGCATTTAACAAGGAGCTCTGGTGGTACAGTGCATTATGTGTTTCACTGTTAATCGAAAAGTTAACATCTCAAGTTCATCAGCTGCTCCCTGCAAGAAATATGGGCAGTCTTTTCGGTAAGGATTTGCAGCACTGGACCTAAAAGTAGGGTCACCATGAGTAAGAATCATCCCCAAATCAAGTAAGAGAAAAAATGTGAAGCAGATACATAAATAGAACACAGGTATTATTGTTTTGTAAAGTCAAGTTGCTTGTGACTCACAGCAACCTTATCGACAACAGCTCTGAACCCTGCTCTATGCTGAGGCAACCTTATGGTCCCTGACACATGTACCCCTATTACCCCAGTCACTGAATCCGTCCATCTCTTCCAGGGTCTTCCCCTCTTACACTGTCCCTCCACCCTTCCAAGCAAGACGTCCCTCTCCAAGGACTGGTTCCTCCTTGCAACGTGACCAAAGTATGTCAGACAAAGTTTCAAAATCCATGCCTCCAAGAAGCAGCCTGGATTAACCCTCTCCAGAACAAACCTGTTTGTTCTCCTAGCAGTCCATGGTATATTCAATACTCTTCTCCAGCACCACAGCTTAAAGGCATCAATTCTCCTTCTGTCATCTCTAGTCACTGTCCAACTCTCTGTGAAGACATTGGCCTGGATTTGGCCACCTTAGTCTATAGACTGACATTGCTGCTCTTCACAACTCTGGAGAGGTCCCTGACAACAGATTTTCCCAATACAACTTGTCTTCTGAAAATTTCCTGGCTGCAGGAACTAAGAGTGTTGATTGTGGAGCCAAGCAAACCAGAACTGTTAACAATCTCAATCTCTTTAGGAGACTATCATGCTACTGCCAATTGGCCCAGAGGTGAGAATCTGTTTTCCTTATGATGAGCTTCCATCCATACTGAAGGCTTAAGTCCTTAACCTTCTACAGCAAATGCTTCAGGTCTTCAGTTGTGGCCAGCAAGTTGTGTCATCTGCATAAAAGAGATTGTTGATGAGTCTTCCTCCAATCTCAATGCCCCATTGTTCCTCATGGAGCTCAGCCTACTGAATGATCTGTCTGACATAAAGACTGAAAAGGTACAGAGACAGGATACATCCCTGGCATACACCTTTCCTGATTTTGAACCATGCAGTGTTTCCTTGATCTGTTCTGACAACTGCCTCCTGGTCCAAGCATAGGTTTCGTCTAAGCACAATCAAGTGTTGTGGGATTCCCATTCTTCTCAGAGTTAGCTACAGTTTGTTGTAATCCGGTCAAATGCCTTTGCACAGTTAAACACAGAGAGACATCCTCTGGTAATCTCTGCTTTCAGCCAAAATCCATCTAACACTGGCTAAAATACTTAGCGCCACAGCCTCTCCTAAACCCAGCCTGCACATCTGGCAGTTCTCTATTGATGTGCTTGTTACAGTCATTTTTAAATCATTTTCAGCAGGATCTTGCTTGCATGTGCTATTATTAATGATATTGTTTGATAATTTCCATACACTGGAGGGTCACTTTTTGAAATGGGAATATGGATCTCTTCCAGGCAACTGGCCAGGTAGCTGTCCTCCAGATTTCTTGGCACGACCTGGTAAGCACGTCCAGGGCAGCATCTGCTTGTTGAAATAGGTCAACTGGTATGCTGTCAATTCCTGTGGCCTTGTTTTTATTGCCAATTCCTTCAGAATAGCTTGAATTTCCTCCTTCATCACCACAGGCTCTTGATCATATGTTGTCAGCCAATTCTTTTTAGTATAGTATCTAAGTATTCCTTCCATCTTTTTATTACACTTCTTGGGTCACTGAACATTCTCCCCACAGCACTCTTAAGTATTACAACTCGAGGCTTGAATTTCTTCTTCAGCTCCAACAGCATTAAGAAATGCTGAGCGAGTTTGTCCTTTTTAATTTTCCAACTCCAGCTCTTTTTATATTTCACTGTAATACTGTGCTTTCTCTTCCTGAGCTGCTCTTTGAAATCTTCTGTTCAGCTCCTTAACTTCTTGAATTATTCCCTTTGCTTTGGCTTTTTGGTGCTCTAGTGAAGGCATTTGACTGCGTGGATCATAACAAACTGTGGCTGCCTCTGAGAAGAATGGGAATCCCAGAACATTTAATTGTGCTAATGCGAAACCTATACTTGGACCAAGAGGCAGTCGTCAGAACAGAGCAGGGCAACACTGCGTGGTTCAAAATTGGGAAGGGTGTACGCCAGGGATGTGTCCTATCTCCATACCTTTTCAACCTGTATGCAGAGCAGATTATCCGAGAGGCGGGGCTCTATGAGGAGAAGCGTGGTGTTAGGATTGGTGGACGATCTATCAACAATATGCGTTATGCAGATGACACAACCTTGCTTGCTGAAACTGAGGAGGACCTCATGCACTTGCTGCAGAGGGTCAAGGACTGCAGCCTTCAATATGGACTGAGGCTCAATGTCAAGCAGACAAAAATTCTCACCACTGGACCAATCGGTAGCATCAGGATGGATGGCGAAGAGATTGAGATTGTTCACAGCTTCAGTTTGCTCGGCTCCACAGTCAACACTCTTGGCACCAGTAGCCAGGAAATAAAAAAAAGTATTGCGATGGGAAAGTCTGCGGTTAGGGACCTCTCCAAAATACTCAAGAGCAACAGTGTCTCTCTGGAGACTAAGGTCCGCCTGATACAGGCCATGGTTTTTGCAATCACTTGTTATGCATCAGAGAGTTGGACAATGACTAAGGAGGATAGAAGGAGAGTTGACGCCTTTGAGCTGTGGTGCTGGAGAAGAGTATTGAATGCACCATGGACTGCCAAGAAAACAAACAGATTCATCCAAGAGAGTGTTAAACGAGGCTGCTCCTTGGAGGCAAGGATTCTGGGGCTTCACCTGACATACTTTGGACATGTTGTAAGGAGAGACAAGTCTTTGGAGAAGGACATCATGCTGGATAGAGTAGAAGGGCAGCGCAGGAGGGGAAGACCCTCTGTGAGGTGGATTGATTCAGTGACTGGGGTACTGAGATGGGTGCGTCAGGGGCAATGAGATTGGCACAGGATAGAGCATGGTTTAGGGCTGTTGTACATAGGGTCGTTATAAGTCGCAAACAACTCGACGGCACATAACAACAACAACCACAGTGAAGTATCAAGAGTTTGACATTCATTTTGGCTTTTGCTTCTTCCTCCATCTTTGTAATGACCTTTTGCATTCTTCATGGATGATATTCCTGATATCCTCCCACAACTCACCTGGTTTATGGTCTTTGTACTCAAGAGGGACAGACTCAATAGCAAATTACCCAAGACGACTGCCATGATACTCTATACTCAGAATGGTATCCATCTCCTGAGATCATCATTTAGTGTAACGGCCGACTGGCACTAATAAGAAAAGATCCTACTTACAAGATCAGTGCTCTACTTAAAATCAATATGAAACCAAAGACCAACCAGTAACTACTGAAAAGAAAAAAGATAAAGGGACTAGGGAAACAACATGACTGGAAAAGAAACAAACAAGACAAAAAGAATGTGGACACATTATAGCAAGTAATTAGCAAACATTTTCCGAAATTGTCAAATGGAAACCTAACTTGCTGTGTAAAGCTTTTGTCAAAAACTCAATTAAAAACCAGGTGATTATTTGTCAAAGTCTCAAACAAGTAATTTTTCTACCAGTTAAGAAAGTTATTTCAAAAAAAAAAAGAAAGTTATTTCGAGTTCTTAGCACATCACATCAAAGAAGGAAAATACTTGTTATATGTTATGAATCAACTCAAAGCTGACCCTCGCATGTTTTTTCAGAGGCTACAAATTCCACGAGATGTCTCTTTTTGTCCTGGAAGAGCTGGTGGATCTGAACTACCTGCCTTTGGTTTGGCAGCACAACTCCTTATCCACTAGGCCACCAGAGCCTACTCAAACTGTATGACTTCACTCTAAAACTGAACTGTGACTGCTATTTAATTCCCCATTGCGTTTTCAAGGCTGAAATTCCACGGGAGGAGATTACTCATCTTTCTCCCAAGGAGCCCTTGGTGGATTCGAACCTGTGAAGAGGTACAGACTCTGCACAACTCCCTAGGGACTCCATCAACAGAGTATGACCAATTAACATTAGAGAAGATATGGTTAAAAAAAGGATGTACGAGTAACTATCAAGAACAAAGAAAAAGAATTTTGACAAGTCGAAGAAACTGGAGATAAAAATATATACAACTGAAAACTTCTCAAATACTGTCCCAAATAAACTATGATTAACTTTCCTATTTCAAAACTGCCCACAGAAAAATGTGCTACAGTGAAATTTTAAAAAGTATGAAAAGGAAGTCTAAAATTTAACTAAGATTATTAAATGCCAGCTACACATTTATATGGAAAATTGTTTTATATTCTAAAGGCTACCAAATGCAAAATGCTGTGTCTTACCTTCCAGCCCGGCCTTTTCTTTGTTTGGCATTGGCTTTGCTGACCCACTCTGCAGACATGGTACTGATGTTATTCTGAGTGTCAAAATGCGTCTCTTTTATTTTTCCTCCATCTATCACATACACCACATCATCTATGGTAATGCTGTATGCAAAATAGTAAACGTACATCAAAAGCACTATTACTACTGCTGTTGTTGTTGTGTGCCACTGAGCCAGAACTGACCCACAGCTGACCCTCCAGCGAGTTTTCAGGGCCAGTAAATCATACAGAAGGAGAATGTTGATCCTTCTCCCACAGACCTGCTGGTGTACATGAACCACTTATCTTTGGGATGATAGTGTAGCTTTCTACCACTAGGCCACCAGAGTACATTAAACTATATATAGTAGGCTAATTTTTGTTTTTCTTTTACTGGATCAAACGAATGATTTTAATTCAAGATTTTATCACTCTTCCCAACGTTTCAGGGATGAAGCACCCATAGGAGGTATTAGAAGTTATACAATAAACAGTATGAGTTCTACAGATTTCATGCTAAATTTTTCCTTGCCCATGGCCAAATTTTATAGTCTGCCTAACTCGTGACTTTCTGCATATAACTCTTTGTGCAACAGTCTAATATTCAGATATTATACCTGTATATCATCAGTACTTCAACAGGTTGTATAGAGTTACAAAATTTGTGGACAATAGTATTACTCTTAGCCAAAAACTAGACAAAAGTACAAAATTAAACTCAGCTCTCTTGCTTTTCTAGGCTAAGTTTGAGAAAACAGGCAATCAATCAATTTCAAAGGCTGTTTCTGGAGCGAAGTTACATAGGTTAAAAACAAATTTATGTTGGCTTTATAACTAAGTGATATACTGATTTACAGTTATAAGATACACAGAAAACCCATTAAGATACCATGATTCCTAGGATTTCAAAATTTACAGTTATAAACTATATATGTTTAAACAATTTTACCTAGTTTCTGCAATGTTGGTAGCAATAACTATTTTCCGAACACCAGGAGGGGTTTTTTTAAATACCTGTGAAAATAAATACATGAAAACCCTCAACATGTATTCATTTCTGACACATTAATTTTGAAATTAAAGAAATTATTTGTTCACTTTTACCACTTTGTATTCTTTCAACATGGATTTAAGATACATTTGTAGATTACGTAAGGTTTTTAATAATATATATACATCTTTTAATAAATCAAATTTTCCAAAGATGTCAAAATCTACCACCAATCAGATGGGTGAAGCAGCATATAAATTTATGTCTTTTATCAACAGCTGGGTAGTGTAAATGTCTATTTGTGTATTTAAATTAAAAAGTAGAGGGTGAGTGAGGACAAGAATTATGAGGCTCAGCTTTATACTCAGAATCTAAGCACTCAGGCAAATTCTACCACCCAGCCAAGTGGCTGTAAGTGGGCATGCTGTGCCAGTGTTAGTAACTTGAAATTAGACGACAGTTAAAAACAAACAGCTCTCTTCAAATGCTCAAGCTGACAAACAATGCCACCCAGCAGAAAGAAGAGAATCTCCAAAGACTAGATAGAAAACACACCAGTCTGACACAATGTAAAATGGGAACCAAGAGCAAAAACTGTTTCCTAGTTTGGTCACATATTCTCCAACAAAGGCACAAACCACTTCCGGTGAAGACGTCAGAGAGGACAGAACTGCCATGCTGGCATGCTTCTATGCACTCCTTAGAACCAAGAATTCTTTTTCACCATTCTTTCCCTCACACATGTAGACTTTACCATGCAGTGTGTAATGTGGCTGGCTGAGCTGTACTTGGTAATAAGGTATGAGCAGAAAGGACAGTAGCAAGGTCTGGATAAAAAAGGTCCTGGTATTTTCTTGCCAACTGGTAAGTAGAAAAACTTGAGCAGATTGTTAAGACTATCTCATACTAACAGGAGCTCTAAAAACTGTAGTCATAAAACCAATTTGGCTCTGAGAATGCAATGTTCATTTTAATCAGGACAGTTTCTGATAGAGCAAAAACATAGCACATTATAGATAAAATAGGAAGTCCTGTATTGTGCATACACTAATTCCATTAACTAAAAATCTCAAACATCAAGCTGTAGGAAATCATACATAATGAATTTCCATGTTGAGTTACCGTTCCTGGGATTCGTATTTTTTTAGTCAAGAAATCCAAAAGTAACTAAAGTTCTTCAAACTTTTCCCTTTAGAATAAACTTAATAAACACTGATATAAAACTTAGAAAGTAATAAAATAGCACTGGATAAATAATAAAATACATCTCCCAGTACTGACATTAGTGAAACTGTGTCAACAGTAACAAAATATTTAAAGGAATATCAAAAGTAAAACAAAAAGGTACAACTAATTAACAAACTCAAGGGTTAACCAAAATTAAGCAAAGGAAAAAGGGTTTGAGCCTACTAAAGGTACCTTGGGAAAAATACCTGCTAATCTGCGTCAAAAAATCAGTACCTGAAGCACAGTAGTACTCGGACACAAACCAGACAAATAAAACTGCAATGAGAGTTGTCCATTTGGTACAGTAACTTCCTGAAAGTGCACTGAAGTAGCATACTATCTATGGATTATTCCACATGGTGCTTAATTTTATGAAACATATTGGATGAATGGGAATGATTGTATGAAACACAGTGTGAATGAAAAAGAACGTGAAACACAACGTATACAAACTTTATATGCAAATCAGTATAAATTTTTTAAAATGTCCCTTAAAGTAATAAAGACTGAAATCGTACACAGCAGTCCTTAACCCTGCCTCCACCACTGGCCCTCCCTCCATCTGACAGAGTGCCCTCCTGCACTAACTACCTTGCAGGTTGCTGGACGCTTTGCTGCTGATATTTCAAATACCAGCAGGACAAGCCATGGTGGACAGCTTCAGCAGAGCTGCCAGGTGAAGATGCAGAACTAGTCACCCATTTCTGAAAGAAAGAGCTCTCAAACCCCCATGAATCACCATGGAGCACAGCCCAGTGCGTTGCTGGAAGGGGAGCCTTCAGGCTGGAAGGTGCTCAAAATACAAAATAATGTCCATGCAAATGACAAGGATGGAGGAAAGTACTAATTTAGGAACACCTGACGTTGTCAAAAATGCTTCTGACTTGTGGTACTGGTGAAAAGTTTGAATACACTATTAAATGCCAAGAAACCCAAACAAATCAATCTTGGAAGAAGTATAAGCAAGGTAGAGCCAAAGGTGAAGAGTTAATGAAAGAAAAGATCCTCAATGAGACAAACTGACACAGAAATTGCAATAATGAGCTAAAGTATAGCTGACTGTTAATATGGTGCCAACCAGGGCACAGACTCTATGGATGCTATGAGTTGAAGTCTATCTGATAGTACCTAATAACCAATCTTGCCAGACAAAGATGACAAAAGTCCAGGAGAGTTTTACAACATACCTGTGTCTGGTTCACTGTAGGCATCAGTGAATGCAAAGGTATAATAAGAAATTTATCTGAAAAGCATAAAGAAAATAAAACTTTAAGAAAAAAAGTTGCAGAGAAATCTCATTAGACAATTATTGGACAATGAATTTCAGTATTATATAATTTTATTTTACAGTATTAAAAATCTCCTAACAATTTTTATTCTTTTTTAGTTTCTAAGCGTTTCAGCCATTTAGAGATTTTTTCTTCATATATTTCGTATTTAATAAGCATTCTTCCAAATGCACAGAAACATGTGCAAAAGTTGGAAGCAAACCTCTTTATTACTAATCAAAGATCCATGAATTTTGCTTATTAGAATGTACACATACTTCAAGTGGTATATTTTAATCATTTTTTAAAAAGCACCATTTTTTAGAATATATTACTTATTAAATACCCATGTTCTACTTGAAAAATAACACATGTCCAGCTTTCTGATGCACAGCAAAAAACTGAAGATCATGGCCCAGATGAGGCATACTTTAGTCTTTAAGACTGACATCACTGCTCTTCCGTACTTTGGAGAGGTCTCTGACAGATGGTTTTCCTAATACAAATTGTCTTTTGATTTCCTGACTGCTGGTGCCAACAGCAGCTGACTGTGGAGCAAAGCAGGCCGAAATTATTAACAATCTCAGTGTCTTCTCCACCTATCATGGTGCTAACTGGCCCAATGGTGAGAATCTTTGTTCTTGATTTTGAACTTCAAATCATACTGAAGAAAATAGATCTTGACCTTCTACTGCATATGCTTCAGGTCCTCCTCCATTTTAGTAAAACAAGATTGTTATCATCTACATAACACAGTTGATAACTTTTCTCCAATTCTAATGCCACATTTCCCATCATTAAATCCAGCATCCCTAATGATCTGTTCTGTATACAGGT
The DNA here is from genome assembly GCF_000299155.1 of Elephantulus edwardii. Classification (NCBI taxonomy): domain Eukaryota; kingdom Metazoa; phylum Chordata; class Mammalia; order Macroscelidea; family Macroscelididae; genus Elephantulus; species Elephantulus edwardii. The sequence continues at coordinate 1,558,091 of NW_006400118.1, forward strand.
TGAAAAGGTAAGCAGAAAGGACACACCCCTGACACACTCTATTCCTAATGTTGAACCATGCAGTGATTCTTTGCTCTGTTCTGACAACTATCTCTTGGTCCAAATACATGAAGAAATGAGGGCAATTAGGTGTTCTGGGATTCTCATTATTCTCAAGGTTAACCACAATTTGTTGTGATCCGGACAGTCAAACTATGCTTCTGCATAGTCAATTAAACACAAACATTCCTCTGGTATTCTCTACTTTTGGCCAAGATCCATCTGTCATTGGCCATGATGACTTCAGTGACCCAATTTGCATTTCTGGTAGTATTCTAGTGACATACTGTTTCAGTATATTAGACCTGGTCTTTTCCACACAAACCATTAGTATCAAGAGAGGAAATATTGGATGGGAGTAGGTAATATTGTAGGAGCAGATTCAAAATTTATCAATTTTATTTTTTTGGGGGAAAAAAAAAATCAGCTATGAAAGGCATTTTGTAGACAAACAGAGAAATGTGATTATAAGACCGGATTATAAAATGGTACTGTGATGATGGTACCATATTGCTACAAAGGTAATTATACTTTCAGAGGGGGATACTCTGAAATAAATGTGAGTGCTATAATAAGGGGTTTGGTTTTTTTAAGTCTAAAAACAATTGTTGCTTATGATAGGTATACATAGTTGTTATCCCAGTTGCTTTCTGTAGACTTAAATTTATTATGGTGCTGCTGCTATATCTGGTCAGTTGGAACCAATCCATAGCTGACCCTCCTGTGATTTTCAGAGGCACTAAATTGCACAGGAGATTTGCCACCCTTCTCCCGTGGAGCAGCTGGTGGGATGTGAATCACATGCATTCGAGATTACAACACCGTTTCTTGCCTCTATGCCACCAGTTGTTTGTTGTTATAATGTGCCATCAAGTTGCTTGCAATCCACAGGGACCTATGAATGCTATGAATTCTGCTCTCTCTTGAGCCAATTTCAATGTCTCTGACAAACCTATCTTCATTAGCCCAACACTGAGTCAATTTAGTTCATCCAGAGTCTTCCTCTCTTGGACTGTCCCTCCACTTTTCAAAGCGTGATGGCCCTCTCCAAGGACTGGTCCTTCCTGGCAACACACCCAAAGTAAGTGAGACACAGCATCAAAAGGAACAGCTTGATTTCACCTTTTCCAGGAAGGTATGTTTGTTCTCTTAGCAGTCTATGGTATATTTAACACTCTTCTCCAGGACCACAACTCAAAGGCATCGATTCTTCTTCTATAATCCTTCTTCTTATGTGCCGTTGAATCACCCGAGACTCAAAATGATACAACTGCTCTGAAGCCTGACCTGTCCTGAGCCAGTCTCACTGACTCCAACACACCTACCCCCATTGCCCCAGTTATTATATGAATCCATCTCATCCCAAGTCTTCCTCTCCTGCACTGTCCCTCCACCTTTCCAAGCATGCAGTCCTTCTCCAAGGACTGGTTCCTCCTGGGTATGTGCCCAAAGTATGCGAGACAGAGCTTCAAAATCCTAACCTCAAAGGAGAAACTTGGCTTTTTACCTTCTGCAAAACAGATCAATTTGTTTTCTTAGTGGTCCGTGATTCAAGAATTTTCTAGAACAACACAATTCTTCTTTTATCCTTAGTCATTCTCTAGCTCTCTGATGCATAGCAAACCATGAAGACCATGGCCAGGATCAAGTGTACCTTAGTCTCTAGACAGCATCATTGCTCTTCAGTACTCTGGAAAGGTCCCTAGTAACAGTCTTTCCCAATGCAATCTGTCTTTTGATTTCATGACTGCCGGTACCAAGAGTGTTGATTGTGGAGCCAACCAAGCCGAAGATGTTAACAATCTCAATTTCACCTCCTTTCATCATGATGCTGCCAATTGGCCCAGTAGTGAGAATCGTGGTTTTCTTCAGCTTGAGCTTCAATCCACATTGAAGGCTGAAGTCCTTGACTTTCTGCAGCAAATGCCTCTGGTTCTCCTCAGTTTCAGCAAGCAAAGTTGTGTCATCTTCCTCATTCTGTTGAGTCTCCCTACAATCCTGATGCCACATTCCTCTTCATAGAGCCCAGCCTCCCGAATGATCTGTTTCGTGCACAGACTGAAAAGGAATGGGGAAAAAATGCATCCCTGGTGTACAACTTTCCTGATTCCCCTGTTCCACGTCAGATGGGTAATGTGACAATGTCATGAAAGAGTTCAAGGGTGGCACATGTCATACAGAGGCTCATGCTCATAAATCAGAAAAGGATCAGCCCCTGGTTGATTTTGAACCATGCAGTGTTTTCTTGCTCTGAATACTACCTCTTAATCTAACTATAGGTTTCTCATAAGCACAATGAAGTGTTCTGCGATTCCCACTCTTGTGAGAATTAGCCACCACTTGTTGAAATCCATAGTCAAATGCCTGTGCACAGTCAATGAAACACAGAGACATTCCTCTGGTACTCTCTGCTTTCTGCTAAGACCCACTTAAATTGGCTATTAATATCCCCCGTGCCATGGCCTCTTCTAAACCCAGCCTGCACATCTGGCAGTTCTCTGTTGATGTGCTATTCCAGTTGCTTTGGGGAAATTTTCAGCAGAATATTGCCTGAGATATTGATGATATTGTTTAATAATTTGCACACTCTGTCACGTCACCTATTTTTCAAATGAGAATAAATATGGATTGCTTCCAGTCAGTTGGCCAGGTGCTGTCCTCTGATTTCCTGGCACACCCTGGTGAACACATCCAGAGAATCAACCGTTTACATAAAATATTTTTATTTTTCATTTAAGAAAATTTCAACACTAATAGTAGTTTGCTATAGTGGGGCATGGATAGGATAAAGTTGAAGAATATATCAAAATACCAGTGAGTTGGGAAAAATCAATTGTTAAAAAAAAAATAAAACCTAACCTATACATTTAAGATGTATACATTTAATTGTGCTAATACGAAACCTATACTTGGACCAAGAGGCAGTAGTCAGAACAGAGCAGGGTAACACTGCATGGTTCAGAATTGGGAAGGGTGTACGCCAGGGATGCATCCTGTCTCCATACCTTTTCAACATGTATGCAGAGCAGATTATCCGAGAGGCTGGGCTCTATG
>NW_006400118.1:1561868-1584733 GCF_000299155.1 Elephantulus edwardii
GGATGGGTGTGTCAGAGGTGGTGCAGTTGGCGCAGGATAGAGCAGGGTTTAGGGCTGTTGTGCATAGGGTCGCTATGAGTCGGAAACGACTCGACAGCACATAACAACAACAACAACATACATTTAAGCAGTCTACTTTTTTGATAAAGGTTATCATTGACTAGCAAAATAAGACAGTATTTTTTACAGAAGATATTTTATCAATTTGGGCATTATTAACATAATAGGATTAAACAAAGAATGAAAGTACAAGCGTACATGTGAATACATACTACTATATTTAAGTTGTTTTTCTAGTGTCTTACAAGTCAGGTTAGAAATTATATAGAGAACTAAACCTATTAACTAGAATCTATTCTATACTTTATTTACAGAGGTTTAGAGAGGCTACTGAAGTTACTAAATTTTATAGCTACAAAAGGCCCTCATGCATTTTCCAAGTTAGAAGAGTTAATGTGGGACATTCGAAAACATTTTCAAGTAATACTGTTTAAAAAGTGAGAAATCATCTGACAAAGAGTTTTAAAAACTTCTGATGTTCCAGTGGCATACCTACATTTCGGTAAGAAAGAGATGTGGGCATCTGAATTTTTTTAAAAACTCCATGTCTGACTCTTCTATGGTCAGAGTAGAGAAACACTGGGTTAAGTGATAAAGGAAAATCTCTGTTTCCTCCCCAACAAAACCTACTAGAGGAAAAAAATAACAAAACAAAACAACCCCACCTCTTCTAATAAAAACCCCTCTAAATGCCAGTGTCTAAACCTTAGGTTGAGAGAGAGTTAAAAAATCTTCATAATATTAAAAGCACAGCTTCACTAAACACAGCCTTCACCCATAACCCAGACCGCTAAAAAAACCCAAAATAAACAACAACAACAACAACAACAACAAAAAAGTACCCAAAACCTAAATGAAATGAAAAAACCCAGCCTGGGCTCTGGCCACCAAGTTCACTAAAGCAGCTTCAAAAGCAGTATTTTTTCAAATCAAAGAATAACCTAAGATAGAGATCACTCTAGAAAGGGCAACAAAATTTTATTTAAGTAGTACCTGATTTAAACATCACTTGTGACATCAAGAGATCATGTAAATTGCTGATATTGTCCCAGCCTGGCAGAAACACCAATATTGCACCATCCTGCATGTGAAGAAACAGCCATTACAAAGGATCACACCAACAAAACTTGAGCAATAAAATTCTGTGACAACTAAAATCTAGACTCTAAAAAAGTAAAAACGATGCTTCTTTTTTTTCTTCAAATAAATGTAAAGTATTTCATAATTTTGAGATTTTATCTGGGTGGGAGGTGTCAACTTCTTTAATAGTCAGTTACTTTAAAAGCATCAAAGAAAATACTTGTTCTTTTTCCATGGCCTTGATACATTACTAAAAGAAAATGTTACATGGATTGGGAAAAAACTGACCTCTTCTTCCAAAACAATGTATCGGATAAGGGCAGCAATGAGATTCAGATCAACTTTATCATCATCCATCATTTCTAAAACATCTACAGTACTTGCAGAATACCTACAAGAGTAAATACAAAATATCTGAAATGATATCACTACTATAATGTTTCTTGTGATTTAAATTCCCGTAAAATCTTACTACTTTATCTACAAATAGGGGACTCTAAAGACACCAGAACCATTTTAATGGTGTTTAAGTCAACTCACCATAGCATACTCAGCCAGCGTATGTATGAACGAACTCGCAAGCATGTATGAATTCAAATGGCGGTTTCTGTTTTAGTCACTAAATCATTGTTCAATCATTCCCCAACAATAAGATTACCTTCTCCGAAGATCCCTTACGTAATCAGGCCACCGTTCTTTATAGATTGCTTCTTTTTCTTCTTTTTCTTGTCTGTTTACATGCCCTTGCATGAAACCTCTCTTAAACTGGGATCTATGTTCTTTCTGATCTGGAACATACCTAAAACAAAAACAAATAAGCTTATGTCTGATAATACATGTACGATCAAAACAAAGTTTCAAAGATGATTTTTTTATCACAATTTCTAATAAGCAATAAAACATCAATTTAAGATTTTATACATAAACTTTTCTTCATCCATCATGATGTTGCCTATTGGTCCAGTGGTAAAAATCTTTGTTTTCTTGACATTGAGATGCAATCTATACCGAAGGCTGTATTCCTTGATCTTTTGCAACAAGTGTTTCAAGTCCTCTTCAATTTCAGCAAGCAAAGTTGTGTTACTGATGTATCTCCCTCCAATCCTGATGTCACGTTCCTCTTCACAGAGTCCAGCTTCTTGGATAATTTGCTCAGTATATAGACTAAACAGGTAAGGAGAGAATACAAGCCTGCCGCCCACCCCTCTCAATTTTAAACCATGCGGTGTTCTACTCTGTTCACACAACAGCCTCCTGGTCCAGGTATAGGAGGTAGAGGCAACATCATGAAGGATGGAGATTAAAACTGTCAACAATTTCCTATTACTTGGATCCACAGTTAACACCCTTGGTAACATCAGCCAGGAAATAAGGAGATGTACTGTACTGGGAAAATCTGCAGTTAGGGCCTTTCAAATTATTGAGTAATATTTGAATCTCAGTTTGAGTCTGAGGTGCGTCTGAATCAGGTAATGGTCTTTCCAATCACTTGCTATGTGTGGATGTGAGAACTGGACAATGAGAAAGGATAACATAAGAATTGATACCTTTGAGCTGTAGTGTTGGAGAAGAACACCGAACATCCCACAGACAGTCAAAAAGAACAAACAAATCTGTCTTGGAGAGGGTGCAGCCAGAGTGCTCTTTGGAAGTAAGAATGATGAGGCTTTGCCTCACATACTTTGGATATGTTGGTATGAGGGGCTATTTCTTGAAGTAGGACATGATGCTTGAAAGTATGGAGGATTGGGGAAGGAGAGGAAGAACCCTGACCATGTGGACTGACACAATGACTGCCGCAATGGGCTCTTATGTGTCAGAAAGTATGAAGATAACACAGTATAGGACACGGTTCAGATCTTTAGTTTTTTAGGGCTGCTGTGAGTCATACTCGACAGCACCTAACAACAAAAACACAAAAATCTGATGTTTAAGATAAAAATTATTTTTCTCTATTACAGTATATAAACTTGCAGACCATGTTAAACAGCCATATTTTTAAAAAACTAACTTAGAGCTTCGCTTTTAACTTTTTAAGATTCATGTTCGGATTAATTTATTTTAAGTCTGGTACAACAGTTAATGAATACCTCCTAGACAGATATAGCATTTAAATAACAGTTTTCAAACTTGACTGACATCAGGGTTGAGGTAAGACTGAGAACAACTGGATAGATTATGTATACTGCATAGAAACATATGAGGGAAAGAACAGTTCAAAAGCGATATATGATAGGGTATTATGGTTATCACAGGATTCCATAATTAAGGTTGCATAGTGGAGTGCATTCAGGGCGGGGGGATTGTATACCAATGAAGAAGTTTATCTTTTGCTTTCTGAAGAGAGGAGCGAAATGGAAGGGGGGGGGGTGTAGAGAAAAGTGCAACAATGAATGAATGGAAATCCAAGGTCTCTGTACATTTTCATTAAAATTAGTAAAATAAAATTGGGGGGAAGAATACAAATTTCTAAAATCTGTGAAACTGAAGGTTTCTAAATTTTAACCTTGGCAACTGGATTCTGTACGTTCCATTTTTTGACAGTTTTTTTTAAAAAAAAAAAAAACCCACTGCCATGGAGTCCGAGCCCACTCGCAGCTGATCACCCAGCAGGGATTCCAGGCTGTCAATCACTGTGAAGCCCTGGAGGGGAAGGCCCTTCTTTCTCCCTTGGAGAAGCTGGTAGTGAAGCTCCTCATCTACCAGAACTCCCCGTTCACTAGGTTCAGGCATGCTGGCTGGGAATTTTAAACAGAGTCCCAGAAGCGTCAAGAGTGTGTCCACAGACCTGCAGACCATGCTTGAAAACGATTCAATCTGGCCTGGTGTCACAGTTACAGCTAACAGCAGTCAGAATCAGCGGGGCAGATCTCTTAAGCATCAGTCTACTGCTACACTATAATTCCACCATATTGCAATGTCTGCTCAAAACAGACAAGACAGCTGGCCAGAAATGCTACTGAGAGGCCTGGGACTCCCGAGGTGAGGAGACAAAGAAAAAGGTACCTGTGCTTTAATCACCATAAGGCCCAATGGTATTTAGAGTATGAGCTCAAGACTCGGAAACAGACTGATGATGTCCTTGCCATAAGTTAACTCTGGACAAGTGGCTAAATTTCCAGCCTACTATCCTGATTTCAGAGATAAATATTTCCAGCAGATTACTGAGGATAAAAATACAATAAAGTGTACAGCGTGATATGTAGCTCTCCAAAAGGTGCTCACTGCCCCTTCCTATTCAGTATCGGTGACCCAGGAATCCCCTAAGTCTTTAATACATAAAAAGGCAAAACCCAATGAAACAAACACCCTACCAAAAAACAAGAAGACATATAAAGGCTCCAACTTCAAGGAGGGTAACCTGAGACGTATATGGCTAATATCCTATCACTAACACTGTCCTTAAGACTAAAGTGCACCTCATTCAGGCCATGGTCTTTTTAGTCACTTGCTATGCATCTGAGCTGGACAATGAGTAAAGATGACAGAAGAAGTGATATCTTTAACTGTGTGTTGGAGATGCAGTCCGAGTGCTCCTTGGAGACAAACATGATAAAGCTTCCTCTCTCACATACTTTAGACATGGTGCTACCAGAGGCTGTTCTTTGGAGAGGGACATCGTACTTTGAAAGGTGGAGGACAGAAAAGAAGAGGAAGAACCTCAAACCAGGTGGACTCAAAGTGACTACAGCAACCAATCCAAGTGTGCTAGAGACTGTGAGGATGGCACACAACTGGACAGGATTCAGATCTGTTATTCACAGGGTCACTAGGAGCTGACTCAGCTCCAGGGATCTAACAGTACAACACTTCCCAGAGGTGCAGTTCTCCTTTTCTGAAGAGGTTAACTGGAGGCTTCTAATGAAAACCTCTCATCAAGGACCATGCTGCCTCCTTGGATTCCATTTTCAGGGCTGGCACAAGTAACACAAGTACACAGATACCGTCGTTTTCTCCCCACAGACCATCTCAAAGAGTTTCATGCACAGTCCCTGACTTCTAGAAAGGTTAAAAAACCACTCATCATTATTTAACTTTACATCTATGACACTCAAAACGATTTTCATTATTATCAAGCTGCTATTATTCTCTCGCAAAACAGCTGGTAAAGGAGGCATGACAGGAAGCAGGATCCACAACAGAATATTAAGGCAGAGAGTGAGTGTTCGGCATATTTACACAGATGATAAATTAACGCAGAGAAAGATCGTACACTGCCTCTCTGACATTAGCATACATCATGCTGCACTGTGACATGTCTCCTCTGAATTTCCTCACCTTCTTGACTTGACCAACTTGCTCCCTGCTGTTACCATCTCACTGCTAATATTCTTTTTTTGGGAGGTGGGTGAGAGGAAGTGAAAAAGTTATAATCCAGGTTAGTAGCAGAACTGAGTTAGCACAGCTTGTGCAATGTGCTTGCAGATGCCTCAGCCTTACGCCTTGAGGCCTGCGGCCAGTGTAACAAAGCTGTCAGTCCTGCTAACCAGAGTCCTCCAACTAACTTGGGCTAAAGGCTCTTCGCTCCGGTCCATTCATCACTGTCCCAAGGTTCACTCCATCTCCTAGCATAGCAGGTCCCTGGCTGTCCACTGCAGCTCCTGTGGCTGTTCTCCCATGGGCCCTCGTCTGGCCAGCGCAACAGTCTCTGGTCCTAAAGGATGCATTACATTCTCTTGCTCCTTCTTTGTCGGTGGTGAAGTTCTTACCAATATACTCTTGTATCACTCAGAACAGGTTAACCAAACTTTATACGCTAGCCAATATGTTTTTTCTTTCTAGATATAAGCTCTGATGATTTCTGTATCATATCTTTCCTTGTTTATGCTCAGTTCCCAATACAGTATAAGATGTGGAGTAAAATTCAATATATATATACAGACACACACACACACACATTCAAGAAGGGAAGGCAAAATCTAGCTAAATTTTGCCAATGTAAACTAGAAGGAAGACTCTTTGTTCTCTTGTTCCCATTATCACTTCCTGGCTTTTTCCATTTAACATGGAAGCTGTGGAGTCTTGACACATTTCAGCACAAGGGTTTTGGTATCTTTTCTATTTGGTCTATTCATTCAAATGTGTATTGCAGATCAAGTACAGAGACTACACTTAGTGACAAATATAAACACATGATATAGCTGTAAAATATGTATTACCTGACATGGGCAATGGTGGGCTAGATGAAAAACAATACAGCCTGTGAGAAGTATTACAGAGGCTTAACAGGAAATAAAGTTGGGAGTCGTTTTATAGAATCAACAGTTACAAAAAAAGGAAGATATAAAAGAAAGAGTATGTTACAGGGCAGAGAGTCATGAATCAAAGTGTACACTAGATAGTATCTACATGTCACAACTTTGGTCAATGAAATAGGCAGGATTGCACCATGAGAACAAAAAATACAGACAATTACCAATTAGACTCATACAAAGAAATAAAGAGTGGTTGACGGAAGTCAGAGAGGATAATGAAAATTGGGTATTCAGAGCCAAAAGATTAAAAAACTCAGAAGACTTCTCAAACTCGACTGCCCAGCATTAGTCACCATTACAAGAACATGGAAAGAGCACAAATGTCTAACCACAACTGAACAGATTGAGAAACTGTGGTACATTCACACAATGGAATACTATGCAGTACTCAGGAGCAATGATTTTGTAAATTACTATATAAACTGAGAGAAACTGAAAAGCATTATGCTGAGTGAACTAACTCAGTCTCATAAGGACAAATACTGCATAAGACCATTATTATAGAGATTTATAGCTAGTAAAATGTGCATTGAGGATCCAAGGGGCCGGGGGAGTTGGGACCAGAGGGGTGAGGATGGGCAGGGGAAATATAACTGGGTTGTATAATTTGGGGGGAGGGAGTAAAGGAAATGGGAAAGATCCAATGGGGATCTGGAAAGACATAGTAATGGTGAACCATAGTTCAATGGGGATCAATTTTATGAAACAAAATGAATGGGAATGATTGAATGAAACAAAACGTGAATGAAAGAGAGTGTAAAACACAATGTATATGAACTCTGTAAGCAAATCAACATAAAATAAAAATGTTAAAACTCTGCTGCCAATTAAAATCATTCAAAGAGCTTTAAAAAACTGTTTACCTAGATCTGGCATGAGACTTTGATCTCCTGGATTTTAAAAAGCTCCAGGTGATTTTATTACAAATTAGACTGTAATCCACATTAGAAATCCCTGAATTATGGGAAATACACATTTTAGGTTTAGAAAAAAATGGTCTATAAGGAGTTCCTGAGTCTAAAGTTTGTTGTTGTTGTTGTTATGTGCTGTCGAGTCGTTTCCAACTCATAGCGACCCTATGCACAACAGCCCTAAACCCTGCTCTATCCTGCGCCAACTGCACCGCCTCTGACACACCCATCCCGATTACCCCAGTCACCGAATCAATCCATCTCATAGAGGGTCTTCCCCTCCTGTGTTGTCCCTCAACCCTCCCAAGCATGATGTCCCTCTCCAAGGACCCGTCCCTCCTGGCAACATGTCCAAAGTATGTCAGACGAAGCCCCAGAATCCTTGCCTCCAAGGAGTAGCTTGGTTTAATCCTCTCCAAGATGAATCTGTTTGTTTTCCTGGCAGTCCAGGGTACATTCAGTACCCTTCTCCAGCACCACAGCTCAAAAGCATCCACTCTCCTTCTGTCCTCCCTAGTCATTGTCCAACTCTCTGATGCATAACAAGCGATTGCAACTCCATGGCCTGTATCAGGTGCACCTTAGTCTCCAGAGAGACACTGTTGCTCCTGAGTACCTTAGAGAGGTCCCTAACAGCAGACTTTCCCATCACGATACGCTTTTTGATTTCCTGACTGCTGGTGCCAAGAGTGTTGACTGTGGAGCCGAGCAAACTGAAGCTGTGAACACTCTCAATCTCTTCGTCATCCATCTTGATGCTGCCAATTGGTCCAGTGGCGAGAATCTTTGTCTTCTTGACATTGAGCCTCAGTCCATACTGAAGGCTGCAGTCCTTGACCCTTCGCAGCAAGTGCATGAGGTCCTCCTCAGTTTCAGCAAGCAGGGTTGTGTCATCCGCATAACGGAGATTGTTAATAGACCTTCCACCAATCCTGATGCCACAATTCTCTTCATAGAGCCCAGCCTCTTGGATAATCTGCTCTGCATACATGTTGAAAAGGTATGGAGACAGGATGCATCCCTGGCGTACACCCTTCCCAATTCTGAACCATGCAGTGTTACCCTGCTCTGTTCTGACTACTGCCTCTTGGTCCAAGTATAGGTTTCGCATTAGCACAATTAAATGTTCTGGGATTCCCATTCTTCTCAGAGTCAGCCATAGCCTGTTATGATCCACACAGTCAAATGGCTTGCATAATCAATGAAACACAGATAGACATTCTTCTGGTATTCTCTGCTTTCAGCCAAGATCCATCTAACATCAGCAAGGATATCCCTAGTACCATGACCCCTTCTAAACCCAGCCTGGACTTCCGGCAGTTCTCTGCTGATGTGCTGTTCTAATCGTTTTTGTATGATCTTCAGCAGAATCTTGCTTGCATGTGTAATCAATGACACTGTTCTGTAGTTTCCACACTCAGTTGGGTCACCTTTCTTTGGAATGGGAACAAATATAGATCTCTTCCAGTCAGTTGGCCAAGTGGTTGTTCTCCAGATTTCTTGGTACAACTTGGTGAGCCCATCCAGGGCAACATCTGTTATCTGAAATACTTCAACTGGTATACCATCTATTCCTGGGGCCTTATTTTTTGCTATTTCCTTCAAAGCAGCTTGAACTTCTTCCTTCATCACCATAGGCTCTTGCTCATATGTTATTTCTTTAAATTCCTCTGTATCTGCCAATTCCTTTCTATATAATGACTCAGTATATTCCTTCCATCTTCTTTTAATACTTCCTGGATCATTTAATATTCTGCCCAAAGCATCCTTGATTACAGCAACTCTAGGCTTGAATATGTTCTTCAGTTCCTTGAGCTTAAGAAATGCTGAGCGAGCCCGGCCCTTTTGATTTTCTGACTCTAGCTCCTCGCAAATTTCATTGTAGTATTTTGCTTTGTCATTCCGAGCAGCCTTTTGGAATCTTATGTTCAGCTCTTTAGTATCTTGTGTCTAAGTTTAGCTTAAGAAAAATTACATAATTGAGCTTTTCAAAGTATTTTTAATAATTCTTACCGTATTTTCTCAATTACATCTTCCAAAAGATATTCCACAACCGGAAAAGTAAAGCCAGGTATATGTATCATTGGACAGTTACCTAAGATGGTAGAAAAAGAAACAGAAATCTCTATATATACTAAGATGTTGAAGGAAAAATCCTATCACATTATTAACAGAGAACAATGACTTTTCATCAACATTCTTAATGTCATAAAATGGCCCTGTTACTTTCAGAGTTCTACACTATTTTTCAACTCCAAATCTCAACTGGCAGTTTAATGTACAGATTATTTCAAGGTGAACTAAAATACACAGAAATCTATTATTTTGTTTAAAGTTATCAATCTGATCTTCATTTGTAACCAAAATGAAGTCTTACCAAGTTTTAGTGAAATCTAGATAAAAACCACCACTTCTTGTGGGACCCAAATTGAAGGAAAGAAAGTTTTGGGTTTTTTTTTTAATAAAAGTTTTTTAAAAAATAAACATTAAATTGTGTTTTAGAATTAATTTCCCAAAAAAAACCCAAATACAAAATACGACCACCACCAATTCAAAACCAACAACCCATCTTTAATTAGTTCGGTGCTGTCAAGTCAGTTCTGATGCACGACTCTAAGTACAACAGAACAAACCCTGCTGGGTCATCAGCACCCTCCAAATCCTGCCTGGTACAAGTCACTGTGTTTGACCATCTTACTGAGGGTCTATTTCTCCTAAACACAAGTAGCACACACTATCAACAAAGTCAGCACTGCATCAGAGGTCAAAATATCTGAGTTCTCTATTATAAATCTTACTTTCATAAATTTATCTTCAAAAATTGAGCAAGATAATCAACCTCAGCTCTAAGCTTCTTTTTAAAAAGGGGGAGGGCATCACATCAGTTCTGAAAGTTGAATAAAAGAACATTTACTACACATAGCTATATTACATGTTACTTCTCCCCTTTTTCCTTTTCCCATTGTAACAGGAAAGTCAGGTAGCATATTTAAAAAGCATGTAGTTTATACACCTACACCTGTTAATTATACAACTTGTTTAAGCTCCTTAATTGCTCCGAGGCTGTTTTCTCCTTTGTGAAAATGAGAATAAACACTGTCTCATTACGTTATGATGAGGATTACAGCTAAAGTGCCAAATCTATTAGCTGACCCACTGCAGGTGTTCCTTAAATGGTCAGTGTTATGCTTACTGTTGCTAACAGCCAACGATACTAGTCTGTCATATGCACGCCACAGAAGAACCACAAAACAGGCTTGTAAAACTACAGAACCACAGAAAAATGTGTTTTAAACCATCTAAATTCGTGCTTTACACTCACTCACGTTATCTTAATTTTCCTGGTAGTAGCACTAAGAAGCTACCTGTCTTTTCTAAAGCAGTACTGATGAGAGCATTATAAATAGGTCCAACTCTTGACTCTAAGTTAGGACTGTATGAGAAGAAAATAAATCACTAAGCATTTATTTTGACTACTATACTTAGTATCATATTGTTGTGGGAACCGGACATAAACAAGGGTAAAAGTTAAGCTCCCTCCTACAAAGGACAAAGTAGGATATCCAGAGGGTAATTTATTACCAAAGCCAGCCTTTGATAAGACAATGAGCAAATTTTCCTCAAGCAGGATCCCAACATCCTACATTTATGTTCTAAAGACTACACACTGAAAGCACTAGTGGTGCGGTGCACAGAAGTGCTAATTCAAAGGCAGCCCCCTCTGGGCATTCCAATTCATCTTCTGCTCTGCAGGAGGAAAATGGGGAAGCTCCTTCCCAGTGATTTACAGCCTCAGAAAACAGCTGGGGCTGCGAGTTAGACGTAAATCTACAGTAATGAGCTTTTTAGACTTAAGTACACAAATTTACTTGCTCATATATCAGTTTATCGATTTAATTCCCCAAAATCGTCCAAAAATTAATGGGCTTAATTTACATTACAGAGCAAAAACACTGGTCCACTAGATTACTGATGAAACAAATATGTCTCTATATTACGCTCCCGTTCAAATTTAGCTAGCTTCTAGAAACTATACCATACGTGGGATGCTCAAACATGTTGTTACTCAAACATGTTGTTACTCTAAATTCAATGGTTTTGAGATACTTTAAACTAAGGCGATCACTGTAAATTTCACTTACCAAAATACTCTGAAAATTTCTCAGCATTCAATGTGGCACTCATCAATATAACTTTCAGTTCTGGCCGAGAACTGAGAAGGTCTCTAATGACAGTCATTAGAACGTCTGACTGTAGATTTCTTTCATGGATTTCATCAAGGACAATGTGACTGACACTGGTTAAATGCCTGAGGCAGACAGTGGGGAAGATGTTAACTCAGCGTGGAACTTACAAAAGGAAATCAAGAAGAATAACTGTCTATTACAAATCAGTAAAATCTAATAATTTACACTCACGGGTCTGACTGGAGCCACTGAAGGATGATTCCTGTTGTACAATATAAGATGGAACCCTGTTTCCTCGGCAAGCGACTGTGAATAAAAAACATAAATTAGTAATTCTTTACTTTTCTATTAGTTTAGCAAGCATCACGTTTTAGTTTTAGAAATTTTTAATAAAAAAATCTATACTTGTATTTTTAGTGATGCATGCACCTATCACTGTAGTAGTAAAATCTACCTTCAAGTTCAATGCATGTTATTTTAACTGTTCTAGTAGAGTATTAATAAATTACATTTTAAGGGTATAACGTGGAGAATAAATTAACTTCTTGAAATACAAGATATGGTAATTAGAAAGGCTGTTCTTTCCAAAAGGTTTAGTAGAAAATTGAGCTCCAGGAAATGCAATGGAGAAGGACAGAGTTAAGCATACCAGGTACTTACTGGTTGCCAAATAAAGTCAGGAAAGTAGGTGAGTAGTATTTAAAAGATTAAGACACCAATTTAGTTCCTGAAATAATTAACTTAGTCATCTAAAGTAAAAGATGGAAGTAGTTAAGAGTCACTATACTAAAAAGAATTGGCTGACAGAAGAATTTCACAGAACAGTGTATGATCAACAGGCAATGATGAAGGAGGAGGAAGTTCAAGCAACTCTGAAGGAATTGGCAAAAAACAAGGCCCCAGGAATTGATGGCCTACCAATTGACATATTTCAACAACAGATGCACCACCCCTGGATGTGCTCAGTATGTTGTGCCAAGAAATCTGGAGGACAAATACCTGGCCAACTGACTGGAAACGATTCCTATTTATTCCCACTCCAAAAAAAGGAGACCTGACAGAGTGTGGAAATTATCGAAGAATATCACTAATTATCACATGCAACCAAGATCCTATTGAAGAGTATAAAAAACGATTTGAACAGTACATCAACAAAAAGCTACCAGAGGTATAAGCGGGGTTTCGAAGAGGCCGTTGTACTAGGGGCATTACAGCCATTGTCAGATGGAACTTAGCTGAAAGCAGAGAGTAACAGAGGACTGACTGTGTTTTGTTTCATAAGACTATACAGAGGCATTTGTGTGGATCACAACAAATCATGGCTAACCCGGAGAACAGGAATCCCAGAACACTTGTGCTTACGTGAAATCTATATTTTGACCAGGAAACAGTCATTAGAACAGAGCAAGGAAACATAGTATGTTTCAAAGTTGGAAAAAGTATATGTCAGTGATGCATCCTATCTCCACACTTTTTCAACATATATGAGAAACAGATCACTTGGGAGGCTGGATTATGAGGTGGAATAGGGCATCAGGATTGGAGGAAGACTCATCAACAACCTGAGCTACGCAGAAGATACAACCTTGCTTGCTAAAACCATTGAAGACCTGAAGCATTTGCTGCAGAAGGTTAAGGACTGAAGCTTTCAATATCCATTGAAGTTCAACATCAAGAAAACCACTGGGCCAATTGGCAGCATCATTATACATGGAGAAGAGACTGATATTGGTAATAGCTTCACCTTGCTTGGTACCAGTAGCCAGAATCAGAAGATGAACTGCTGCTGCATCAGAAAAGTCTGCTGTCAGGAACCTCTTCAGAGTACTGAGGAACAATAATGTTAGTCTAGAGATTAAGGTGCACCTGATTCAAGCCATTGCCTTTGCAATTACTTGCTATGCATCAAAGAGCTGGACAATGAATAAAGATGACAATAAAATTGAAGCTTGGAGTTCTTTGTTAGAGAAGAATATTGAAAACACCATAGACTAGGGAGTTCTGGTGGCCTTGTGGCAAGAATCTGTGCTAGAATCCTAAAGGAGTGTGGTTTGAATTCACCAAGTGCTCTGCTGTAGGAGGAGGGGTAATCTCCTACTGTGCCAATCATATCTGATTGGACAGTACACAACAAAAACAAAACAAAACAAATCCCCCCCTCCCAAAAATAAAATACCATGGACTGCCAAGAGAACAAACAAATCTGACCTGGATAGGGTGAAACCAGGCTGCTTCTTTGAGGCAAGGAATTTGAAGCTCTCCCTCACCTACCTTGTGCACTGTACCAGGAGGAATCAGTCCTCGGAAAAGGACATCATGTTTGCAAGGGTGGACGGACAGCAAAGAGGAGGAAGATCCCAGAGGAGATGAACTCAATAACTGGGATGATGAGGGTCAGTGCGTCACAGAAAATGAGACTGTCTCAGGACAGGATGGGTTTCAGAGCTATTAGTACACAGGGTCACTACGAGTCACAAGCGACTAGATGGCACATAACAACCATCACCTAAGTGCGGGGAAAATTCTTTTTAAATCATTTCATATGCAGTGCTGTGGACTGGTTCGAACTCAACAGTACATTACTACAACTACTAATCTTCAGTTTTGGTTAAAAAAATTACATTATTGCTTCCTACACTCCTTATACTAGGCTACAGTTCTTTTAAATGGCAATTGTAATAATAAAAAAGTGGGAAAATTTTCATTCTTGGATTTCTAGCGTCAAAGTGTCAGTAAAATCTACCAGTAAATAAAAAATGAACCATTACCTCTGGAGACGAATTTGGTATCCAGTACTATTCCCATTCCCACAAGACTCTGCCCTTTCTGCAGCTACTCGCTCCGCAACCTGTAATTTAAAAACCAGTTATGGTAAAAATACAGTACTATCTGCACGAAAATCATGAACTTCAGGACAAATTTGAGGTTTCTGAAAAAATCACAACAACTTTGACAAGTTCCTGAGAGCCCAACGCAATGCATTATCTGATGTCTTCTCTTCTTCCAAGGGTATGACTGTGGATCCAAATAAAAAGAAATCACTAGTAACTTCAGTCTTTTCTTCACTTATGATGCTGTCTACTGGCCCAGTCGTGAGGACCTCTGTTCTTCACGTTGAGGTATAATCCACACTAAAGGTTGTAGTCTTTGATCTTCTCCACTATGTGCTCCAATTCCTCCTGGCTTTCACCAATCAAGGTTGTGTCATCTGCATAACGCAGGTTGTAGATGAATCTTTATATAATCCTGATACAGTTACAGCATAGCCTAGGTAACATTAATAAGCAAATAAACTTAACTCTTAGGACAAGAGGCACAAAGCTCTTTTAACACTGGTCAAAGATGATGACCCTCAACCAGGTGGATTGACACAGTGCCACAGTGGGCTCTAGTGTGTCAGGAAGTGTGAGGACGGCACAGGACAGGACAGGGTTGCTGTGGGTCGTACTCAACACCTAACAACAACTGGTTTTGAAGATTTAGAATAATTAGGTTTAGGATTCGCTATGAAAGGGGGAAAAAACCACAAAATAAAACGTTTGTTTCTTAAAGCAGTGTGGTTGGAGCATCATGGGCCCACTTACACACGGATACTGTTGTAATAACACAATATAGCACTGAGCATCTCCAAGCAGATTGGCTATGTACTTGTGAAATATCAACCTTCAGAAACTCTGTGACTAGAGTGGATGGATGTAGTTATGTCATTGAGTTGCCTTTAACTCATTGTGACCCTCTTCAAGGAGTAGCCCATCCTAGCAATGTGCCTAAACTATGTGAGGCAAAGCTTTATCATCTTTAAAGGGCACTCTAAATCTTTATCATCTCTGAAGAGCACTCTGACTTCACTTTCTCCATGACATACTTGTTTGTTCTTCTGGGAGTCCATGGGATGTTCAGTACTCTTGAACTCCACAGCTCAAAGCATCAATAATTCTTCTGTCATTCTTAATTGTCATCCAGATCTCAGACACATAGCAAGTTACTAGAAAGACTATGGCTCGAATCAGATGCACTTTAACGCTCAAACAGCCATCATTACTCCTCAATAATCTAGAGAGGTCCCTAACTGCAGACTTCCTGGTGCAATATATCTCCTGGTTTCCTGACCACTGGTGTCAAAGGTGGTAATTGTGGATCCAAGCAAGATGAAGCTGTTAACAGTTTCAATCTCTTCTCCATCCATCAGGAGGTTGCCTATTGGTCCACTGGTAAGATTATTGTTTCCCTGACGTTGAGATGCAATTATATATTTTTTATATTAAATAAATTTATCTTCCGCAACCAATTCTTCAAGTCCTCCTCAGGACTTTCAGCAAGCAAGGTTGTGTCATCTGTGTAACACAAGTTATTGATGAGACTTCCTCCATTCTTGATGCCACCTTCTTCTTCATAGAATCCAGCTTCTCAAACAATTTTTTCAGCATAAAGATTGAGTAGTAATGGAGAGAGGATACAAACCTAATGCACTCTTATCTTAAACCATGTAGTAGTGTTGTTCCCTTGTTCTATTTGCACAACAGCCTCTTGGTACAGGTTTTACATGAGCACAATTAAGTGCTCTAGGATTTCCATTCTTACCAATGTTAGCCATAACTTAATATAATCTATACCAGTATACTTTCAGGCAGGATCCATCTAACATCACCACTGATATCCCTGGAGCCATGGCCTCTTTTAAATCCTGCCTGAACTTCTGGCAGTTTCCTATAAATGTGCTGTTCTAGCTTTTCTTGAATGATCTTCAGCAGGATTTTGCTTACATGTGATATTAAAGACACTGTTCAATTATTTCCACATTCTTTTGGATCACCTTTCTTGGGAATGGGAACAAATATGGACCTCTTCCAATCCATTGGCCAGACAATTGTTCTCCGAATTTCCTAGCATAGACTGGTGGGCACATCCAGGGCTGCATCTGTTAATTCAAACAAGTCAACTGGACTTATTTTTTGCCAATGCCTTCAATGTAACTTCAATTTTCTCCTTAATTGACTCCTGTACACATGATACTTTCTGAAATTTTTCAGTGTCAGCCAGTTCTTTTTTGCACAATGATCCCGTGTATATCCCTCCACTGACTGGAGGGACACCCCTCCATCTTCTTTTGATGCTTCCTAGGTCATGTAGAGCATCTTTCAATATTGCTGCCATAGCCTTCAGCTTTTCAGTTCTCTCAGCTCGAGAAATGCAGAGCAAGTGCCTCCCTTTTAATTCTGCAACTTCCGCTCTTTGCACATTTTATTATTTTACTTTGCTTTGTCTTTCTCGGCTGTCCTCTGAAATTTTCTGTTCAGATTTTTCACTTTGGCACGTTTTCCCTTTGTTTATCAGCTTTTAAAGGTGCTAGTACAATTTTCAAAGTTCCTTTTGACAGCTATTTCAGTTTTTTCTTTCTCTTCACTCTTGTAATGACCTTTTGCTCTCTTCATGGATGATACCCCTAATATCATTCAACAACTCATCTGGTCTTTGATTACTGGCTGTTCAACGCTTCAAATCTATTCTCAAGATGATTCTGAAATTCAAACGGAATTGATTCAAGATCATATCCTGGTTCTTTTGGACTTATTTTAATTTTCTATGGAAAAGCAGTATCTAAAGGAAAAATTAAAGACAAAAGAAGAGTCTTTTTAAAAATGACAGCTTACTTACTGAAATAGCACTGATTCTTCTCGGCTGAGTACAAACAATTCTGCACGCAGATCCTTTTCCTCTTTCAATGTAGTTATCCAAAATAAACTGAGTAACCTGTGTGGTTTTTCCACAGCCAGTTTCACCACTTATCACTGTTACCTGATGGTTAGCGATCAAATTTACCAATTCCTATTTGGAAAGAGAAAAATAAAGCAAGACATTAAATGTTATATAAAAAGCCTAAAAAATTAATAACATTCAAAGAAGCTAAAGTTTCTAACAAACATATACTGTTAAGTGTTAGAGAAGACATCACTCAGCAGGACAATATATTTATGTTGAAATGTGGTCAAGTGCAGCTTTCAGGCCTCTATCATGTCTCCAGAATTCTGAGCTCAAAAGAATCAGACAGTACCTGGCTACTACTGTCAACCTGTCAACTGCTCTAAGGGAGATCATAATAGAGTCTTGGATTTAAAAAAAAAAAAAAAGGTAAATGGAGAAAATAACTCAAAATCACAGTGATGGACAGGTTTATAGCCTGACAGACTCGTAGAACTGAGAATATGGTCCTTAGCTGCCCTTGCTCCTGGAACTGAACTCACCTCAACCCTGTGGTACAGCCTGCAGTAAATAACAGAGCCATCTACCAAGTGAAAAGGGAGCTTGAGAGGATTAGTGGTAGGGAGCAGCCTTGCTAATCCAAAGGCACATGGTTCAAATCCAGCAGCTGTTCTCTGGGAGAAAGATGAGCAATCTTCTCCCATGGGATTAAACTGCCTCTGAAAACTTGGCAGAGGGTCAGCTAAAGTTCATTCCCCACCTGACAGCACATAACAACAACATGGTGCTGTAACACCATCAAGGTACTAAGTCCTTAGAATAATTATCCATACAGGATCCAAAAGCACCATTCTTCCAGGAATAAAGCTCAAAAATGTATGAAGGGAGAGGACAGAAAGATGGATAAAAAAGAAGAACCAGAGAGGGGGGGAAAAGTGGTAATAGGATGTGTAACGGTAATTGCTATCAAAAAGCAAGTATGAATGGTTGAATGGAATACCAATCTGTTCCAAAATCTTTCACTCAATCTCAATCTCTCTCAATCTCTCAATCTCTCTCTCTCACACACACACACACACACACACACACACAGAGTTATATACAGCACTGGCAGTTTGCCTATACAGATCTTACAATTTGGAATGAGATAAACAGCAACAAATATAAAGAACAAAGCCAGAGTACTGGTTTTGGGGGGGGGGAAATAAACTACCTCACTAAGAAAAGGATTGACAAGAGCTGTCAATGTGGGATCCTCAATACAGATATAAGTTGTATAGGGGAAAAAACCTTATCATTTCAGGAAATTTTTTCTTTCAGATAAGCACTATTGTTTTTAGTAAGAAAATATTTCCTGCTACTTCAGAAGGTTGTTACGCATTTACTTTTATCTATAAAAACAATTTTGCTTTTAAAAACTCCCCTTCTATTAAATCATACTTCTGAACAAGTTCTACGTTTGAACACTGAAAATTTTAACTGTTAACTATTTATAAGTGGAATAGAATTCATTTATTCAAAATGCATATCCTAAGAATCTATAGACTTTCCTATTCAGGAAATAGAAAAGAATAAAATAGTCACTGTCCTTACCAAACTTACAACGGACTAAGAAGGGCATATATTGTAAGTATAATGTATAAATGTCAGGTAGTAATCAATGCTATGAAAAGTAAAGAAAAACCAACTTAAGGCACGGAAGATAAAGAATATCATTCCATAAGAGGTAATTCTGCGAATAACAATAAATTCATTAAAATACTATACAGTTGATCCCTAAAAAACATATGGGCTAAGGGCAACACCTCTCAAATCTCCATGCCATCAGAAATCTACAAATCTTTTCACTGTGATACAAAACTGACTGACAGGACAAACTGGTCATTCAGAAAACAGGACTACACAGTGTTTTGGGGGGAGCTCTGGTGGCCTAGTGGCAAGGAGCTGCCACTACAATCCCAGAGGCGAATGGTTCGAATCCACCAGATGCTCTGCCGAGGAAGGAGGGACAATCTCCTCCTGTACCACTCAGATCTGATTTGACGGTACACGCACACAAAAATAATAAAATAAAATAAAATAAAACAGCACTACACAGTGTTTCCAAGGGCGTAACATGCTGTTAGGTGCCACCGAGTCAAGTGTGACTCAAAAAGACTCTATCAGTATGGATCTGAACCCTGCCCTATCCAGAGCTATGCTCATCATTTGACATACCTGAACCCATTGCTGCAGTTACTATGTCAGTCCATCTGCTTGAGGGTTCTCCTCTCATAAGCTCACCTTACTAGCAACAGAGAAAAAGTGTGCATGGAACTGGGCCTACGCAAACCAACCTGTGTTGCTGAAGGATCAATTGTATAGTATTTAAATTTTGACGTTAAAATGTTTAGACTCAATTAAGTGTAGAGAGTTTATCCAAAGTTACTAAGATGTAAAAATCTTATTTTTAAATTCTGAAGATTTCAAGTATTGATAAAAAATATAAGAAAATATTAGGAACCTTTTTGTCCTTTGATAATTCAAAACAATAAAATTAATGATAAGGTTCAAATAATAATTTTCAGGAGGAAGGTTAGCAATTTATATTTCTTCTCCATACATAGCTTAAAAAGAGTTTGTTTCTTTACTAAGTATTCTTCCAATCAAATAAAATCGTGTATATGAGTTTTACCTTTTGCATTCCATATGAAGGTAGCTTTTCCCGAAAACGCTGAAATTAAAAAAGAAAATAAATTTTCATTTTAATAAAAGAAACTTAACAAATTTTATTTACTGTTACCAGAACAGTTCACAAATATACTAGAACCTAAAAGTGGTTTTATTTTACAGTACATGTAAAATTTTAAGACTTCAAGAATTCCTAAGAAAATTAACAATTTAACAACTTATTTTTAAAATATTTGATACAGAATTATTTCACATCCAGCAAAACGGAGACAATTTCTGTTAATGGCACTAAAACAGAATTAGGCAACATTCACAGTCTCTAAATTTCACTATTTTTTCTATTTCTCTTACATTTTAATCTCCAATTTCTATATTGCATTCTCTTTTCCATCTATCTCTGTTAATCTGTTAAACTGAGTATAAGAATTTAAATAAATTAATACCTCTAGTGACAAGAACATTTCATACTGAATTCCACTTTGCCATTTAAGAACTGTGACCTTAGTTATGTCAAATTCCTAGGTTAATTCCCACTACCTGCATTTCGATGTAACGAGGGTCAGTTCTTTTCTTCTGTAAATCTTCTAATAGTTCTTTGTCTAAGATTACATCTGGTTCATTTTCTTGCAAAAGATACTCAGAATCTCGGTCTGTGTATGATTTATCCCTGGCCCTAAACATCCTTTTTCCTTGGTTTATCAATTTTTTTTCCTGGTCCTCAAGTTTCTTCTCTAAGCTTGGCCTGTTCTCAGCCGAAACTTCAGTACCATATCTATGTGAACAAAATTAGAAAAGAAAAACAAAAGACAACAAAGAAAGAGTTAAAAGAGCTACCCCTGGAATAAAACAAGACAATGTGTGACTTTAAAAATACCAGTATCAAAAGTTTTCAGTCTTTTCATAGAGCAGTTCTTACAATGAGTACTTAAAATGAATTCAAATTCTTCTACATATTAAATATCACCAAACACCTCATTCCATAGGATAGTTATAAAATTAGAAACCACAGAATAAGCCTTCTTATTCGCTGGCTTTGGTTTTTATTTTCTTCTGGTGTAATTTGTTTCTTTCTTCTAGCTACCATTTCTGAGCTGTAAATGTAATGCTACATTAAACAGTCCTTGAAAAATTTTTACTAATTTTTCTCTCTGAATGAGATAGTTCCTGTCACCTTGCTAAAACAGCAACAATTTTACATCTTGTAAGCTTTCCCCATAGAAGAAAATCTGAAATGCTAAGATAAGAAGAATAATGTTTTTGTTGCCTTTGAGTCAAACACAACTCATAGTGACTGTATGAGCAAAAGGCTTGAAGTCTTTCTACAACTAACAACATTTATTTAAGTTCATAGTGTCTGGAGGCATGTTATTTAGGAAGTGGATGCCACTCCTGCTTTCAGGAAGAATAATACACAAGTTAATACATTTTCTTTCCAAATAGACTATTTCTATCACTTAACTTTCCCCTGAGAACAAATGTGTCATCTAATTTTTCTGACATTTCATCAAATTTGCTGTATTTAAGGAAAAAAACATACATTACTTTAAGGCTAAACTTCACTTATTAAAGAGCTTCAGAAGTTACTTTTATTATTCATAAAGTGCTAGTCTTTATTCATTCTTTAAAAGAATATTTTTCTTTTTACCCATGATCTTCAGGCGCAAACCAGGATATCTGAGCTTCTGAATCTTTATCATTCTTAGCTTGAACAGAATTCAGCAGCTGCACAATTTGTTCCTCTCGACGTTCGTCCATGTGCACTACAGCTCTCTTGCAGAAAGGGAAAAAATATTTTTATTAACCTAAGAAAACATGTTAAGTATCATCATGATGGAGAGAGAAGAAACTGAAACTGTCAACACTTTCCTGTTATTTGGATCCACAATTTACACTCTTGATACCAGCAGTCAGGAAACAGGAGATGCGCTGAACTGGTAAGTCTGCAGTTCGGGACCTCTCCCAATTATTGAGGAGACATGCTGTCAGTGTGAGCGCTAGCATGCATCTGATTC
The DNA here is from genome assembly GCF_000299155.1 of Elephantulus edwardii. Lineage (NCBI taxonomy): Eukaryota > Metazoa > Chordata > Mammalia > Macroscelidea > Macroscelididae > Elephantulus > Elephantulus edwardii. The sequence goes on from NW_006400118.1 coordinate 1,583,744, forward strand.
AGGCCTTGGTCTTTCTGATCACTTGGTGTGTAACTCAGAGCTGGACAATGAATAAGGATGAGAGAGTGGATATTTTGAGCACGGACTACCAAAAGAACAATTATATCTTAGAGGGGGCAGCCAGAGTGCTCTTTGGAGGCAAGGCTTCCCCTCTATGGGCATGCTGGAAGGGGAAGTGAGAAGGAAGTGATGCCTGGAAGGGTGGAGGGTCAACGAAGGAGAGGAAAATCCTCCTGACAGGGTGACTGCTGTGATGGGCCCAAGTGTAAGGATGTAACAGGATGGGACAGGGTTCTGTTGTTTACAGGGCCGTGATGAGTCATACTCAACTCTATGGCACCTAACAACAACAATAAGAAAGCATGTGCAAAATTATTCGGTAATGAAAAATAAGGTCAAAGTTACAAAAAGTCATTTTAAGTTAGCCCACTTGACCTCTAGTCTAAGTCCATATTCTCAATTTAATGAATATAGATCTAAATCATTCATTTAACCCATACACAGCTCCTCACACATCCTTCCAGTGTTTTTTCTGTAATGAAAACTACTTAAATGAGACCTAACATAATTAAAAAATTGCACACCGATCCAATCTAATCAATCCATATGTTGTTGTTGTTGTTGTTATGTGCCATCGGTTGCCTGCGACTCATAGCAACCCTATGTACAAGAGCCCTAAACTTCACACTATCCTGTGCCAATCTCACCATCTCCGACACACCCCATTACCACAGCCACTGAATCAATCCATCTCATCGAGGGTCTTCCAGACTACATATATCATTCTAGGGTGTTTTTTTTTTTTTTCTGTAATAATACATTTAAATGATCCCTATTATAATCGAAAAGAAAAGCATATTCATCATGTCCCTTGGTTCTCCTCTAACCCCTACCACCAATTAAAAACAAAAACAATTAAGATAAAAACTGTAAATACTTTAGTAGTTACAGACATTTTTTTTTTTTTTTTTTTTTAAATTTTGTGTACGT
>NW_006400118.1:1584833-1587523 GCF_000299155.1 Elephantulus edwardii
TCAAATCAGATCTGACTGGTACAGGAGGATATTGCGCCTCCTTCTCCGGCAGAGCGTCTGGTGGATTCGAACCGTGTTCCTCTGGGATTGCAGTTCAGTTTCTTGCCACTAGGCCACCAGAGCTCCCCTATTAGTTACAAACATTTATACTAAAGATCTTAAACGAAAAAAAGAACTGAGAAGGCTGAGCTGTGAGTGCCAAGCCAGGTTAAGATCACTGCCATCAAGTAGAAATCGACTCACAGCTGACGCTGAAGCAGGACTTTCCAGGCTCTAAATCATTCAGGAAGAGACTGCCCAACTTACCCTTGCAGTGTGGTGGGGAGATTAAAATCACCAGAGACCAGCCACCTTTTGGTTGTCAGAACTGCTCTCTGCCAACTAAGCCACTGAAGAAGGTGTCATTAGGTTAAGTGGTTGCTGTCCAGTGGACTGTGACCCTAAGCACAAAAGCTCTCAACCCTGCCCTATCCGCAGCAAATCTCACTGTTTCCAACACAGCTACCCCCATTAATCCTGTTACTATGTCAACCCATCTCATCCAGGTCTCCCTCTCCTGCACTGTCCCTCTACTCTTCCAAGCCTAATGTCCTTCTCCAAGGAACATGTCCAAAGTATGCGAGACAGAGCTTCAAAATCCTTGCCTCAAAGGAGCAATTTGTTTTTACCCGCTCGAGGACAGAACTGCTTGTTCTCTTCATAGTCCATGGTATGTTCAATGCTCTTCTCCAGCACCACAACTCAAAGGCATCAAGTCTTCTGTTAACCTTGGTCACCGTCAAGCTCTCTGATTTTTTCAGCAAGAAACTGCAAAGATCTCGGCTTGGATCAGGTGCAGCTTAGTCTCTAGCCTGATATCACTGCTCTTTAGCATGCATACTGAAGCAGTCGCTTCAGATTTTCCCACTGCAATTTGTCTTTTGATTTCCGGTTGTGCCAAGAGTGTTAACTGTAAGCTCAAGCAAGATAAAATTGTTAACAATCTGAATCTCTTTTCCATCTATCAAATTGTTAACTGGTCCAGTGGTGAGAATCTCTGTCCTCTGAATTTTGACCTGCAATCCATTTGGAAGACTGCAGTGCTTGGCCTTCTGCAGCCAGTGCTTCAGGAACTCTTCAGTTTCAGCAAGTAAGATTGTGTCATTTGCATAAACCAGGTTTTTAATGAGTGTCCCACAGAAGAGTTGGCAACCTTGAACCCTGTATGTGCCTTTGGGATTGCAGCACAGCTTCTTGCCACTAGGCCATCAGAGCTCCCTATTTTCAAGACATGCGATGTTGTTACACTTAGATGACATCAAGTCAACTACAAATCATTGAGATCCTCTGCACAACGGTCTGAAACTTGCTATATTCTGTGCCATCCAGATTTCTCTGCTACTCACACCCACTGTGGTAATCACTGTGTCAATTTATCTAATTGAGGGTCTTCTCCTCCTTTACTGACCCTCCAATTTCCAAGCTTGATGTCCTTTTCCAAGGACTGGTCCTTCCTAACAACGTATGCAAAGCATGTGAGAGGAAGCATCACCACCCTTGCCTCTGAGGAACACTACTGACATGTTCTTGCAGCAATCGGTATACCATGGACTACCAAATGCACACACAAATCTACCTTGCAGGAAGGACACTTGCTAAGAATTGAGTACTTACTTTGGTAATGCCTGACTGAAAAGTGAGGTGGCTGGTCCTATCATAGAGATACGCTGCACCGCTCTGGTAGGAGACACATCTCCCAAGAGAAACTCACTGGGGGATCATCGAAGATGTTCCAATCTGTTGGCAATCAGAGACTGCCAGCAACCCCTTGCTGATCAGTGAGCAGAGCTCAGGTGACACAGTGGTTAAAGGCTGGACTAATTGAAAAGTGAGTTCAAACACAAGGCTGTCAGCAGAAGAAACACCATGCAGTCATCTTCCCAAAGAGTTAGAACCCTAGGATGCCAAGGGTCGGTTCTACTCTGTCCTGCATCGTATAGAAAGAAGTCAGATTTGACTCCAAAGCAACGAATGGGTACATACTGAGAATGCTTTTAAAGAAAATTCTTTTACAACTGGTCGCTCACAAAACGGTTTTCCGTTGTCACACATCTCAAACCGACACTCAAGCCTCCTGAAGACGTACGCAGCTAAACGTCTTCCTTTTGTTCCTTCCACTTCTAAGACATTAGCTTCTTCTCCTGCCCCCAACATGGGTTTGCGGACGGAATGTTAACATTAAAAACAAAAACGAGGGGTTATCTTTTTCTTGAACTATCTTGTGTCTCCACCTGATCCTCGCAAACCTAACTGTAACGCAGAAAGTTCCCGCAAGCTGCTAGTTCACGAGGCAGAGAACATTTTGTATCAATAAGTGACAGCGATCATCCAGCCTATAATAAAGGGAAGCCACAGACATTGTAACACCACCGAATAAAGCTAACTTTAGTTGGGATCTAAGCATTTATTTCCTCCATAGTCCACGTTCTTTAAGCCAGGGAGGGACTCACCCCTTGCAAATCCCCCCTCCTCGCCTCAGATGCTCCAGGCTCAGAATGTTAAGTGCTAAAACAGTGGCCACAAGCAGCTTTAGACGATTGGAGCTCTTTGCAATCACTTGTTATGCATCAGAGAGTTGGACAATGACTAGGGAGGACAGAAGGAGAGTGGATGCTTTTGAGCTGTGGTGCTGGAGAAGAGTACTGAATGTA
>NW_006400118.1:1587623-1589086 GCF_000299155.1 Elephantulus edwardii
TGTTAGGGACCTCTCTAAAGTACTCTGGAGTAACAGTGTCTCTCTGAGACTAAGGTGCGCCTGATACCAGCCATGGTCTTTGTAATCACTTGTTATACATCAGAGAGTTGGACAATGACTAGGGAGGACAGAAGGAGAGTGGATGCTTTTGAGCTGTGGTGCTGGAGAAGAGTACTGAATGTACCATGGACTGTCAAGAAAACAAAACGATCCATCCTAGAGAGAGTAAACCAGGCTGCTCCTTGGAGGCAAGGATTCTGAGACTTCGTCTGACATACTTTAGACATGTTGCAAGGAGAGACCCGTCCTTAGAGAGGGACATCATGCTTGCGAGGGTGGAGGGACAGCGCAGGAGGGGAAGACCCTCTATGAGGTGGATTGATTCAGTGACTGGCGTAATCGGGATGGGAGTGTCGGAGACAGTGCGATTGGCACAGGACAGAGCGGGGTTTAGGGCTGTTGTACATAGGGTCGCTATGAGTCGCACACGACGGCACATAACAACCTCCATAAAGCACGTGCACCAACTAAGAAACAAAACCCACTGAAGACGTGGAAAGGAAGAGGAGCGACGTCCCGCCTCGCCCTCCCTCCTCGCGGCTGCTCACCTCCTGCCTCTCGGCCTCCTTGTTCTTCTGCCCCTGCTTCTTGGCGTACCATAGTCCGATCTCGCGGCCTTTCAGGTGCCCCGGGTGCCGGCCCCGACCTCCGCGACCGCCGCCGGAGCCTCGGCTCCCGCCGTGTCCCCCTCCCCGGCCCCCGCCGAAGCCCCCGCCGGAGCTCCGGGGACCGCCGTCGCGGCTCCAATTCTGATGGTAGTCATAGCTCATTGTGCCGGCGGAATACAACTCGGGAGACTCGGAACCGCTAGAAATGGCGCCAGGACCCCAGAAACGAGCGCACGGCCACTTCCGCTCCGCTTCCGGCGCCCCGCGCAGAGCGGAAGCTGCGTGTCGTCACAAGCACCCCTTCCGGTGACGTCGCAGGGTGACGTAGCGGAGCCCGCGCGGGGGCTCATGGGATGCTCCGGGCCGAGCTGTTCTCGCCTGTGGTTATAGCTCCGAGGGGACACAGAGACCCTCAGCGGCTTTTCCTTCTCCGGGGCCAGGAAATGCTGTGTGACTTGCTTTCCGATTCCTCCAAGTCACATTCAGAGTTTGCTTTCACTTAGACCTTGCATAGTAAATATCAATTAAAGTACCTGTGCATTCGTGCAGTCATGTTGTTATGTGTCGTCGAGTCGTTTGCGACTCATAGCGACCCTATGTACAAGAGCCCTAAACGCCGTTCTATCCTGTGCCAACCTCGCTGTCTCAAACACACTCATTTCCACACTCCACTCACAGACTCGATCCATCTCATCAAGGGTCTTCCTCTCCTTCACCGCCCCTCCACTCTCCCAAACATGATGTCCCTCTCCAAGGACCAGTCCCTCCTTGCAACATGCCCAAAGTATGTCAGAC
>NW_006400118.1:1590069-1644547 GCF_000299155.1 Elephantulus edwardii
GTATTCTCTTAGCTACTTCCTGCTGAAAAGGGACGCTGTGGGTTTCAGGGTGAAGGTCTTCTCTCACTACTCCAAATGGCCCCCCTTGGCAGTAGGAAACACATAGACTATTATGGAGATTGATTTTGGAATTTAGATGCACAGGCATTGGATCATTATAGTCCATCAAAAAACAAAGGAAGCCTGCTGTGCTTCAATTTTGTTTTCCTTTTAGAATAATACCCTGATAAAAAAATCTAACTTTCGTCTCAGATATATAGCTTTAAACTCGTTGTGGTCGAGCCAAAATCTGCTGATAGCTGATTTAACACTGGGTTTTCAGAGGTTTTAAATTTATCTGGAGATTGTCCATTTTTCTTCCAAAGAGCCGCCTTTTATTACGAACAACAGGAAAGGCGCCACTTTGGGGTCACCAGCTGAATTCTGAATTCACGCACTATGCTACCAAAGCTCCCATCTCAAATCAGTAATTATTAAAATATTCCTGCTGAAGCCCATTGTTGTAGCCATGGTGTCAGTTTATTTGAATGTCTTTCTCTCTCTTTTTTTTTTCTTCTTGCAGACCATACATAATAATCTTTCCTTAGGAACTAGACCCTCCTGATAATATACTTTATCTATAAATGAGATGAACTCTAATCATCCCTGCTTACAAGGAGCATTCTGGCTGCCTATCTTCTAACACAATTTCAATTGGTCTTTAGTATATTCAAAGGCATTAGTTTTACATGCATGTAAAACTTAACTAAGGCACATCTTAATCCTCAAAGTGACATCCTGGTTCCATAGGACTCAAAAGAAGTGCTTTGCAACACACATTGAATGGCTTTTTTTTTTAACTGCTGCTGGTTGGTGGCTACTCTGTAGTGTTGCTCTATCAACCAAAAGACTTAGAGACTGGCAGTTTCCATCCTTCAGCGGTGCCTGGGGATGGGCAGTCTCTTCCTTTTGGGATTCACAACCTAGAAAACTTGGTGAAGCATAACTATGAGTCAGAACTGACTCCACGGCAACAAGTTTGAGGTTTTGAGTTTTTAAATAATGTTGATTGTTTTGTGGATGAAGGGAAAAATAAAATCTTTGACTTCGTTCTTTTTTTTGTATTTATTGTGTCCAGCCAGTTGTAAGGATTTTTGTGTTGTTTCTGGTAAGGCATAATCCATACTGATGGCTGTAGTTCTTAAGCTTGATCAGTAAGTTCTTCAAGTCTTCAAGACCATGGCCTGCTCAGACACACCTTAGTCCTCACACTGACATCATTGTTGCTGTTGTTGTTAAGTACCATCGAGTCGTGGACGACATCATTACTCCTCAATAATTTGGAGAGGTCCCTAACCAAACATTTTCCCAGTGCAATGTGTCTCCTTATTTCCTGACTGCAGGTACCAAGGGTGCTAACTGTGGATCCAAGCAAGATGAAGTTGTTGACAGTTTCAGTCTCTTCTCCATAAATCACGACATTGCCCATCAGTCCAGTGAACAGGATCTTTGTTTTCTTGACATTGAGATGCAAGCCATACAAAAGGCTACAGTGTGGTGAAGGCTAACATATGCTAAATGACATAGAAGGAAATACTACTCCTCTCCTTTACACTCATATGTAATAATTAAACTACTGCTTTCCTACATGGCTTCTATTCTAGCTGCAATATGCCTATCAAACCTCACCTCCTGAACAAATCATTTACTTTTCATAGCAAGTGTATCATTGAGAGTATTTATAGACACCATTTATGCCTAAGATGTTAATTCCAAAGCATACTCAAAGTAATCACATCCTTATTATAATGGACTATGTATTATACTAAATTATAATGAAAGACTTGAGGCTGGAAAAAGCAAGCCGAAAGACCTGAAGGACTGGGGGAAATCTAAGTCTCAAACTGGAGTATTGAAGGAAACACTTAACTGTGTTCATATGGACTCTATACCTAGACCAAGAAGCTGTTGTGTAAACAGAGCAAAAAACACTTCATAGTTGAAGGTAAGGAAGGGTATGCGTCAGGGTGGTAGGCTGAGTAAACAATTTATGACTCAATGACACAAAACAACAACAAGGATCAGATACAGGCCAATTCTGATTCCCCAGCACACAACAACAACAGAAATTAGCTGATAAACAAGAATTAACTTAGTTCCTAACAGTGAGAATGTCTTGAATTTTCTGGATAACCCAGTGTAATCATGTTTGTTTGTTAGCAGGTGCCATGGAGTAGATTGTGTTTTGTTTTATTCACAGTGACCCATCTAAGAGAGTAGTAGAATTGCCCATCAGGTTTTCTTTTCTTTTAATTTTTTAAAAATTTATTTATTTATTTATTCATTCATCCATTCATTTATTTGTGTGTGTGTGTATGTGTGTGTGTGTGTGTGTGTGTGTGTGTGTGTGTGTACCATCAAATCCATCTGACATCAGCTACAATATCTGTAGTAGCACGACCCCTTCTAAACCCATGCTGCACTTCAGGCAGTTCTCTGCTGATGGGCTGTTCCAGTCATTTTTGGATAATCTTCAGCAGAATCTTGCTTGCATGTGATATCAATGATATTGTTCTATAATTTCCACACTCTGTTGGGTCACCCTTCTTTGGGATGGGAACAAATATAGATTTCTTCCAGTCAGTTGGCCAACTGGTTGTTCTCCAGATTTCTTGGCACAATTTGGTGAGCACGTCCAAGGCAGCATCTGTTTGTTGAAATATGTCAATTGGTGTACCGTCAATTCCTGAGACCTTATTTTTTTGCCAATTCCTTCAAAGCAGCTTGAACTTCTTCATCACCACAGGCTCTTGTTCATATGTTGTTTCATGAAATTCTTCTGTATCTGCCAATTCATTTCAGTATGGTGACTCTATATATTCTTTCCATCTTCTTTTAATACTTCCTGGTTCATTTAATCTTCTGCCCAAAGCATCCTTAAGTATTGCAACTCGAGGCTTGAATTTCTTCTTCAGTTCCTTGAGCTTAAGAAATGCTGAGTGAGTTCAGCCCTTCTGATTTTCTGACTCGAGCTCCTTGCACATCTTTGTAATGACCTTTTGCACTCTTCCTAGATGATACTTTTTATATCCTCCCACAACGCATCTGGTCTTCGCTCACTGGTGTTCAAGGCCTCAAACCTGTTTCTGAGATGGTTCTGAAATTCAGGTGGAATAGACTCAAGGTCATATTTTGGTTCCCATGGATTTAATTTAATTTTCCTTAGCTTCAGCTAGAACTTGCATATGAGTAGTTGGTGGTCTGTTTCACAATCAGCACCAGCCTAGTTTTCACAGCTGATGTTGAGCTTTTCCAGCGGTTCTTTCCACAGATGTAATCAATGTGATTCCTATGCATACCATCAGGTGAAATCCATGTGTATAGGCTGCGTTTATGTTTCTTATAAAACATATTTGCAATAAATAAGTCATTGATTGTGCAAAATTCAATCATTCTTTCTTCAGCTTCATTTCTGTCACCGAGTCCATTTTTTCCAACTACTTCTCTGTTCCCAACTTTTGCATTCCAGTCACCTATTACCATTAATGCATCTTGATTGATGTTCAATTGATCTCTGACTGTAAAAGTTGATAGAAGTCTTCTATTTCCTGTTGTTTGGCTCTCGTTGTTGGTGCATATATCTGAATGATAATGGTATTCACTGAACTTCCTTTTATGTGTATGGATATTAGCCTATCATTCATGATATTGTATTTGAAGATGGATCTATAAATGACTTTTTTAACTATGAAAGCAATTCCATTTTTCCTCACCTTTTCATCTCCAGAGTAATAGATCATATGATAATCTGACTCAAAATGCTCCAAGCCAGTCCATCTCATCACCACAATACCTAGTGTGTCAATATTTATGTGTTCCATTTCTTCCTTAACAATATCTAATTTTCCTACATTCATGGATATCACATTCCATTTTCCAATAGTCTGTTTATAACTGTTCCTCTTCCTTTGTATTTCCATACCGGAAAGCTTTGCCTCAGTTTCCCTGTTACTCTACATGTGTTCTGTTGTCCATAGGGTTTTCAGAGGCCTACTACTTCGGAAGTGGATGGCCCAACCTTCTTCCTAGTCTGTCTTAATCTGAATGCTCAGATTTAGAAAGTATATGACGTATATGACAAGCATTTTACGGAAAAAGCAGATGAACGATATCCCCCAATTGTGGAATTAACCATTAGTTTCAGTGTTGTCCCAGCCCTTGATACAAGCGTCTTGACCCACTTACTTCCCTGCCACACCATCCACCAGCATCCCCATCCACTCCTACCCACTTCCTTCAACACCTATCTCCCATTGTCCAGCCCTTGATCTGATAGCTTATATCTCAAGCTTTATGGGCGTCTGTGATTCCAAACACTTCAGCTGCTGACAATTTCTTATGCTGTGGCCAGTGTCTCTTGAGTTTAGCAGTAATGTTTCCCAAGCGAGGGTTATGTGTCTGGTAGATCTGGTGTATAGATTGTTTTCCAAAGGTTTCCGGCTCCGGTTTACCTCTGGGATTGGGGGAGGCTGAGGTCCCCTTCTGCTTGCCCACTCTGCCCTTCTGAAAATTCCTATCTCTCTGGAGTACCAGAAGAATGTCTATCTGTGCTTCATTGACTATGCAAAGGCATTTGACTGTGCGGATCACAACAAACTGTGGCTGACTCTGAGAAGAATGGGAATCCCAGAACACTTGATTTCTCTTATGCAAAACCTTTACTTGGTCTATATGTAGAGATAAACTGGTTGCTACTCATATGACCAACCACATGATAAGCACTCAGTGAATGGAAGCTCTGATTGCATAACATTTCAATCCAAAGGCCAAGTCTCTCTGGAGTTTGAATCCACCAGCATCTCCATGGGAGAAAGAGGGACAGTCTCCTCTTGTGCAGTTTACAGCCTCAGACACCCAATGGTAGATCATTTTTTAGGACTCAATTCCGATTTAATGGCAATGAGTTGAGTTTGAGTAGAGTATTCTAAGACTCTTTCCTATTTCTAGTTGTGCTAAGGTCATCAAATAATTTAGTCATAATTTTTAAGCTTCCATATACAACACTAATGGGCATTTCTGGAGTCCAAGGAAAGGATATTATTCCATGGAGGATGTGCATATATATTCACAGATAGCAGCTGGAGAATGTGAAGTAGATCACAAAGGCAGATATCTAAAGAAATGAAGGAGGTTTGGAAGAGCACAATGCAAGAGAACAGGGAACTTAGATTACAAGGTCGTTTTTTGAACTCATTGCATTTAGAGTTGTTATTGTGCTTCCAGGGTTTCAGCAATACCAGTTCAGGCACTGAGGACACAATTGTTCATATTATAAGGACACTTTAAAGAATGACCTCCCAAAACAACTATGAGATATCATCTCACCCCAGTCAGAACAGCAAGATTTAACAGAACAGCAAGCAACAGATGTTGGCGAGGTTGTGGAGAAACTGGAACCCTTATTCACTGTTGCTGGGGGTGTAAAATGGTGCAACCGCTGTGGAAGGCAGTACGACACTTTATCAAAAAGTTACAAATAGAGATACCATTCGACCCAGCAATTCCACTACTGGGAATATAACCCAAAAAGACCATAACTGACATCCAAGCAGATATATGCACACCCATGTTTATCGCAGCTCTGTTCACAATAGCAAGGAGTTGGAAACAACCCAGGTGTCCATCAACAAACAAATGGATAGAGAAGCTATGGTATATTCACACAATGGAATACTACGCTGCATTGAAAAACAAGGAACTCATGCAATATTATTGAAAATGGGTGAGCCTGGAGGACATTATGCTGAGTGAAATATCTCAGCCACAAAAGGACAAATTTTGCATGGTGCCACTGTTATAAAATGGGACTGATATCAGGGTTGGGGTAAGACTGAGAAAAACTAGATAAATTGTGTATACTGCACTGAAACAGATGAGGGCGTGAATAAATTAAAAGCGATGTATGATAGGGTATTATGGTTATCACAAGAGTCCACAATTAAGGTTGCATAGTGGAATGTACTTGGGGGGTGGGGAGGGGTGCGGGGGGATTGTGTACCAGGGAGGGAGTGTTTCTTTTACTTTTAAAAGACAGGAGGGAACTGGAGGTGCGGGGAAGGGCTGGGCGGGGAGAGAAGTGCAGCAACGAATGAATGGAAATCTAAATTCTCTGTAAATGTTAATTAAAATTATTTTAAAAAAAGAATGAGCTCCTTTATTTTCATTTTCACAATTCATATGCCCACCTACCCTAGAGAGATTAAAACTGCCCCTAAGGTTCCCAAGGCTGTGAATCTTTTTGCAAGGATACTGCCTCATCCTTCTCCTATGTAGCATCTGGTGGATTTCAACCAAAGATATGTCCTCACAACTCCCTCTAGAAACTTCAGTATTTAATTTGCTCAGAGTTGTCTAATGGAATAAATTGAGATTTATTTTGAAAAGAGCACGGGTTATAGTACAATTAGAAGTAGGCTATGTCATTAAATATTTTAATGTCTGCATCTTATTTAGACAAATTAGTTTCTTCAAAGATTCCCAAGTAATTTTCCTATCTTATGTAATAAGACTCGACGGCACTTAACAACAACAACAACAACAGCATAGAGAGAGAGAGAGGGAGAGAGAGAGCAGTTGGCCTTGTGGACAGAAAGTCATGCTCCCAAGCCAAAGGTGAGTGACTTTACTCTGCAGCCCTCAGGCCTGCCTTTAATTGTTTTTGGTGAAACATTTTTCTAGGTCATGTAACCCTGGTGTGTTCACTTGCCATACAGAGGTAACTCATGGTTGCTGTGAAGCCGAACACTGTGACACTGATGAGTCAAATGTGAGAATGGTTACCCGTGGTGGATGGTATTTGGTGGAACTCCCCAAATAAAATGAGCTTGGAAGCAGGAGTGGCATCCACTTCCATAATAGCTAGCCTCTGGAAACCCTATGAACCTGGAGAAAGGATGAAAGTTATACAGATGTCCAGGACTTCCATTCATAGGGTCATTATGAGTCAACAGCACCTAACAACAACAAGAACAGTTGCAAGAAACTGTGCTGCAATCCTAGAAGCATGCAGTTCAAATCCACCAGCTACTCCATGGGAGAAAGATGGGTAATATCCTTTTGAGCATCTACCTGCCTCTGAAAACCTGCTGGAGGACCAGCTATGAATCAGCTCCAACTCTATGGTTGTTGTTGTTGTTGTTGTTGTTGTTGTTGTTGTTGTTGTTATGTGCCGTTAAGTCACCTGAGACTCATAGTGATCCTATGTACAACAGCCCTAAACTCTGCTCTATTCTGCACCAATCTCAATATCTCTGATAAACCTACACCCATTACCCCAGTCACTGAATTCATCAGTCCATCTCATCGAGGGTCTTCTTCTCCTGTGCTGTCCCTCCACCCTCCCAAACAGGACGTCCCTCTCCAAGGACTGGTCCCTCCTTGCAACATGTCCAAAGTATGTCAGATGAAGCTTCAGAATCCCTGCCTCCAAGGAGCATCCGGCTTCACCCGCTCCAGGACAAACCTGTTAATTTTCTTAGCAGTCCATGGTATATTCAATCCTCTTCTCCAGCACCACAGCTCAACGGCAGCAAGTCTCCTTCTATCATCCCTGGGCATTGTCCAGCTCTCTTATGCATAGCAAGTTATTGCAAAGACTCTATGCTACACAACAAAAAAAAATAAGGCCTCTATAAACTGAATTGAGAATTGTAAATCTTTGTTCTACCTAAATCCATTAAGAGTATTTGTGTTGTAGTGGATTATTCAATACCACTTTCTGGTTATTGGCTTTGTATCTCTCACCATGGCACTGGGTAGAACTGTGCATAAGTTAGGTGTCTGTGGCCCACCAAGGAGACTGTCAATAATAGAAAGTAAACAGCACCTTTATTGGGAGACAATGAGAATACAATCTGTAGAATACTAACCCGGAGATTGGTGAGTTTTACCACCTCAGGCACAGAGGCTGAAATCTCACCACCATTAAAGAAGAAGCAGAGAGTGCAGCCAGAGCAAGAGGAGAGAGGATGCCCTGGCTGGCTTGACGGCGGCAGAGGCGGCAGCAGTAGCATGACAGGGACAGAAGCGGTAGAGAATGGGAGACCAGTGTGAGATAGAGCTCTAACCTCTTGGCTCACAGAGGAAGAAAGCTGAATCCTGGCTGCTGAAGTGGGTGTCTCTGGGCCCCTGCCAGGCTATGGAGGTCTGCCGACACACATAAATAGAGCTGAGGAGGGGAGTATATAAGTGACAGAGCTAGAATTGTGTACCACTTGCCTGAGCAGGAGAGAGGCCAAAATTGCTAGACTGAACGTCAGAGAACGGCCTGCCTGCCTGCAAGCATGAATGAGAAGGAACTGTGTTGATTAAAGAGTTGTATCCTGAATATTTCCAACCTGAGTGATCACCTGCGCTGGTGACTTACTCTCTCACCCTGCTAATCCAGCGATTCAAATCCACCAGCGGCTTGAAGAGAGAAAGATGAACATTTTCCTCTCATGAGATTTACAGCCTCAGAAAATCTGCTGAAGGATCAGTTAGAGTCAGTTCTGACTAGACAGCAATGCGAAAGAGAAAGACACTTCTTAGTAAATCTCTTAAGAGTGGGTACTGTATGTGATTTCAGTGGGAGTGTTTATTGCCCATCAAATGCAGATGCTGTCTGCTTCCAGTCTCCCGTTCAAAAGCAGAACTCTTAAATTGACTAAACACTCCATGGCTCTTGATAGCTTTGCTTTCTTTGTGATTTGTGTATATTGCACAGTCAAGGGTAGAGGTGGGGATGTCCTCATCTTTAGGTTAAATTCCTGAAGCCAAAACCTAGTTGTCCCTTACTATTCACTAAGGGTAGGTCCTTGATTAACATGTGATTATAATTTTATTATGTTTTACAAAATAATGAAAGGGACATTTCTGTCATAGCTGATCCCTGGTGGATTTTCAGAGTCTGTACATTGCACAGGAAGAGACTGTTGGTCTTTCTCCAGTAGGAACACTGATGGGTTAAAATGAGCAGAGGGGGTTGGCTTTTGGGTTAGGAGTGCAACTCCCTACAACGCCCCTTCCATTTACTAATAGAAATATTAAAAACAAACAAAGTCTTTGAGCCAGAACTATTCAGGTATTATGTAGTCTCCCTGGGGAACTCTGGTGGCACAGTCCACAGGGAGTTGCACTGTAAGTAAAAAAAACCAAACCAACTCTGAGCTTCTGGAATGATTTCAAGCCCCCAGAGACTCCATAGGAAAGATGGTCATTCTCTCTGATGTCATCTACAGCCTGGGAGATCTACTCGAGTGCTCTGATCAATGGCAAAGAGTTTGCATTTTCTGGTTGCAATGCAGCAGTTCTTTTGTTAGCTGTCGTGGCGTAGTGCATAACTTATTGAGCACGAATTCACCTGTTTTGGAGAAATATTGGCAGTCTCCATGGGTAAAGATTTACAGTCCCACAAGCCTGGTCTGAGGATCGCTGATAGAGGATTACTATGAGTTGGACTTGACTTGAGGACAGTGGATTTGTTTTAATGGTTTGAAGCAGTCTCCAACTCATGTTGCTAATGTTATTATGAGCAGATGAGTCAGAACTGACTGAAATCTGACCCTCCAGCAGGCTTTCCGAGCCTGCACATGGAACAAAAGGAGATTGTTCATCTTTCTCCTATTGTAGTGTTAGCCTAAAAGTTGGCTCTTTTGTTTGTTTGTTTATTTGTTTGCTTGTTTTCAACCATTTAGCTTCTGATCAACTACGGACACATAGCCTTGCAAATGATCAACAGCTGTAGGAAAAGGGTAAGTGAAAGAGTGTTTCCCACACTGAGAAACAAGACGGAGGCAAACAAGACTTGTTGCAATAAGACTTGAGGGAGGTTGGAGCAGACTGTTGGAATACCCTGGTGAGGGTGTTGGAGAAACTGTGGCATTGCTGTGGAGAAACTGTGGCAAAGTGTGGCTTGAGGCTTCTTGCATTTGTGCTGGCCCCAGTTAAAGGCTTAGGAAGTTTTGCTGGATGTTTGAAGTGTCTGACTTATAAGTGCTCTCAAGCAAACCATGCTGGATGATGTGAATTTGACTAATGAACTGAAACTGGAGCCTAGACTAATTGAGGGATTGTGCCTTGGGACTGTTGGGATAAAACTTGAATTTGAATTGGTATTTTTTTGCTTCCCCCAATCTCCAACTTCATTCCTTAATAAACCATAACTGGTACCATAACTGTGAGTCTGAGTCAGCAATGAATAAACAAACCTCTGTTGTTGGTGTGGCTTTGGAGCTACTTACCATAGGATTGGGCTATGGGCTCTTTATCTGCTCTCTGCTGTTGGGCAGTGAGGAGCTGTGTTATTCTTACGCCCTCTGGCTCTTTCGTGAATCTGAGAGCTGGAAAATGAGTAAGGATGACAGAAAAAGACTTGATGTCTTTGAGCTGTGGTGTTGGAGAAGAGCACTGAGCATCCCATGGACGGTCAAGAGAACGAATAGATGTGTCTTAGAGAAGGTGAAGCTGGAGTGCTCTATGGAAGCAAAGATGATGAGACTTTGCCTCACCTACTTCGGGCATGTCGTTAGGAGGGGCTATCCTTGGAGAGGGACATGACTTAGGAAGGATGGAGGGTTGGCGAAGGAGAGGAAGACCCTTGACCACATGGGTTGATATGGTGAGTGCCACCGTGGGCTCTAATGTGTCAGGAAGGGTGGGGGCGGTGCAGGACAGGACAGGGTTCAGATCTGTTGTTTACAGGCCCTCTATAGGTTGTACTCAATGGTGCCTAACAACAATAACAACAACAACTAGCCCTTTAAGGGAGACACTGGTGGCCATGTGTGTCCCTATGTCCTGTTTTCACCTCTTCAGACACCTATTGAGCAGCTGGTGGATTTGCACCACGTGCTGTTGGGTTGGCAGTGCAACTCCTGACCCACACTAGGCCACGGAGGTCCCTCACATATTTCATAGTAGAATTGACCCATGAATTACAACTCTTGGTTGTAATCTTTATAGAAGCAGATTTCCAGGGATTTTCTTTTGTGTGGTTACTGAACAGGCCGGAATAGCCTACGTTTTAGTTCTCAGTCTGCCACAAACTGCTTAAACTATGCAAGGTCCTATGAGACATATTACTTTCCCTTCTGGTGAATATTTTCCCACTGGGCTATAGTTACATTAAGGTAGACCAAAGATCCTCCTTTGGAATTAAGTATTTAAAGACAGTGTAGTTCCCAGAATCTATATTGCTCTGCATAACAATGTAGAAAATTGTCATCGCAGTCTTCATGCATTTGGAAATGTAAATGTCCAAATGACAGCAAATTGTTTGTGGGCAAAATGTGTGTGTGTGTGTGTGAGAGAGAGAGAGAGAGACAGAGAGAGAGAATGTATATTCTTTACACATTTGAAATTGAGAAATCAAGACTGTAGGAAAGGCATATTATTATCTTTCTGACTTGGAGAAGAGATTGTATTAAATAAACAAACAAACATGAACTAGAGTCTGCGCAGTGTAACCTGGACTAAAAGGGGGATGTCCCAAATACAGAATCAAAGCCAAATAAGTAACTTGAGAAAGTGTACTAGTTTTGCAGTATTGATACACTTCCATCGTAAGGGCACCATTTGCATTCTAGTCTTGGCCTAGATACCAACTAACATTATGTCTTCCTCAAAAGTTTCACCCTTCCTAATGATATCACTTCATATTTGGTGAAGTAGAAGGCTATTAAAAAAATGCAGACTCTTGGTTGAGATGGATTAGCACAGGAACAAAAGGCTGTGTCCACCACAACCAAAATAGCAGTTCAAATCCATCCCATGCTCTGAGGGAGAGCGGGAGGCAATCCACTTATGACTTACAGTCTCAGAAACCGATGGTGGCTTGCTACGTGGTTCAGAACTGACTTCACGGCAGTGAGTTTGAGGGTTTTGGTGTTTTGTGGCTATTGTTGTTGTGTGTGTTTTCCAGGACAAGTTGTGTGTTAGATAGTAGAAGTGTGTTCCACTGGGTTTTCAAAAGCTGGATCTTTAGGAGTAAACGACAAGGTTTTCTTCAAAGAATCATTGAGTGGACTCAAAGGATAAATTATACCGTGAGCAGTTTAGCGCGTAACTGTTTGCATCACCTAAGGATGTCCTGGCACAAAGGGCAACAAAACCCATTGCTGCTGATTGGGAATCCACTCACAGCTGAACTTGTAGCAGGTTTTCAGAAGCTGTAAATCGTTGTTAGGGAGGAGAAAGGGGAAGAGAGATTGCCCACCTTTCTACCGAGGGGCAGCTAGTGGCTTTGAACCGCATGACTCTGAGTTGGCAGTGCAAGTCCTTGCCCACTAGGCCACTAGAGCTGAGCATGTAAAGGGTGTCATTATGTAGGATTGAGCGCGTAATTGTTTGCACCACTCAGGGTCACCCTAGCATAGAAAAATAAAACAAAAACAAACAGCTCATTGTTGAGCCGTCAGAACAACTCAGAGCTGACCATTCAGCTGGTTTTCAGAGGCAGGAAACTGCCTCTGAAATGGACAAGGGAGGAGACAGCCATGTGTCTCCCACGCGACAGATGGTGGATTTGAACTGTGTGCCTTGGCGTGGTAACAAAGCCCTTTACTACTATGCCACCAGGGTTCCCTATACAAAGTTGTCATATGCCAGTGAGTTGGCACCAACATACAGTTGACTCTCCAGTGGGTTTTAAGAGGCAGGAAATCACATGGAAGCAGATTGCTCATCCTTTTGCAGCAGGTGGATTTGAACTGTGCACTTTCGAGATTGTAGTGCAGCTTCCCACCACTCCATCACGAGAGCTCCCTTCCTACAGAGTGGGCTGTTGCTGTTAGGTGGTGTTGAGTCCAGTACAACTCCTACCGAGAGTCTGTGAACAGCAGATCTGAACCCTGTCCTGCCCTGTGCCATCCTAACGCTCTCTGACACCCTTTGAGTCCACTGCGGCAGTCACCGTGGCAGTGTATCTTGTTGGGGGGATATGCCTCTCTTTCACGTCCCCTTTCCAGCCACGACCCCAGTAAGTATTAGCGAGAGTGCTGGTGGCTTAGTTATAAGGAGCTGCCAACCCAGAGGCCGCTGTTCAGCAGAACGACAGCACTGTCCTCCCATGCAGACGACCGCCTCTGAAACCCACCACGGCAGCTGTGATTGGGGTCTCACACCCCGGTGCACAACACAGACATTATTAGGAGGATGAGGGCATGTGGGAGTGGCTGACAGTGGAACGAATTTAAGAAAAAACTTTTTTTATTAAGTCTAGCAAGAGAGAAAGACCCATCCATGAGATGGATTGATTCAGTGACTGGGGTAATGTGGGGAGGTGTGTCAGAGACAGTGCGATTGGCACAGGATAGAGCAGAGTTTAGGGCTGTTGTACATAGGGTCACTATGAGTCGCAGGCGACTCGACAGCACATAACAGCAAGTATGAGATGGACATATTGAAGAAAAGTTTTTAAAAAGTCTCACAATTGGGTTTTTTTTTAAATTTTCTATCCCATGCAACACTGTGAGGTTTGCTGTCTTAAAAATGAATTTTCTTTATCATCCACAGCCTTTAGAAATCTCTCAGCTTGCAGTTTTTCCGACTCACCACCAGATGGTGATCTTTTTATTAAATCTCAAAAACTCTCTGGCCAGCAGGTTGCAACAAGGACCCTTCAGCGGACTTCTGAGGCTGTAAATCATGACTGGAGGAAATTGTCCACCTTTCTCCCGTGGAGCTACTGGTGGATTCGAACCACCCGAAACGTGCTGCTTCAGAATTAGGAGCGCAGCTCCCTTCAGCCTCTGCCACTCGGTCCCCCTTTGTATCCAATAGTAAGGGTCCATTTTTGTCTTGAGATGTATGAATTTATAGGGGGGGAAAAGACAAGTTAGAAGAAATAACAGTATTTGATTAAAACAAGAACAACATACAGGAGCAAAATATCTGCTGATGTTTGTACCATCGGGTCAGAACCCTCGGGTGGGTTTTCAGAGGCAGTTAAAAGCACAGGAGGAAATTCAAACCATGTGCCTTTGGGGTTGCAGTGCAGCTTCTTGCCACAAGGCCGCCAGAGCTTATATAGTGGAATGTGTCTACATGATTGTTTCAGTTCCAGAAGGACACACTGACAATCAGAATCACACCAGCCGACTTAAGTCTCGGGTGTTGCACAATCGTTCCCCTGTTTAGTTTGAATTTGGGGGAGTTACTCACATTTAAGGCCTCGTATTTAAAAACCTTTTTTGGTAGGCTGGATGATGCTAGAGACCAGTTTGAAAGTCATCTACAGGAACTGGTTCCTGCTATTTAAAAACATTCTTCAAGGTAGTATAGCACTGGTCTGTCCATTTGCTGTATAGTGGTAACTCGTGGTTGTTGTGATGCTAAACACTGTGACCCTGATGTGTCAAATGTGATAATGGTTATCCATGGTGGACAGTGTTTGGTGGAGCTCCCCGATTAAAACAAACTTGGAAGCAGGAGCGGCATCCACTTTCGAAATGGCTTGTCTCTATGAACAGTGCTCAGGTCTTTCGTTCATAGGGTCACTATAAGTCGTCTACAACTCGACAGCATCTAACAATAACAACACAACAGCCACGTTTAGGCACAAGTCTAAGAGATTTTGCTTGTATATTCAGTTACTATTTGCTTGGTGTTTGAAGTTGTAAATTAGTAATGTGATGCTGATTAACATCTCAAATTATGGCTTCAGTCTAAATAATCCTGGTATCATGTTAATAAAGCAAATTTTTTTAGTTAACATGTGACTATTTTCTCTGGGCTGGAGACAGAAAATCAAAGAATGAACTCATGAGCCACACAAACTGGGATCAGGTTGAGCTTAAGAAAAGTTTATTTAAGAAAGTATAGAAAGAAATTCCCACACATGTGGGAGGGGCTCCCAGGGCAGGAAGCTGCTGGGTTTGTCAAGAATACATTGTTAAGGAGTAAAAAAGAATTGTTTAATGCAATCCCAATCCAGATACCAAATTCATTTTTCAAGGAGATTGAAAGGAAAATTGTCAAATTTATTTGGAGAGGCAAGAGACTCCAAAATAAGCAAAACACTTTTGAGAAACAAAAATGAGGTGGGAGGCATAGCACTCGCTGACCTCAAAACCTACTACACAGCAGTAGTAACCAAAACAGCATAGCCCTGGTGCAACGACAGGCATATAGATCAATGGAACAGAATTGAGAACCCAGAAATAGACCAAGCTATCTAAGGTCAACTGATATTCGACAAGGAAATCAAAGCTATCAAATGGGGGAATTATAACCTTTTCAACAAATGGTGCTGGCAAAACTGGAGAAAGCTGTAACAGGATCCACATCTCACACCATACACAAAAATAAACTCAAGGTGGATCAGAGACCTAGAAGTAAAGCCCAAAACCATAATATTCATAAGAGACAAACTGGGATCAAGCTTAGAAGTGATAGTCCAAGGTATAAAGAGACTGCCAAATACAACCAGAAATGCACAATCTGAAGACGATAAAATTGATGCATGAGACCTTCTAAAGATTAAATTCAAGTGTGAATCAAAAACTTTTTCCAAAAGGGTGAAAAGAAAACCTACTAAGTGGGAACAAACATTTGGTAACACCATCTCAGACAAGAATCTTATAACAAAAGTTTACAGAATACTCCTGGGCCTCCACAAGAAAAAGACTGATAACCCAATTACAAAATGGGCAAAAGACAAGGAAAGAATTTTCACAGAGGAAGATATTCGAATGGCAAACTGACATCTGAAGAAATTCTCCAAATCACTGGCAATAAGAGAGATGCATAAACTATTCTGGAAGGCAGTTTGGTGCTTCCTCAAAAAGCTGAACATAGAAATTCCACATGACCCAGCTATTCCATTACTTGGAATATACCCAGAAAAAAATGAAAACTGAGGCACAAATGGAGACTTGTACACCAGTGCCTATAGCAGCATTATTCACCATCATAAGAACACAGAAACAGCCCAGATAATCCAACCACAAGCGAATGTGTGAGAAATTATGATATATTCACACAATGGAATACTATGCAGCATGCAGGAGAAATGATTTTGCAAATTATTACCTAACTTGGAAGGGACTGGGAAGCATTATGCTGAATGAACTAACTCAGTCCAACAAGTATAAATATTATATAAAGCCATTATTGTAGAATGAGTGTAAGGTTCCAAGAGAGGTGGGAGAGGCTGGAAGCAGAGGGATGAGGATGTGCCGGGTAGGGGGACTGATCATGGGTTGTACAATTTATTGGTTCTAGGGTAAGGGGAATTGGAAGAATCTGTTCTGGCAAACAACGTATTCTAATTTCGTAAATAAACTAGTATAATAATAAAACCAAGGGGAAAAATGTTTAAATGTTTAAAAAATTGTTTAAGAGTAGACTCTGTCTCTGTATGGTTGATCCCTCTGAATTTTGCCACTACCTTTCGGCTAATCACCAGGCTTGGCACTTAGGCTTTCTCTGTGGACTGTGGGCATGTGGACTGTTCTTGCCACAGCCACTCACTGGGCTCCACAAAGACTGTCTTTGCTCTTTCCAATCACAGATGAACAATTTCTCTGATGCTTCTCCAGCAACCATGCTCGCCAATCAGATATTTATGTGTTAGCTCCCTACGGACAGGATGTGGGTGGAAGGCTTTTCCTTGCTCTGGGACCAGGAACCCCCTTCTTCTCTCTACCCACTCTCTTGTTAGCCGCCTCCATAACTCTCCTGTCCTTTCCAAATACATGTAAAGTTTATTGAAGCCATTTAATATCTTAGTAGTTACGTGGCCTACTGGGTAAAAAGTTCTGATGACAACTCAAACAAAAGGGGTTTGAATCCACCAGCTGCTTTGTGGAGGAAAGATGGTCAAACCTTCTCCTGTGGGATTTACTGTCTCTGGAAACCAACTATGAGTTGGTTCTGACTGGATAGTAATGAGAGAGAGAGAGAGAGAGAGAGAGAGAGAGAGAGAGAGAGAGAAGTAGTTGTGTAATATTTGTTGTTTGTTTTTGAATCCTGATGCCTCCAGATGGGATCTCTGCCCAGTGAAAAGAAAATGGAATACAGAGGGAAACCACACCAAATCTGTTTGTTCAAGTCAAGTGCAACTGCAAGGTAATCTTGTGTTACAGGGTTGAATGACTCCATAGGATTTTCGTGGTTATAATCTTTATAGAAACAGATGACCAGGCCTTTCTTCCTTGGCTCTGATGGATGGGCTTAAATCATCGACTTTTACTGTATTAGTAAAACACAAACCTCTGCACCACACAGGGATCTTATACAAGAAGGAGGAGGGGTGTTATTTTCTTCCAGTTCAATTCTTGTACTCCTCAACCTGGTTTCTACCCTCCCAGTTCAACGTGTTTTACTATTTTAAAGGTTTTGTTTTCATTCAAATGTTGTTGTTGTTAAGTGCCATCGAGTCATAGAGGACTCATAGCAACCTTATGAACGAAAGACCTGAACACTTGTATAACTTTCATCATTTCTCCAAGTTCTTAGCGTTTCCAGAGGCAAGCTATTTTGGAAGTGGATGCCACTTCTGCTTCTAAGCTTGTTTTAAATTGGGGAGCTCCAGCAAACACTGTCCACCATGGGTAACCGTTATCACATTTGACACATCAGTGTCACAGTGTTTAGCATCACAGCAACCACGAGTTACCTCTGTACAGCAAACTGACAGACCAGTGCTATACCACTTAGAAGAATGTTTGACCAAAGGCAATGAAAACTAGGCCTGAGGGCCATAGATTAGACTCACCCACCTTTGGCTTAGTAGCATAACTTTCTATCCACTAGGCCAAATGAGCTCTCTCTATGACTCACAGCAATTCCAGGAACAACAAATCTAACCCTTCCTATATCCTACACCATCCCCACAATCCAGAGATATGCTTGAGACCATTGTCACAGTCACCGCATCAATCCATCATGTTCAGGATCTTCTTTTATTCTCTGACCTTCTACCTCTCTCAGCATAATGTCATTTCCCAAGGACTGGAACCTTAAACTGTTGTTTGTTGTTAAGTGCCTTCGAGTGAGTCACAGACGACTCATAGCGACCCTATAGTGCCTCTACAATGGTCCATTCAAATAGATTCATTAATATTTTAGACTTTTAAATGATCCCATTCTAATTTCTTGCTGCTAGTATTTGTGTTTTAAAGCATCAAAATTACTTTCTTTTATAAACTATTGTTGTTGCTGATTGCCTTCAAGTCGAGCATGACTCATAGCGACCCTATGAATAAAAGGCCCGAAGCCCCATGTAACTACCGACATTTATAAAAGTTCATAAATTTTCCAGAGGCATGTTGTTTAGGAAGTGGATTCAACTCCTACTTATATACTATAAAACATTATATATCCTCAAGAGGGTTAAACCGGCTGCTCCTTGGAGGCAAGGATTCTGTGGCTCCGTCTAACATACTTTGGACATGCTGCAAGGAGGAACCAGTCCTTGGAGAAGGACATCATGCTTGGGAGGCTTGGAGGGACAGCGCAGGAGAGGAAGGCCCTCTATGAGGTGGATTGATTCAGTGACTGGGGTAATCGGGATGGGAGTGTCAGAGACAGTGCGATTGGCACAGGACAGAGCAGAGTTTAGGGCTGTTGTACATAGGGTCACTCTGAGTTGCAAGCGACTCGACAGCACATAACAACAACAATAATATATGAAAACTTATCTTTTAAAAAGTATTGTGATTTCCAGTTTGATTTTTTTTAACTACAGACACTTTATTGATTTTAAACAACTTGTTTGTACATTTGGACTAAAATAGTCTTTAGCTTTGGTAATAAAAAGGATTTTAAAATCGATTTATAATGACAATATACTTAAATTTAAGTTTATAAGTTAAGCAGCATTTGAAGCTTGCTTTATAAACACTAATAACAGCATTACATTTGTTTCCTAAAAGCAGATAATAAGACATCAAGAAGTGAAATGAGACATGGTGAAGATCCTCAGGGGTAATTGACAAAGATTGTTCCCCCTCTGGATAGAAAAAAACCCACACAAACCATCTTTTACAGATGATACAATCTAAAAACTGTAGTCAGAAAATGTAGCATTTCAATTCAATAGAATCAAATACATAGGAACCAAAGCAAATCATTCTAATAAATGAGTCACTCAGTGTGTCGTTAAATGAATGTGTGGGTTCAATGAAATGCTCAAACTTACAACCATCAAAATGTCAACTTTTCATGACTGAAAAAATAAACATTTACATAGACATAATAAGTCATACATTTAATAAATATTTGAAGGGATATCAGAATGAAACAATTGAAGGAAAAGACAGTTCATAATTTCTGAAATATACTGTATTGATTCTTTGACAAGGTGATTCCTGCACTTACATAATCTAATACATAATCTCGGAATGCATACCTTGCAACCATTTAATAAAATACCACAGATTGTTAGTTGCCTTATGATACACATTTTCCTCAAGAGGTAACTCTAAAAAGCACCTATGTTTGAACTAAAATTAGAACTATAATTTTCTTTTTTTATTTTTTTTTTTAAATTTTTTGTGTGTGTGTACCGTCAAATCAGATCTGACTGGTACAGGAGGAGATTGCCCCTCCTTCCCCGGCAGAGCATCTGGTGGATTCGAACCACGCACCTCTGGGATTGTAGTTGTAGCTTCTTGCCACTAGGCCACCAGAGCTCCCCAGAACTATAATTTTCTACGCTTTGATATTAGCTAAAAGACTTTGTCACATCTGCAGTCATAGAGGTAGACCCTTTCATTTTAGACTTCCCAATTTTCTTCGGCTTTACCAAAATTTGTTAATTATTGGGTATCTCTCTCTGAAGGATTCCCCCCTCCCCGCCAGTTTCTATTCAAATACAAATTCTACACATTATGTGTGTACATTTACAATCTTTCCAAATCATATTAGGCTTCATGTTCTACCCATTACCACACAGCATTTTTAAGAGCTGGTCTTCACAGAGTTGGAGAAAGAAAAAGCCTAAAGGAAAATGTTGTTACATTTAAAAGAGACATGAAAACACTTAGTAAATAGTTTATGTCTTATAGAAATTAGAGAAACAGTTATTTACAGGCTACAGATATGTATTTCCAAATTGGATTTTTCCATTTCGAATTAGCCGTTTTACACAAATACATATTTTTTTAGACATTAATGCAAAGCTAAAGTAATTACTCTGATAAGCTTGTTTTAGTAAATAAAGCACATTCAAATACAACTCTGAGTTTTGTTACATTTCTCCCATCCCTCTAAGGAAGGGTCTCTTTCTCTTTCCCTCACTGTAGAGGCCATGTGGAAACAGGTACGTGAAACCAGAACACCCATTAGGTTTGTTTCGTTTTTTAGTTTACGCCAAGGGTGACAAACACAAGTAAAAACACTAGTCAGCAAGACCAAATTTGATTTAGAAAATATTTTCAGAAATCAGGTAAGAAACTCTTTTAATTATCACAGTGTGTGATCTGTAAGTAACACGGCAATGCACTTAAGGGTTTGCACTAGCTCCAGCTGTTGCACGAAAAACAATCAGCGAGGAAATCTTTAAAGCTGATGTCAGCCAACCACCCCACCGCCGATTCCCACTCGTGATGGACAAGAGTAGACCTGTCTCACATACGTCCCAACACTGACAAGCTTGACAAAAGCCCTTTTTCTACCATCCAACAGCTGATGGGTTATCAACCGAGTGTTTGAACCTTTGTACCAACTCTGCTCCTGTATGTAAACCAATAAATAAAGAAGAAATTGGACCAGCCCAGACCAAAGGTGTCAGCGGTCTGCAGGTGCTGAGCCTGTTCTAACTCTGCTCAGACCAGATGCCTGCTAATTACCCTTGCTTTCCTCCTCCCTCTTCCTGTATGCTTTGTTTAACAGCTGGATCTCCTCCTGGTAGCCAGCCCGCTCCGGGTGCTGCCTTTTACTGTTCTGCCTGTGTGCTTCCACCGTGTCCGGGATGGAGATGTTGATGTCACCATCAGGGTTACTGGTGGGTAAGAAGAGAGAGTAAGAGGCTGTTTCCCCCAAGTCACACGAAACGAACCTGTTCTCTTTGCGCGAGTAGCGCAGGGATGGGGATCTGACTTGTGTGGACGACTGGCTGATGTTGCTGATGATGGACACCGTGTCCAAGGCCTCTTCGTTATCACAGATTTCCAG
This sequence comes from Elephantulus edwardii, assembly GCF_000299155.1. Classification (NCBI taxonomy): domain Eukaryota; kingdom Metazoa; phylum Chordata; class Mammalia; order Macroscelidea; family Macroscelididae; genus Elephantulus; species Elephantulus edwardii. The sequence goes on from NW_006400118.1 coordinate 1,611,205, forward strand.
AACTTCCAAGTGGATTTTCACGCTGGTGTCTGCAAACGTGGAGGGGGAGTCCTCGGAGTTGGGCTGGTGGCCAACACTCTTGGATCGATAAACTTCTATTTTCTTAGACGCTGGCGTGATTTTTTGCCCTTCTGTGCTTACTTCATAGGTCGAAAGTGACAGGGTTTTCCCGGTGGGAGCATGGAGAGACACCGTCCCCTGGAAGGCACACAAAGGGATGTCCAGGCCACCGCCAGAACGCTGAGGACAAAGACAAAAGAATCATCAATGAACAGTAAATTCTGAGATTGCCCATTTAGAATAGAACTTTATTTCCCAACAGAACATCCAAGTTTTCTATTTCAATGCACTTTCCTGGAAACTGCTGACAGTTATGGGATTTAAATTCTGCTATCAAAGCCCCATGGTTCAGTTTCTCCCAGTACAAATCCAATGTCAAAGTGAAGGCAGTCAAGAACATTTCTTTGAGAATACAAGACATTTTTCCACAATAGAAGGCAATGTCGGTGTATTGAAGGCAAATCATAGCTGTTTCCAAGGACAGAAGCTGGGCACACAGAACAGAACGAATATTTACAATCGGGAATTGCTTTTATATTTTTGTCAGTTATTCAATTTTTTGTAGGGTAAAAGGATGTGTACTGTATTATCAAAACCCTCTTTCCTGTAGTATGCCAGCGCAAATGATAACTGTGGAACAGTGACTCCGACCAAGTACAAAGGATGTTTCAGCTGGGAAGCTTGAGCATACATAAGAGGAACCAAATGTCATTTGAATGGAGCTGCAGCCTGTTTACTTTCCACAGAGAAATCACAAGCATCAAATTAAACCCCACCACACAGCACTCCCCAGGAGCTCTGCCAAGCCTTGCCTGGAAGTGAGAACCTTTCCTTTCACTCATTGTTTTTGAAGGATTGCTTTCTTTTTCTGAAACTGTACTCATCGCAGACATACTTAAGTAAAAAAAAGAAAACAAGATTGACTCTTATAGAGTCATTTGTTGATCCACTCCCCATCAACCCCTTCTAGAATATGTTTGTCTTCTTGTTGTTTGATGTCCAGTCAGAATCGATCTATAGCTGACCCTCTGGCATGTTTTCAGAGGCAATAAATCACAGAGGTAGGGACTGCCCATTTTTCTCCTGTGAAGGCCTTGGTGGATTTGAACCACATGCTTTGGGGACTGCAGTGCAGCTTCTTACCACGAGGCCACCAGAGCTCATATATGAAACTTAGTAGAAAATAATAGAATACTGAAACAAAGGTACTCAGAGTCCCTGGATTAGCAGGGTTGGCATCACTTCTCACTTAAGTTCCTGCCCACACTTATCAGCTCAGAAATTCATGCTGTGAGGTCCAACAATCTATATTTTAAAAGGATTCCCAAGACACGCTGAAGCACAGTGAAGAGTGAAAATGAGTGCTATTTCTAAAGGAATCTTGGAGCCAAGGAAAAGAAGGGGGAGGGAGTTGCGAGGAGGCAGTATTTTATGAATATTCCCACCAGTAGTGATGTATAGTCAGATTATTACAGAAGCTGAACTCTATGAAGAAAAATGTGGCATCAGGATTGGCGGGAGACTCATGAATAACCTTGGTATGTGGGTGATAGAACTTGTTTGCTTACAGTGAGGAAGACTTGCTGCAGGAAGCCAAACACTGCAGTCTTCAATGGAGATCACATGCCATCAACAAGAAAACAAAAACCGCCGCCACTGGACTGATTGGCAACATGATGACAACCAGAGAAAGGATTGAGACAGTCAATGATTTCATCTTACTTGGATCCACAATCAGTGCACTTGGTACAAGCAGTTCAGGAAATCAGGGGACATATTGCACTGGGAAAAAAATCTGTAGTCAGAGACCTGTAGAAATTATTGAGGAGTAATGATGCCTCTGTAAGACTAAGGTGCACCTGATTCAGGCCATGGTTTCTTCAGTCACTTACTATGCATCTGAAAGCTGGGCAATGAATAAGGCTGACAGAAGAAGAAATGGTACCTTTGAAGTGTGGAGTCAGAGAAGAGTGCTGAAGATCCCATGAACAGCCAAAAGAACAAACAGGTATGTCTTGGAGAAGGTGCAGCCAGAGTGCTCTTTGGAGGCACAGATGATGAACTTTCTCACATACCCTGGACATGTTGCTGTTTCTTGTTGTTGTCGTTTGATGCCGTCGAGTCGTAGATGACTCATAGCGACCCTATGAATGAACGGCCTGAGCACTGTTCGTACATAGAGTTTCCGGAGGCAAGCCATTTCAGAAGTGGATGCCGCTCCTGCTTCCAGGCTCGATTTAGTCGGGAAGCTCCAGCCAACACTGCCCTCCATGGGTACCCATTACTACGACTGGCACATCACTGTCACAGTCTTCAACATCACAGCAACCATGAGTTACCTCTGTACAGCAACACACAGACCAGTGCTATACCACCTAGAAGAATGTTTGACAGGAAAACAATTTGAACCTGGCCGAGGGCCACAGATGAAAATCACCCACCTTCGGCTTGGTAGCATAGCTTCCTTTCCACTAGGCCAACGTACCTCTCTCTTGGTCGCTGTCACTGTTGCTAGGAGAGGTTATTCCTTGGAGAGGGACATTATACTTGGGAAGGTAGAAAGGCAATGAAAGAGAGGAAGACCTTCAACTAGGTGGGTTGACACAGTGGCTGCAGCAATGAGCTTGAGTGTGCCAGAGATTGTGAGGATAGCACAGGAGAGGACAGGGTTCAGATCCCTCATTTCCAAGGTTGCTAAGAGTCACACTTGACTCAATGATGCCTAACAACCACCAGCATCACCCACATGGAATTTACTAACTGGATTGGGTTAAATATATTTATCTGTTCATCAGGGAAAATGGTATGGGGACACGTGCTCTGCCAATTTAGGTGGATCAACTGTCCCAGTTTGCATGGGGCAGTCCAAGCTTTACATGCAAGTTCTATGTCCCTGGAAACTTCTCAGTCCCTCGAAAAGTGGGATGATTGGTCACTCTGTTTGTCATAGACATTTTGTGTATGGATTTTTTTGAGTCCTTAGCGGGAGTTAAGACTTAAGTCCAACTAATGAAGAGCAGTCTGTACCCTCTTATAGTTAGAGAATTTTTTAAGGGACAAAGTTTTTATGACATAAGTGTCATAATGCAGCAAAAGAGATAGGAGCGAAGCCCTTTAGAATCCACAGAAGTACTACCTCAGTGCAGAGAATTCATATATGGGGGATTTGAAAGTCTTCTTAAAGATTGTTGTTGTTATGGGGCGTCGAGCCAAGTACGGCCCATAGTGACCCTAGAAAGAACAGATCTAAAGCCTGTCCTAGCCTATGCCATCCTTACACCTCCTGTGACATTAGAGGCCACTGTGCCAGTCACCATGTCAATCCACCTGGTTGAGGATCTTCTGCTCTTTCGCTGACCCTCTGCCTTTCTGAGCATCATGTCCTTCTCCAAGGAATAGCCCTCGTAGCAACATGCCTGAAGTATGTCAGGCAAAACTTCATCATCTTGGCATCCAAGGAGCAAATCTGGCTGCACTTTCTCCAGGACATATTTGTTTATTCTTTTGACCATCTATGAGATGTTCAGTATCTTCTCCAACACCACAGCTCAAGTGTATCAATTCTTCTTTTGTCATCTTTATTTGTTGTTCAGCAAGTGGTCAAAAAGACTACGGCTTGAATTAGATGCACCTTAGTTTTCAAACTGACATCATTATTCCTCAATAATTTGAAGAGGTCTCTGACTGCAGAGTTTCCCAGTGCGATATGTCTCCTGACTTCCTGACTGCTGGTACCAAACATGCTAACTGTGGATGCAAGTAAGATGAAGTTGTTGACAGTTTGAATCTGTTCTCCATCTACCACGATGTGGTAAGGATCTTTGCTTTCTTGACATTGAGATGCAATTCATATTAAAGGCTGCATTCTTTGATCTTCTGCAACAAGTGCTTCAAGTCCTTCTCACTTTCAGCAAGCAAGGTTGTGTCATCTGCATAACACAAGTTATTGATGAGTCCTCCTCTGATCTTGATGCCACATTCTTCTTCATAGAGTCCAGCTTCTTGAATAATTTTTTCAGTATAAATATTGAACAGGTATGGAGAGAGAATACAGTCTTGATGTACTTTCTTCTTAAGTTTAAACCATGTACAGTGTTCCAGTGCTTTGTTTACACATCAGTCTCTTGGTCTAGGTATAGGTTTTGCAAGAGCACAGTTATGTGCTATGGGATTCTCATTCTTCTCAATGTTAGGCACAGCTTGTTATGATCCACACAGCCAAATGCCTTTGTATAGTCAATAAAACATAGGTATCTTTCTGGTACTCTCCTTATAGCCACGATCCATATGACATCAGCAATGATGTCCCTAGTGTGATGGCCTCTTCTAAACCCTGCCTGTATCTCTGGCAGTTCTCTGTCAATGTACTGTTCTAGTAGTTTTTGGATAATCCTCAGCAAGATTTGGCTTGCATGTGATACTGGTGATATTGTTCAATAATTTCCACATTCTGTTGGATCACCTTATTTTCACAATGTGAATAAATATGGATCTCTTCCAGTCAACTGGCCAGGTTAGCTGTCCTCCAGATTTCTTGGCATATCCTGGGGACCATCTGTTTGTTGAAAGAAGTCAAGTAGTATTCTATCAGTTAATTCCTGGGTCCTTTCTGCAAATTCTTTCAGAGCAGCTTTTACTTTTCTCTTTTATTACCATTGGTTCCTCATCATATGCTACTTAATTGAATGGTTCTGTGTCAGCCAATTCTTTCTGGTACAGTGACTCTGTATATTCCTTCCATCTTCTTTTCATGCTTCCTTGATCAAACAATATTTTTCCCCATAGCATCTTTAAGTATTGCAACTCGAAGCTTGAATTTGCTCTTCAGTTCCTTCAGCTTGAGAAATGCTGAGCAAATCATTCCCTTTTGATTTTCTGACTCCAGCTCTTTCCTCATTTTGTTACAATACTTTGCTTTGTCTTCACGAGCCTCCCTTTGAAATCTTTTTTCAACTCTTTAACTTCCTAATTGCTTCCCTTTGTTTTGGCTTCTTGGCATTCTAGTGCAATGCTGAGCGTTTCTTCTGACTTCCATTTTCGTCTTCCACCTCTGTCTTTGTAATGACCTTTGAAGTTTTCCATGGATGGTATTCTCGATATCATCCCACAAGTCCTTCATCCATTAGTCTTCAAGATTTCAAACCTGGTTTAGAGATGGTTTTTCAATTGAGATGGAATAAACTCGAGGCCATATTTCTATTTTTGTGGCTTTGTTTTAATATTCTTTTGTTTCAATTTGAACTTGCGTATAAGTCTTTTCCATAGACCTGACGTAGTTTGCATAGCTTCTTTTTCACTTGACAATCTCCACGGAATCTTTCTATAGATGTAGTCAATCTGATTCCCATGTGGCCCATCAGCGGAGGTCAATGTACGTAGTCATCATTTGTGTTTTTTATAAAAGGTATTTGCAATGAGTAAATCATTGTACAACATTTTATCTTCCTATCTCCAGCTTACTTCTGTCATCAAGTCTTTGTTTTCAGACTACTAATTCTTCTTCCTTCTTCCCAACTTTTGCATTCTGGTTATCAATTATTATTAACAAACCTTGCATGTTTGATCAATTGCAGACCACAAAAGTTGGTAGAGATTGGCTCTATTCTTTAGTGCATATATTTGAATAATAGTGACATTAACACTTGTCTGCGTATGGATAGTATCCTGTCACTCACCACATTGTTAGACTTCAAGATTGACCTATAAATGGTCTTTTAAATGGACTTTTTTGACTATGAATGCAATCCCATTTTCCTTCACTTTTCCATTTCCAGCACAGTATATCATGGATTGTCTGATTCAAAGTGCTTCACGACAATCCATCTCAGCTATTTCCTATTATGCCAATATTTATGCATTCCATTCTGTTTTTAACAGTGTCCACTTTTCCTGCATTTATCCTTTGTATGTTCAATGTTTCAATTATTAGTGTCTGTTTGCAACTCTTCCTCTTAATTTTTGTGTCTCCCAATATGAGTGCTATGTCTCATAGTCTAAGTGTTCTCCATTCTTCATAGTACTTTTGAAGACCTCTTATTACAGAAGTGGATGGCCAATCCTTCTTCCTAGTCGGTCATAATTTGGGAGCTCTGCTTTAGTGCAGCACGTGACAGACAAGTGTTGTATCCAAAAGAATGTATGTTAGATAAGCAAACATACACGCATTTAAGCTATTAAGAGCAGCAACATGCAAAGACACTCCCCAGTATAAAGAAAAACAGGTAAGTTCGGTGTTGGTTTCTCCTCCCTGCCCTGAACCCTTGTATGGGGCTGCAAGGCAAGGACTCTAACTAACCCCTAACAGGAAACTATAAAAGCAGAGATGATGGAAATTTTCCAGGAGCTTATTCGCCCCCCTCTGCCCCTATATAATGTAGATTCCAGAGACTCCTCCATGCTAACCTAATCTTCAAGTGAACAAACAGGCTTTACTGAGTTAACAAATGTCACCTCATTAAAACTGGCATTTGAGAACTGCAGAAGCACAAGCTTTTTTGGTGAAGTCTGAAGTCTTCTTTTTCTGAAATAGCAAACACAGCCTGAGTTATCAATACAATTTTGTGAAACAATCTTACTCAAATGGATGTTCTTTGCTTTGAGGTACAGAAGTAAAAATCAAGAAATAATGTAGAAACTGAATTTATGACTTTATCTGAATCTAAAATTTCTGAGTTAGTTTCAGCAGTATGACTCTATCACTTTATATCAACTTCATAATTTAGTAAATTTACTATTTTTTTTAAATAAAATTTTTTGTTTTATACTGGTTTAGTTACAAAGCTTGTACACATTGTTTTTCATATGGGATTTTTCCCATTTCCTTTACCCACCCCTCCCTCCACCCTCAATTTAGTAATTTTAATTTGAATGGTTTGGGTATGTATAATATAAACATTTGCTTTGGGATTTGTCTAAGAATTACTATGAATTATAAGGAATATATACCAAATTTTATGTATACTTATCTTCAAGAAACAGAACACATTAGAATTGACTGTGAGGTTCATGGAGGGTTGTTTTTTCCCCCCCATAGGAAGGATCCTTTATGTAAATTGGAGAAATCCTACTGTGCTTAATTACAATGAGAGCTTGAGCTATGTGAACAGTAGTATTGTTAGAGAATTTAAGAAAGCAATTATTTCCTCTGAGTGTGAATTTGAGGGAGTATTTACTTTTTCCTTTCTCAAAGAAATGTACTACTTGCCAATGAAATAAAAATGAGTAGGAAATGACCCCAAGGCTTGGAGTGGAGCGTTGAATGTGTTCTGCCTGCAATGACCAGGTCTTGAATTAAAATACTGCAATTAGGAATTCGTACCTTTTTTTTAGGATAGGAAAAAGGAGACTAGGTTAGGATGGAGGATGCTGTTTCAATGGTTAGTCCTTAAGGTGAGTTGTTATAGACCGTCAAGTTGTCACCAAGTCATAGCTGACCCTTTAGGGGCTTTTCAGAGGCAACAAATCACACAAGAGGAGACTGGCTGTCTTTCACCCAGAAAGCAGCTGGTGGATTCAAACACACCTTTGTGCTGACACCACCGCTCCTTATCACTAGTTAATTTTCAGGTTAGTATTTGAGAGGATCGTGGCACGTATAGAAATAAAAAAAAATAAATTATCTGAAACTGTAATATAGTAAAAGTATCCTCTGGGGGAAAAATACATATATCATCTGGTCCTAGGCAGGAGAAAACATACAGCACTGAAAAATCTAGGAGTGAGAATCTCCTCATAGTTTTAAGTGGTGAAACAGTCATAAATATTTAAGGCCAAAAAAACTGCAGATGGGTGCACTGAAGTCAGAGAAACCAAAGATCTCACATAATAAAAAGCAAGAAAAAAAGAGCTTTTAAGTTTGAGTCACAAACCAGGAGACAGTCCACAGATTTGCTGATTATTTAAAAGATGCACGATTAATTTACAAAAATACACTAAATGTGAAAAGCAATAAAAATTTCAAAGAGCAAGAACCATTTACTGTAAGAGACAGGAAATAGCATGAAAAGATTGCTAATATTAACCTAATTTATCTTCTTAGACTTTATGCTAAATCTATATATGTAGTACATTTCTTTTACAAAGTCCTGCAACTGCCCATTTACTTCTGGTGCCTGGTACTATGTGGCCACTTCTGTCAAATCCACATAAACTGTAACCTCCTAAAGGGAGAGATTATGTCCTCCTGGGTCTTTATATTCCCTGCCATCTACAGCAGCGCTTGACACACAGAAGGCTTTCAAAGGTATTTGTTAGATAAATCAACATAGATACAAATGAATCGGCAATATTGACCTTGCAGGCTTTTAAAATTCCACAGTGCAGCATTCTAAAACCTAAGAAATGGCATATTAATTTAGAAATACTGCTTTAAAAATTATTTTTTATATCTTAACAGCTTTATTTAACAGTTACAAGTGCACCAGAAGGTCGCATTAAAACAATCGTTTTATAAAAATAAAATACTGTAGAGTTGAATTGTACATGAAGGTTTATTGAATGATAAAGAATGACAGATTTGAAAAAAAACAACCTCCCCCCCCCAAAAAAAGAATGACAGATTGAGAGAACATAAAACTGTATTCATTTTGTAGTTTCTGCTTTCCATTTAAAAGTCTATGAATTAGCATATGCTGTCAGGAATAATGAACATCCATTATTGCATATTCCTGAGCGTAGGTGCCTGGGAGCTTTTTTATTTGGAAATGAAAAGCAGTCTCTAAACCTGGCAGAAGTTTCGAGAGAAGAGAGGGCATGCTTTGTAAACATATTAGCATACAAAAATCTGCTGTAGTAACTAATTTAGATTTATTGACCTTGAACATATTGAATACTTTTAGCTCTTCAGTGTAAGCATTTAGGTAAATTCCGAGTGAAATTACAATATAAAAATAGAGCTCTAAATTTCTCTCTTCACCAAAGAAATATTCTGTTGATTATTTGAATCACTCAATTTAAGGAAAATGTATTAGAACACAGAGATCATAGAGCCTGGTAGAAACCATCAGACTCAAACTTCACTTTTTATGGACTGACAGCGAGAGAAGTAAAACTACTTTTCCAAGGTCACACAAGAAATGAAAGTAGCACTGACGCCAGTCCTCAGATTTCTTAGTTCTTGAAGAAATTCTCTCTGAAAATATCATGCTGCCACTTTCGCTTTCACCAGGAATGCATCATGAATTTTCCACGGTGGCAGCTAGAATTCTGTTGTTAAATCATGACTAATATTCAAGACAAAACTGCCTTTGTCTAAACTGAAATCACACAGGTCTTGAGATGGCTGCGGGTCACCACTAGGCATCTAAGTGCACATACTGAAACAGTCTGGAGTGTTCTTTCGTGTTGGGTTCTTACATGCTTGGACTGCTGAACCAGAGATGAGCACTTTGAATCAATCAGCTTATCCAGGCCAGAAAGATGAAGCCATCTCTTCCCATAGATATTTACAGCTTTAGAAACCTGATGGAAGGTGGCCAAGATTGATTTAATGATAGTAGGCTTGGGTATTTTGTTTTTATGAATACCAACTACCATGGTTTAGGAGACGAGGGCTATAGGCACTTAAGAGGGGGAAAAAATCCAACCCAACAGTATCAAGTAGGAATTTTATTATGGGGGGAGTATTTTTTTTATCTTGAAAAATCAAATACATTTCAAGATTTGACTTAAATTTGTAAAAGATGTGGGTTTTCTATGTTCATATGGTCAACTCCCCAATTTCTTGGTCTCACCATATCATTTTAATTTACATATTTAGGAAAGCAAAGTAAGAGAGACAACTAATTTACTCAGGGGAAAAGAAGGTTAAGGAAGTCAAGGGTCCTTCTGAAGGGTCTACTGTGTGCATGGAAAGAGCCCTGGCAGCGCAGTGGTTAAAGTAACTGGCCCACTAACTAAAAGGCTGGTGCCTTGAGGACACTAACTAGGTATTTCACGGGTGAAAGACGTCAGCTTCTGTCAGTTTACGGCCTGGAAACCCTCGAAGGCAAGTCTACTCTTTCTTATAGACTTGCTATGAGTTACAATCAGTTACATGACGATGAGTTTGATTTGCTTTGGGTACACGGCATGGAAAGTACTAGGTATTTAAAACACAGATCTGAAAGCCAAAAAATAACATTTTTACTTTTTTCCCCTAATCATCTATACTTTTTAATTTTTTTCCCTACTACTTTATTTACAAAATTCAAATACAAACTTGAACAAATTCTTTCCAGTTCCCTCACCCCCCACCCATCAAACTGTACAACCCAATGATTAATTCTCTCTTCCCCCTGCACATGCACATCGCTCTGCTTCCAGCCTCTCCCACCCCTCCTGGATCCTTATACTCATTCTACAATAGCGGTTTTATAGAGACTGCCATATACAACCAGAAATGCACAATCTAAAGAGGATAAAATTGATTCATGGGAGCTTCTGAAGATTAAATCTCTATGCACATTCAAAACGTTTTCCAACAGGGTGAAATGGAAACCTACAGATTGGGAACAAACATTTGGTAATTCCAACATTTTTACTGTTTTAATTTTTATGAATAAAAAATTATTTTTATTATTTTTTTATGTGTGCACCATCAAATCAGATCTGACTGGTACAGGAGGAAATTGTCCCCCCTTCATCAGCAGGGCATCTATCTGATGGATTCAAACCACGCACCTCTGGGATTGCAGTGAAGCTTCTTGACACTAGGCCATCAGAGCTCGCTAACATTTTTACTTTTAATGATGAAAATTTCACTGCTGAGCAGCAGATACAGGTTTGGTATTTGCAAATGTTTACTGATCCTATCAAACACCAGCCACAGGACTTTTGCTAAGCATTTTATGATTCACTTTATGATTTAAAGAGGAGCTGTGGTGATGCAGTGCATAAAGTATAAAGCTGCTAATTGTAAGACTGGCTGTTCAAATTCACCAGTTCCTCTCAGGAAACAAAGATTTACATTTCCTTGTGCATGGCATTGAAATGGACAAGGGAGAGAACTGTCTAAAAGTAATACATGATTTTGTATAACTGGTGTGACAAACGTGCAGAATAAGAGCTGCATAGTAAATTGGTCTCTCTGTGTGTGGAGATTGTATAACAATGAAAGAACTTTCTTTTCTAAAGAAAAAACAAACTGGGGGGAGTGGATGGAGGCAGGGAGGGAAATGTGCAATAATGAATGAATGGAAATCCATATTATAAATGTACAATAAAATCTCGATTAAAACAAACAAACAAATCCAAAAATCAGCCTTGGGAACCTGAAGGAGGGCTGATTTGTGTTGGAATCAGCTGCATAACAGCAGGTTTTGGTTTTGTTTTGTTTTATTTTTATTTAACTTTCACATCAATCTTATGAAATAGAGACACACATCATTCACGTATTTTTTTGTGGGGGGACTACAATTCACGTTAGAAGCAGAATACAGCTGGCACATCTTCCAATCGTTTTTGGATAATCTGTAGGAGCTTGCTTGCGTGCGATATTAGTGATACTGTTTGGAAATTTCCATGCTCTGTTGGATCAACTTTTGTTTTTGGAATGGGAAGAAACATAGATAACTTCCACTCAGTTGGCCAGGTGGTTTTCCTCCAGATTTCTTGGTTTAACCTAATGAGCATGACTAGGGCAGCATCTGTTTGTTGAACTATGTCAATTGGTATTCCATCAATTCCAGGGGACTTGTTTTTTGCCAGTTCCTTCAGAGCAGCTTGACCTTCTCCTTCATCACCATTGTCTCTTGATCATATGCTTTTTTTATTTAATTCTTCTGTGCCAGCCATTTCTTTTTGGTCTAGTGACTCTGTGTATTCCTTCCATCTTCTTTCTATGCTTCCTAGATCATTCAACATTCTTCTCACAGCATCCTGTAGTATTGCAACTCGAGGCTTGAATTTGTTCTTTAATTCCTTTAGCTTAAGAAATGCCAAGCAAATTTGTCCCCTTTGATTTTCTGACTCCAGTTTTTTGCACATTTCATTATAATACTTCATTTGTCTTCCTGCACTGGCCTATGAAATCTTCTGTACAGCTCCCTTTGCTTTGGCTTCTCAGCACTGTAGTACAATATTCAGTCTCATCCATCTCATTTCTTCTTCCTCTATCTTTGTAATGACCTTTTACATTTATCATGGATGATATTCTTGATATCCTCCAACAGCTCATCTGGTCTCTGTTCATTAGTGTTCAAGGTCTTAAATCTGTTCTGGAGATGGTTTTTTGTTTTTTTGTTAAAAAATGTTTTTAAACTCAAGGTCATACTTTAGTTCCTCTGGATTTGATTTCATTTTCTTTAGCTTAAGTTTGAGCTTGCATATGAGTAGCTGATGGTCTGTTATTAACTAATAATTAGTAGTACAACTAAATAATAAATCAGTAAAAATTTAGAACTCAAAATTACCAATAACTAGAATAGGCATATTCAAATATGTATTAACCATGTAACATATGAGACCATATCCTCGGCCATAAAATAAACTTCAATGCATCTGAAAATCTTGAAATCATATGCAGTGCGTTCTCAGCCTAGAGTGAAACTGAACTAGAAATCAGTAACAGCAAGATAGGCTATCTTGAAATTCTACAAAACTAAGGAATGCATAAGTCAAGCAAGAATTATCAAAGAATAGAAAAGTATACATTGAACTGAATGAAAATGAAGATGTAACATATCAAAATATGTAGAACGAAGAAGAAAAATTATAGGACTAAATAAAAAGAGAGGGAAAGATTCAAATCTATAAGTTTCCAGCGCAACTATCTAGAAAAAAAGAACAAAATAAATTTAAATTAAATAGAAAAAAGAAAATATTAAAAAGGTAAGAAAAGGAAAAATGTTATTTAAAATTAAAACTATAGCAAAAAGTGATTGACAAGAATAAAATCAATGAACTTCTCTATACAAGTCTTAACAAGGAAAAAGGAAGATATAAATTACTAATTTGAGCAATGAAACAAAGGCTATTACTAATGACTTCAAAGGCATACTAAAATAAGCAAATGTAAATATTTTTAACATTCTTAGGGGAACTACGGTGGTATAGTCCTTAAGGAACTGTGCTCTTAACCCAGAGAGTGGTTCAAATTCACCTTTGGCTTCATAGGGGAAAGAAAGCCCATCCCTTGTGTGCTATTTACAATCTCTGAAAACTTGCTGGAATATCAGCTAGGAGTTAGTTCTGGTACATCTACAATTAATTTGTGCTTTAAATTTTTTTTTTTTTAGTTTTGTGTTTCTTTTATTAAGTCTTATATTTCCTATTGAAGAATTTGAAATCGCACTTTAAAAAGCTTCTATAGGAGAACTCTCCAGGGCTAGATGGTTTAACTAAAGAAATCAACTATTCAATTAAAGAAAACTGGATACCAAGTCTACATAATTTCTCCCTCCAAAACAGGAAAGGAATTCATTTCATCAAGCAATTATTAGCCAGAAGCTAAAACCAGAGAAAGCAAGTATTAAAAAAAAACAACCCAAGAAACCCGAAAGAAACAAACAAAACTAAAGATCATTATGCTTTATGAATGTAGACACAGGCCTCCATTAAAAAATTAGCATATAATTTATCAACATATTAAGACATAAAACACCCTAGCTAGTATGGTTTATTTCAGAAATGTAAGGACATTTAAATATTAAAAGGGGGGGTGAGGTGGGTCAGTCACATGATTCAGCATAATAATGGCATAAGAAGAAAAACTTCATGATCGTAATGGATGCAGAAAAAGCACTTGGCAAAATTCAACATCTGTTCACAATAAAAGCTCTCAGAAAAATTGACCTGTAAATGGACTTTATCTTGATAAAGGGCATCTACAGAAATTCTACACATAGCATACTTATCTGAAAAGACTTGAATATAACCCCCTAAGATTAAGAGCAAGGAAAGGCTGCTTACTATTAAGCACTCTAATTCAACACAGGATTGGATGGTCTAGCCAGTGCAATAAGGCAAGGCAAGGCAAGCTAATAAAAACTATTGAGATCAGAAAGGAAGGATAAAGCTGTTCTTTATATGCAGATGACATGACTGTCTACATAGAAAAGTCTAAAGAGCCCAAAACAAAATTTTGTTAAAAACCAGAACACTCTCTAGAACTAACAAGTGAATTCAAGATACCAGGAAACAAAAAAAGCATATAAATATTATTTATATACATTATCAATGAACATGGGGATAATAAAATTAAAAATACACTGCCATTTATAATCACTAGATAAAACAAGTGGAAATCTAACAATACATATACAGAATTTATATGCTGAAAACTAAACAAGGCTGGTGAAAGAAAAGAAATAAAAGGTGATCTAAGTAAATAGAAAGGCATACTGTGATCACGGATTGGAAGATTCAACATCAGAAAGTTGTCAATTTTCCCCAAATTTATATTCTGGTTTAATGTAATTTGTGTGTCTTTTTCCTTTGAAAAAGCTCCTTCACCTGAGACATAGCTTCAGCTGTTCACCAGTCTCTACAACACCAGCCTGCATCATCCACAGTCACCCTCCAGCAGTGCTGTAACAGATAATTTACAGGATCTTGACCCATTCATTACTCACCAGTTTCTCCAAAACCAGCCTGTGACCTATAGTCATGTGAGTAATTTTCCTAATTGGTCTGAGTTTCTGGGAGACCTTCTGGTGAATTATTGAACCCAAGGGAAACAGAGAAGCTAGGAAACGGAGAAAAGAAGGAGCTATTTGTGTCAGAAATCATGGACCTGTTTGAAAGGTTGGGACTACATTGACCTGAAACGTCTTATAAATAGTCTGCTATTAATCTTAGCAAGACAAATTATGCCTGCAGCCCTCGGGCATGGTGTGAAGACTGAGTCGCTATTATAGACACAAACTAAATTGGTGGTTTGTTGTGTCTGGGAAGAACATTGTATTAATGGGTACAGCACTTGTCTGTCAGTTTGCTGTACTGAGATAACTTGTGGGTTGCTGTGATTCTGAAAGCTATGCCACCGATGTGTCAAATGCTATAACAGTTACCGATGGTGGGCAGGTGTTAGTAGAGTTTCAGATTAAGACAGACTAGGAAGCAGGATTGACCATCCACTTCTTAAATAAAAGGGCTCTAAAACCCTTATCAACATGGTGACTGCCACAATGGGCTCTGGTGTGTCAGGAGGTGTGAGGATGTCCTGGGATAGCACAGAGTTCAGATCCACTGTTCATGTGGTTGCTATAAGTGATGCTTGACTTGATGGCACCTAACAATAACAACAACAATATAATTTGTATTGAAACCAAGGATTTTTTTTTCATATACAGACAATATTATTCTGAAATTTATATTGAAAGACAAAGGAATTGGATAACTAAAGTAATATTTTTGGGGGGGAGGGCAGAATATAGTGTGAGAATTAATGTACCTGATGTCAATGTAAGTTGTGTGATATATAATGATTAAGGGCATAGTAGATCAAGAAGACATAACATTGGTCAACATCTATGCACCAAATGATAGACCTGCCAAATACATAATACAACCGTTAAAAGAACTGAAGAAAGAAATAGACAGCCCTACAATAGTGGTAAAAGACTTTAGTACACCACTCTTACCAAATGATAGGTCAATTTAAAATGAACTTAAAGATGCAGAAAACCTAAACTACACATTCAGCCAAATTGACCTGTGGATGTATTCTGAGTACTGCACTCAACTGAAACTCAATTCACTTTCTTCTTAAAGGGTCATGGCACATTTTCCAGAATTGATCACACAAGCAAGCCTCAAAAAAAATATAAAAACACTGAAATTATATAAAGTTTCTTCTCAGACCACAATGCCATAAAACTACTAATTAACCACATGAGAATGAAGCTTATAAAACCACCAATGTGATAAATAAATAAAACACTGCTCAGAGCATGATTGGAAGACTGAAATTAAAAAAGTTCATTGAAACAAATGATAATGAAAATATAGCACAGCAAAACCTCTGGGATGCAGCTAAGCCAGTCCTCAGGGTGCAGTTAATAGCAATTGTTATGTTATACGCCATTGATTTATTTGTGATTCATAGCAACCCTATGTATAATAGTCCTGAAACTTACTTTATCCTGTGCCAACTTTACAGTCTCTGACACACCTACTCTCATTTCCTCAGTCACTGAATCAATCTATATCATCAAAGATCTTTCTCTCTTTCTCTGTCCCTCCACCCTTCCAAGCATGATGTCCCTCTTCAAGGACTGGTCCCTCCTTGCAACATGCCCAAAGTATGTCAGTCCAAATCTCAGAATCCTTTCCTCCAAGGAGCAGCCTGGTTTGACCCTCTCTAGGATGAGCCCGTTTGTTCTCCTAGCAGTCCATGGTATTTTCAACACTCTTCTCAAGCTCTGCAGCTCAAAGGCATCAATTCTCTTTTTATCATCCCTAGTCATTGTCCAGTTTTCTGATGCATAGCAAGCAACTGCAAAGACTATTGCCTGGATCAGGCGTACCTTAGTCTCCACACTGATATCGTTGCTCTTCAGTACTATGGAGAGATCCCTAACAACTAGCTTTCCACACATACAAGAAAATGAAGAAAGAAGCAGAGTTAATAATCTAACTCAACACCTCCATCAAATAGAAAAAAGAACAATCTAACCCCATAGTCCCTAGAAGAAAGGAAATTATAGGAACAAGAGCTGAAATCAAGGAGATAGAAAACAGAAAAACAAATGAAACCATCAGTAAGACCAGGAGCTGGGTTTTTTGAAAAGGTCAATAAAATTGACACACTTAACAAAAGAAAAAAGGAGTAGTCACTAATAACTAGATTAACTAATGATAGAGGTAACCTCACAACAGAGTCAGAGGAAATTAAATCTATAATATCAGAATATTATGAAAAGCTATATTCAGATAAATTTGAAAATTTAGAGGAAATGGACAAATTCCTTGAAATTCATGCCCTACTCAAATTGACAAAGACAGATGTAAAGTACTTGAACAGATCCATCACAAAAGAAGAAATTGAGCCGGTCAGATAAAACTCCCCCACAAAAACAGCCCTGGACCAGATGGCTTCATAGCTGAGTTCTACTAATCATTCAGAGAAGACGTATCACTCATTCTATTTAAATTATTTTAAAAAAATAGAAAAAGAAGGAACATTCCCAGAGACATTCAATGATGCAGACATAACCCTAATACAAAAACCTGGCAGAGAGACTACCAAAAAAGGAAACTATAGACCAATTTCTCTCATGAACATAGACACACAAATCCTTAACTAAATCCTAGCCAATAACAATCCAAAAGCACATTAAAAATAGTAATTCATCATGGCCAAGTGGGATTCATAAGAGATATGCAAGTATGGGTCAACATAAAAAAAACCATCAGCACAATCCACCATGTTAACAAAGTAAATAACAAGAACCATATGATCTTAGCAATTGATACAGAAAAGCCATTTGATAAAATCCAACACCATTTCCTGATTAAGACACTCAGTAAAACTGGAATACAAGGAAATTTCCTCAACATAGTGAAAAGTATATATGCAACACCAAGAGCAAATATCATTCTCAAACGAGAAAGATTAAAAACATTTTCCTTGTGAACAGGGACCAGACAAGAATGCCCATTATCACCCCTTCTATTCAATATTATATTGGAAATATGTGCTAGGGCAATATGACAAGAAGAGAAGAAAATAAAAGACATTCAGATTGGCAAAGAGACAAACTGTCTTTATATCCAGATGACATGACAATGTACACAGAAAACCCCAAGGACTCAACAAAAAACCACCAAACTGTTAGAGCTAGGGGACCAGTTTAGCAGGGTTGAAGGATATAAGATCAATATAAAAAAAATCAGTGGAATTCCTCTACAGCAACAAAGAAAACACAAAGAAGAAAACAATACCATTTACTATGTTGTTCTTGTTAGGTGCTGTTGAGTCAAGTATGACTCATACCAAGCCTATGAACAAAAGATCTGAACCCTGTTCTATCCTGAGCCACCCTCTCACTTCCTGACACATAAGAGCCCATTGCAGCAGTGACCAGGTCAATCCACCTGGTTGACGTTCTTCCAACCCTCCACCCTTCCCAGCACCATGTCCTCCAAGGTATAGCATCTCCCAGCAACATGTCCAAAGATGCGAGGTGAAGCCTCATCATTCTTTCCTCCAAAGAGCACTCCGGCTGCACATCTCTAAGACACAGCTGTTTGTTCTGTTGACCACCCATGGGATGTTCAGTGCTCTTCTCAAACACCACAGCTTAAAGGTGTCAACTATTTTCCTATCATCCTTATTCATTATGCAGCTCTCAGATATACAGCAAGTAATTGGAAAGACTATGGCCTGAATCAGACGTACCTTAGTCTTCAAACTGACATCACTACTCCTCAATAATTTGGAAAGATCCCTAACTGCAGATTTTCCCAGTGCAATGTGTCTCCTTATTTACTGACTGGTACCAAGGGTTTTAATTGTGGATCCAAGCAAGATGAAGCTGTGGACAGTTTCAATCTCTTCTCTATCCATTATGACACTCTACAATGGTGAGAATATTTTTTCCCCCTGACATTGAGATGTGATCCATACTCAAGGCTGTATTCCTTGATCTTATGCAACAAGCAGTTCAAGCGCTTCTCACTTTCAGCATGCCAGGTTGCCAAACAGAACTTGATTCTTGCAAGTGAAACTAACTCGAAACATGAAAGACCTACATGAAAGAAAACTACAGGACATTTCTGCAAAACACAATAAAAGACCGAAAGAAATGGGGAAATGTTTCCTGTTCATGGATAGGATGACTCAATATTGTGAAAATAACAATGCTACCAAAAGCAGTCTACATGTTCAACACAATCCCAATATAGATACCATACTCATTTTTCAAGATCTAAAGGGAAATTGTCAAGTTTATTTAGCAAGGAAAGAGACTCCGAATAAGCAAAGCACTTCTGAAAACAAAAACGAAGTGGGAGGCGTAGCACTCCCTGACCTCAAAACCTACTACACAGCAGAAGTAACACAAACAATATGGTACTGGTACAATGACAGGCACATAGACCAGTGGAAGATAATTAAGAACCCAGAAATGGACCCAGCTATCTATGGTCAAATGATATTCAACAAGGAAATAAAACCTATCAATTGGGAAATGACAACCTCTTCAACAAATGGTGCTGGAAAAACTGGACTGCTAGTTGCAGAAAGCTGAAACAGGATCCACATCTCATATCATACACAACAATCAACTCAAGGTGAATCAGGGACTTTGTAGTAAAGCCCAAAATCATAAAGTGCTTAAGAGACAAACTGGGATCAAGCTTAGAAATACCAGTCTACAGTAAAAAGAGACTGCCAATTACGGTCAGAAAGACACAATCTGGAGAGGATAAATTGATGAATAGGACCTTCTAAAGATTAAATATCTTCACTCATCTAAACTTTTTTCCAACAGGATGAAAAGAAAGCCTACCAACTGGGAACAAACAATACTATTTAGGACAAGGGTCTCATAACAAATGTTTACAGAATACTCCTGGGCCTTCAGAAGAAAAAGACTGATAAACTATTTATAAAATGGGCAAAAGACATGGAAAAACTTTTCTTAGAGTAAGACATTCATGCAGTCAACAGGCACATGAAGAAATGCTCAAAAATCACAGAGATTCAAATAAAAACTACAATGAGATATCATCTCACCCCAGATGCAAAGTTAAGTAGAGCAGAAAACAATAAATATTGGAGAGGATGCGGAGAGGTGAGGATTTTCATACAATGTTGGTGGGATTGTAAAATGGTGCAACCACTCAGGAAGACAGTTTAGTGCTTCCTCAAAAAATTAAACACAGAAACTCCATTTGACCCAGCTATTCCACTACTAGGAATATAACCCAAGGACATGAGAACTGAGACATAAATGAAGATTTGTACACCAGTGTTCATAGCAGCATTATTCACCATTGCAAGAACATGGAAACAGCCCAGTTGTCCAAACACAAGTGAATGGATTGAGAAATTATGGTACATTCACACAATGGAATACTATGCAGCACTAACATGCAATAATTTTTTAACTTATTACCTAGTTTTGGAGGGACTGGAAAGCATTATCATCAGTGGACTAACTCAGTCCCAAAAGGACAAATACTATGTAAAATAATTATTGTACAAAGAGTATGAGGATCCAAGGGGGATGGGGAGGGTGAAAGCAGAGGGGTGAGGATGTGCATGGGGGAGGGGAGATTAATGATGAGGTCACACAATTTGATGGGGGAGTGAGGGAGATGGGAAGGAACTGGTGTGAAAAACAATGTATTAGAATTTTTAAAATAAACTAGTGTAATAAAAAACCCACAATGTATATGAATGAAAGATAATGTAAAGGAATTATTATATGAAAACCAATAAAAATATTAAAAAGATTATGTGATACAATGTTAATGAAGGATATTGTGCAACAATGTATATGAACTTTGTAAGCAAATCCATAAGAAACAAAAATAATTTTTTTAAATCTGTGATATTGGTGGAGGAGTAGACAAGTAGGTCAATGGGAGAGAAAAGATAATTCAAAACCAGATCTACCTACATATGTTCACTTGATTTTTTTACAAACAGGCAAAAGCTATTCAATGGAGGAAATACAGACTTTTTTTTAAAAAAAAAACAAACACACCCAAGAAAACCCTAAAACTAATCTAGAACTAAGTCTCCCACTCTCATTGGAGGAAATACAGACTTTTTTTAAAAAAAAAACCAAACACACCCCAAAAAACCCTAAAACTAATCTAGAACTAAGTCTCCCACTCTTTTAAAAAACTAGCTCAAGTGGCACATGACCTACATAAAATGTAAAACTGCATTAACTATTCATAGAAAATAAGCACTATCACTGATGTTTAGTGCTAGGTAATCTGAGACTTTATACTAAATACATGATCCTTAAAGGAAAAAGTTAGTAAATCAGACTTTCTCAAAATTAAAAACTGTTATTGAGTTCTCAATTCTATTCCGTTGATAGAAATGAGAACCCGGAAATCAGCCCATCTACCTATGGTCAACTGATTTTTGACAAAGAGATGAAATCAGTTAAGTGGAGAAACGACAGCCTTTTTAACAAATGGTGTTGGCAGAATTGGAAAACTATCTGCAGAAGACTCAAGCAAGATCTACACCTCACTCCATATACAAAAATCAACTCAAGGTGGATCATGGATCTAGGACTAAAACCAATAAACTTCATTAAAGAAAAGCTAGGAACAACTCTAGGAATCCTAACCCACAACATAAACAGTCTTCCAAGTATCCTGGAAAATCTACAACCAGGAGAAGATAAAATAGATGGAATGGGACCTTCTAAGAATCAAATCGCTATGCACATCCAAAAACTTCTCCAACAGGGTTAAAAAGGGAAGCCACAGACTGGGAAAAGTATTTGGTAATGACATGTCAGATGAGGGGCTTATATCTAGAATTTATAAAATACTTGAGCACCACAACAAGGTAAAGGTAAATAATCCAAATGAAAAATGGGCACAGGATATGAACAGACACTTCACCAAAGAAGACATTCAGACAGCCAACAAGCACATGAAGAAATGTTCAAAATCCCTAGTTCTAAGAGAGATGCAAATTAAAACAACTATGAAATATCATCTTACTCCAGTCACAATAGCAAAATTTAACAGAACAGCAAGCAACAAATGCTAGCGAGGTTGTGGAGAAACTTGGAACCCTTATTCACTGCTGGTGGGAGTGTAAAATGATGCAACCACTGTGGAAGGCGGTATGGCACTTTCTCAAAAAGTTGCAAATAGAGACACCATTTGATACAGCAATTCCACTGCTGGGAATATATCCCAAAGAGACCATAACTGCCACCCAAGCAGATATATGCACACCCATGTTTATCACGGCTTTGTTCACAATAGCAAGGTGCCCATCAACAAACGAATGGATAGAGAAGCTCTGGTATATTCACACAATGGAATACTATGCTGCACTGAAAAACAAGGAACTCGTGTAATATTATTCAAAATGGGTGAGCCTGGAGGACATTATGTTTAGTGAAATATCTCAGTCGCAAAAGGACAAATATTGCATGGTGCCACTGCTGTAAAATGGGACTGATATCAGGGTTGGGGTAAGACTGAGAAAAACTGGATAAATTGTGTATACTGCACTGAAACAGATGAGGGAGAGAATAATTTAAAAGCGATGTATGGTAGGGTATTATGGTTATCACAAGAGTCCACAATAAAGTTTGCATAGTGGAATGTACTTGGGGTGGTGGGAGGGGTGCGGGGGGATTATGTACCAGGGAGGGAGTGTTTCTTTTACTTTTAAAAAAGAGGAGCAAACTGGGGGTGGGGGGAAGACTGAGCAGGGAGAGAAGTGCAGCAATGAATGAATGGAAATCCAAAATCTCTGTAAATGTTCCTTAAAATTATTAAAAAAAAAAAACAAAAAAACTGTTATTGATGCACATACACACCTTTGGTGGGGACTGACCTGCCTCACTTATTAACAGCTCTCGGATGATACTAACATTCTGACTCACCTACCACACCCCCAGTAGCAAGTGACACACCATCTCTAAGGTACCTCACAATTTTAAAACTACATGATTTCATGGATAAAATAAATTTTATTCTTTTATAGTATTTGCTGTTGCAGGGGAAGGGGGGATTAATCATGGAATTGTACAATTTGATGGGTAGGGGGTGAGGGAAATTAGAAGAATCTGTTCTAGAAAACAATGTATTAGAATTCTGTAAATAAACTAGTACAATAAAAAAAAAACAAAACCCCTCAAACAATCTGCATTATGCAGATGATAAAATGGCCCCCAAAAGAAAACTAAATAGAGAATTTTAATTGAAAGAATAATAGAAATCCTTAAAAGAAAATTTTATAGCTGAGTACAATCAAGTGATATATTTTTTAAAAATGTCTTTAATATATTTTAATGCCTTATCCAAATGGTATATATTGCAAATAATAAAACATTCTTATTAAAAATGCTAGTATTATAACACAAAACTTACTTTTTTTTATTGATACTATGATCAGAAGACTGACCATAATTACATAACTTCAATTACTTTATTTTTTTTAATTATGGAAATTTATGTTTTCATTTTTTTCCCCTCGTGTTTACACAACAACCAAAGCTAAAGAAGGGGAAATAGAAGATTTCTATCAACTTTTCAGTCAGAAATAACTGGTGACTAGAATGCAAAAGTTGAGAACAAAGAAGAAGGATCAGTAGTCTGAAAAGAAGGACATGGTGACAGAAATCTCTTGATGAGGCTGGAGATAAAATGATAGAATTTTGTACAATGATTTATTCATTGCAAATACCTTTTCTAAAAGATGCAAACAGGAAGCTCTGTTGGCCTAGTGGTGAGAAACTGCACTACAATCCCAGTGGAATGTGGTTCAAATCCACCAGATGCTCTGCTGGAGAAGGAGGGGCAATCGCCTCCTGTGCCAGTCAGATCTGATTTGACGGTACATGCACAAAAAAAAAAAAAAAAAAATTATGCAAACAGCAACTATACACATGGACTGCAAATGATGACCTACACAGGAAATCAGTTTGATTACATCTGAGGAAAGAATTGTTGGAGAAGCACAGTATCAGCTGCGATAACTAGCCTAGGTATTGGCTGTGGAACAGACCATCACCATCATATCAAGTTCAAAGTGAATAAAGAAAATGAACATAAATCCAAAGAACAAAAAGTTGAGCTTACTGAGCCTGTCTCACCTGAATTGAAAAACCATCTCAGGAACGGGTTTGAGGCCTTAAGCATGAATTCTTGAAAACAAGGCACGTTGTGGGAGGATATCAAGAATACTGCATTGGAATGGATGAAGGAGGGAACTGTGCGAAGGTGTATATGATTGAGCATTGTTTGCATGACAACAGCCTCGAATATGAGGTGCCCAGCAGTGTGAACTGTGGGGGTGCGGGGGGTAGAAATTGTGCAACAATGAATATTTTTATATTTATATTTATGTATTATTTATATTTATATACAGTTTATTAAATATGAATCATAGCACCAATAAATACTGTACTTCTCCAATACTTTTTACATATTTTGTCCCTAGTGGATTATATTCTATTTTTTTTAATTTATCATCATTATTAATTTTAATGAAAATTTACAGAGATTTATTGTTTCCATTCACTCATTGTTGCACTTTTCTAAGAGAAGGTGAGCGGGGGATAGCAAGGAAAATGCACAACCATGAATGAACACAAAGCCAAGTTTCTGTAAACTTTCATTAATATAACAATCTAAAAAAAAGGAAAAAAGTTAACAAAAATAGATTATTATCCATGAATGCCAAAGGTCATTACAAAAACAGAGGAGGAAGACAAGAGATGATGTCAGAAAATACTCTGAATATTGCAAAAGAATGCCAAGAAGCCAAAGCCAAGGGAAGAAATAAAGAAGTTAAGGAGCTCAATAGAAGATTTCAAAGGGCAGTTCTGGAAGACAAAGCAAACTATTGTAATGTAATGTGAAAAGAAATGGAGTCAGGAAATCAAAAGAGATGAACTCACTTGGCATTTATTAAACTGAATGAACTGAAACAAATTCAAACCTCAAATTCCAAAACTTAAAGATGTTATGGCCAGAATATTGAAGAATCCAGGAAACATAAAAAGAAGATGGTTGGAATACATTGAGTCACTATACCAAAAAGAATTGGCTGACAGAAGAATTCCATGAAAAAATGTATGATCAAGAAACAATGGTGATGAAGGAAGAAGTTCAAGCTTCTCTGAAGGAAATGGCAAAAAAACCCCAAGACTCCAGGAATTTATGGAATATTAATTTACATAGTTCAACAAACAGACACATCCCAAACAGATAGACTCACTAGGTTGTGCCAAGAAATCTGAAGGACAACTACCTGGCCAACTCACTGAGAGAGATTCGTATTTACTCCCATCCAAAGAATACGTTCAACAGAATGTGGAAATTATAGAACAGTATCATACAAAAGCAAACCCTGCTTAAGATTATCCAAAAACAACTGGAAGTGTACTTAGAGAGAGAACTGCCAGAAATATAAGTTGGGTTTAGAAGACGTTCGCAGAGGCACTAGGATCATCACTGCCAATGTCAGGTGGATCTTGGCTAAAAGCCAAGAATGGTCGTTTTTGTTTTATTGACTATGCAAAGACTGTATGGATTACAAAAATTGTGGATAACCTTGACAAGAATGGGAATTCCAGAACACTTGATTGTACTCATGTGAAACCTATACTTGGACAAAGAAGCAGTCATCAGAACAGAGCAAGGAAACACTGCATGGGTCAAAATCAAGAAAAGAGTGTCTCAAGGGGGCATTCTTTCTCCATACCTTTTCAATCTATATGTGGAACAGATCATTCAGAAGGTTAGAGTTTATGAGGAGGAATGTAGCATCAGGATTGGATGAAGACTCATCAACAACCTAAGCTATACAAATGACACAATCTTGCTTGCTGAAACTGAGGAAGACCTGAAATGTTTGCTGCAGAAGGTCAAAGACTGCAGTTTCCAAAATGGATTGAAGCTCAACAGCAAGAAAACAAAGCTTCTCATCAGTGGGCCAATTAGCAGCACCAGGATAGATGGAGAAGAGATTGAGGTTGTTAACAATTTCCATTTGCTTGGTTCCACAATCAATACTCTTGGCACCAGCAATCAGGAAATCAAAAGACAAACTGCAGGGACCTCTCCAGATTGTTGAAGAGCAACAATGTCAGTCTAGAGATTAAAGTGTACTTGATCCATGTCATGGTCTTTGCAATTACTTGGTATGCATCAAAGAGCTGAGCAATGACTAAGGATGACAGAAGAATAACTGATGCCTTTGAGTTGTGGTGCTGGAGAAGAGTCTTGAACATACCATGGACTGCTAAGGAGAATAAACAGGTCTGTCCTGGAAAGGGTAAATCCAGGTTGCTTGTTGGAACCAAGGATTTTAAAGCTGTCTTACATACTTTGGGCATGTTGCCAGGAGGAACCCATCCATGCCAAAGAACAGCATGTTTGGAAAGGTGGGGAGTCAGCACAGGAGAGGAGGACCATGGAGGAGATGGATTGACATAGTAACTAGGGTAATTCAAGTAGGTGTGTCAGAGACAGTTCAGGATAGGGTGGTTCAGAGCGACGGTATATAGGGTTGCTATGAGTCACAGTCGACTCAATGGCACATAACAACAACAACAACAATCCAATGAACACAACAATCACAGGCTCAAAAAAAAAAAGCCATATGAACTTTTAAGTATTGTTCTGCCATTAGGGTTTTTCCATTCCCTATTATAATAGAAACACAATCTCTTGCCTTGTCTGAAGTAATGACATTTTATCTCAGATATGAAGTGTATCAAATTTTTTTCCATGTATTAGTGATTGTTTCTGTATTTCTGACAAAATTAAAGAGAATGAACTGTATGTAACTGGAGAAGGAAACATGCACTTATTATATTTAAAAAGAAATAAGATTCTATCAAGGATAAATAAATTCTGAGAAATGAAATTGGCTTTATATTAATAACAAAAGTGCACCCAACTGGGTGCAGTATCTGTTAGAAATATCCTGCTAAAAATGGTTCTGAGGGGGGAAAAAAATTCTTACACCTTTTTGACCAGAATTAGGTCAGGAATGGCGAAACGCAAGAGCTGATCATGAAAATAATTTGCATTAAGAGTTTGAAACAAAACATTCATTGCCTTTGAAGATTACTCCAAGTCAGATGCACAGAAGGATATGGAGAGGCCCATTTATAGGTTTTCTTCCTGTTTGTCATCCTACTTACTGATGGTCAGTGACCTCAGATTCATACGCAAATTCTTAGTTATGAATATTCAGTTGCTGTTTTGTTTCCTGCCTTCAAATCAGTCCCCCAACTCGTGGTGACCCCATGCATAAATAAACTGCCTACTTCTACAGCTTTATTTAGTCTGGAAGCTCTGCTTAAACCCATTCAGCATCATAGAGTCAGACAAAGCTCTGCTGGCAGACAGACAGTGACTGAACTTGAGGTCAGGAAGCAAACTTGAGTCCCCTACCTTGTTTATTATGGTTTTCAGTGCCATCGAAATTAGCTTCGACTCCAACTGACCCTCTGTGCAGTAGAAGGAAATTCTGACTGACCCTGCACTATCCTCATAACCTCTTCTTTGTTTAGAATCTTTGCCGCAGCCCCTGGGTCCATTCAAAATATTGACATGTGAGAAAAGTGTCACCATGTGATCTCTAAGGAACACTTTGTACCTCTTCCAAGTCAGCTTATTTGGTTCTTTTGTCATTCCAGTTAGTATTTTTGAAAATTTCACAAGTCAAAGAGATATTTCTTTATTGGTCTTCTTTATTCATATTCCTATTTTTCACTTGTATATGAAGCAACTGAGATTATCATGACTTGTTGTCATTGTTAAGTGCCGTCGAGTCATAGACAATTCACAGTGACCCTATAAACAAAAGACCTGAACGCTTGTATAACTTTCATCGTTTCTCCACTTTCATAGGGTTTCTGGAGGCAAGCTATTTTGGAAGTGGATGCCACTCCTGCTTCCAAGCTTGCTTTAATCAGAAAGCTCCATCAAACACCGTCCACCATGGGTAACTGTTATCACATTTGACACATCAGTGTCACAGTGTTGAGCATCACAGCAACCAGGAATTACCTCTGTACAGCAAGTGGACAGACCAGCGCTATACCACTTAGAAGAATGTTTGACCAAAACCAATTAAAACCAGGCCTGAGGGCTGCAGATTAAAATCATCCACCGTTGGCTTGGGAGCAGCACTTTCTATCTTCTAGAGCCTGCTGTATCCTAGTCTTTAAAACTGACAACTTGCCCTTAGTACTTTAAAGAGGTCCTTTTCTAGAGGATTGCCCACTGTAACATGCCCGTGTTTGATTTTCTTGACTGCGACTTCTATGGATGTTGTGAATGTGTTCTTGCTAGGTGTCATCGAGTTGACCACAACTCATAGTGACCCTGTGAGCACAAACCTAACCCTTGCCCTAGCCTGCACCATCTTTGCAACCTCTCTATGCTTGACCCCTGTCACTGTGTTAATCCATCTAGTGGAGGGTCTTCCTCTCTCTATCTGACCCTCCACCATTCCCAGCAAGACACTCTTTTTCAAGGACTTGTCCCTCCTGACAACAGATCCAAAGTATGTGAGATAAAGCAGAGAGGTCCAGAAGGATGTCTATTTGTGTTTTGTTGATTGCGCAAAGGTATCTGACTATGTGCATCACAACAAAGTGTGGCTGACATTAAGAAGAATGTGAATCCCAGAACACTTGTTGGGAGTTCCAGAATCAAGGAGGCCCCATCAACAAATGAATGGAGAGATAAACGATGGTACATTCACACATCTTTATCTCACGTCTGAACCTCTAAGGAGTACCTTGGGTACACTTCCTCCAAGATAGACCTGTTCATTCTTTGAGCAGTCCATGGGACAGTCAGTGCTCTTCTTAAGCAAAGCTAAAAAGAACATGAGAATCCCACCACTGCCCTTCCAGAGAATGCAGAGCCTGGAAGTAGCTTTCCAAGGATCTCTCCATGGATTCCCTCTTCAGGGTCTTGCTTTAGTAGCAGGCTGTGCCACTACAGACATGACTGCCCAGGTCAGACGGATCTTGGCTGAAAGCAGAGTTCACAAGGAATGCCTATTTGTGTTTTGTTGATTATGCAAAAGCATTTGACTGTGTGGATCACAACAAATTGTGGCTAGCATTAAAAAGAACGTGAATACCAGCACACTTAATGGGAACTTCAAAATCAATGGAGCCTCATCAACGAACGAATGGTCAGAAAAAACTATGGTACATTCACACAACGGAATATTACACAGCACTGAAAAACAATGAACTCATAAAACATTATACAACATGAGGAGAGCCTGGAGGATCTTATGCTGAGTGAAATATCTCAGTTACAAAAGGACAAATACTGCATAATACCGCTGTTATCAAATAGGTCTGGTATGAAGGGGTTGAGGAGAGAATGGGACAAGAGTGGACTGGTAATGAACACTGTATTAGATCAGATAGGGGGAGAACTGTCTGAAAGGAATATATGATTCAGCAATGTAGGTATGACAACAATCTGGAACAAGGGGTGCATTGTGGGGAGGGAGGAGAAAATGTGCAACAATGAAAAAAAAAACACACCACAAAATCAATGGCACAACGGAGGGAAAAACTGAGACAGCCATTAATTCTTGTTAGGTTGTCAGGTGGACTACGACACTTAGAGACTCTGCGAACAGCAGATCTTGCCATTTTTTGCACTGTCCTCTTCATCTCACACAGGCTGACGCCTACTGTGGCAGTCGCTTTGTCAATTCATCTCATTGACGGTTCCTCTTTTCACTGACCCTCCCACGATGTATCTCTTCAAGGACATCCTTGCCTCTAAGGAGCAATGTGGTTACACTTTCTTCAAGACAGACTGCTTATTTTCCATAGTACAATCCACAGTATATTCAACACTCTTCACTAACAACACGTTCAATGGCATCGTTCTTATTCCAGTCATCTTCTATTCATTGTCCAACTTTTAGATGCACAGGAAACAACTGAAAATGCCATGTCCTGAATCAGGCTATGATTCACATTTAAATTGAGTAAGGTGCCTAACTCACTTGTTGTTATGTATCATCAAGTTGGAAATGACTCACAGCTGATTCTCCAGCATGTTTTCATAGGTAGCACACCACGAAAGAGTTGACAGCCCATGTTTCTCCTGCAGAGCAGGCGGTGGATTTGAACCTGTAGGTTGGTAGCACAGCTCCTTATGACTAAGCCACCGTTCCCCAACAGCAAACAAATATAAACAGAGTCAGCCTCACCCTGGAAGTTTCCAAGAAGATGGTCAACAAAAACAGCAACAATCTGAGAAACTCCGCTTCCATAAACAGCTGCATAGAAAAGCCTTGACAGTTCTTCAGGGCATAGATTCTATTTTTGCAATAGGTGTTCTGAAGCAGCAGTTCTCACAGCGAATCTACAGACATCTGTGAGTCCCTGAAAGTCTCAGTGAGTCTGTGTAGCTAAAACGACATCTACAATAATAAATAAAATCAAACCCACTGCCGGCAAGTTGTTTCTTTTTATTAACTTAATATTTCTCACTAATTTTAATAAACATTTACAGAGAATTAGGGTTTCCAATCATTCATTGTTGCACTTTTCTCCCTGCCCACCCTTCCCCCCCCCCAATTTGCTCTTCTCTTTGAAAAGTAAAAGGAAAATTCTTTCACTGTTATATAATCCCTCCCCCAAGTCCACTCCACAATGCAACCTTCTGGACTCCTGTCATGACAATAATACCTAATTACATATCTCTTTTAAACAGTTCTCTCCCTCATCTGTCTCACTGCAGTATACATTATTTATCCCCTTTATCTAAGTCTCCCCCCAACCCCAATGTCAGTCCCATTTTACAATAGTGGCCACTATACAGTACTTGTCCTTTTGTGACTGAGATAATTCACTCAGCATAATATCCTCCATGGTCACCCATTTTTAATAACATTGCATGAGTTCCTTGTTTTTCAGTGCTGCATAATATTCCATTGTGTGAATATACCACAGCTTCTCTATCCATTTGTTTGTTGATGGGCACTTGGGTTGTTTCCAACTCATTTGCTACTGTGAACAAAACCACGACAAACATGGGTGTGCATATATCTGCTAGGATGGTGGTTATGGTTTCTTTAAGGTATATTCCCAGTAGTGGAATTGTTGGGTCAAATGGTATTTCTATTTGCAACTTTTTGAGAAAGCGCCACACCACCTTCCACAGTGGTTTCAGCATTTTACATTCCCACCAACAGTGAATAAGGGTTCCAGTTTCTCCACAACCTCGCCAGCATTTGATGTTTCCTGTTCTGTTAAATTTTGCTATTCTTAATCCTCTATTGAGTTTCTGAGCCTGTAAATCTCAAAATAAAGAGACTGTTCATCTTTCTCCCTAGGAGCGACTAGTGGATCTGAACAGTCGACTTCCTGGTTAGCTGTTGATGTTGTATACCATCAAGTTGGAACAGACCCATAGCTGTCTCTCCAGTGGGTTTTCAGAGGCACTGAATCACACGAGAAGAGATTGCTCATTTTTCTCCTACTGAACAGTTGGTGCATTCAAACTGTGTACCATTAGTTTGGCAGCCCAGTTCCTTACCACTAAGACACCAGAGCTCTCTTCTGGTTAGTAGTCAGGCACCTTCTGTACCATGCCATTAAGTTTCTTTTCACAATAATTATATTAATCACTGATGATACTACTTCTAGTGCAACTCAAAGTAATAGCAGCAAAGTCTGTTGCATGGTGGTTGTTGTTATTGTGCCACCAAGTTAAGTGAGACTTAGAATGACCCTATTCACAATAACTCTGAACTCTGCCCTATCCTGAGCCAATCTCAGTCTCCAACAGACCTACCGCAATTACCCCAGTTACTGTGTCAATCCATCTCATTCGATGTCTTCATCTCCTATGCTGATCCTCCACACTTCCAAGTATGATGTCCTTCTCCAAGGACTGGTCAGTCCTGGCAATATGCCTAAAGTATGTGGAATGGAGCTTCAAAATCTTTGCTCCTAAAGAGTGACTTGGGTTCACCCTCTCCAGGAGAAACCTGTCTGTGCCTTTGTCAGTTCATGGTACATTCAATACTTTTCTCCAGCACCACAACTCAAAGGGCTCAATCTTTTTCTATCATTCTCAGTCATTGTCCAGATCTCTGATACAGAGCAAGTAATTGCAAAGACCACGGACTGGAACAGGTACACCTTAGTCTCTAAACTGACACTGCTTGTCGGTACTCTGGAGAAGTCTCTGACAGACAATTTTCCTAATGCAATTCATCTTTTGATTTCTTGACTGCTGGTGCCAAGAATGTTGATTGTGGAACTGAGTGAGCTGAAACTGTTAACTATCTCAATCTCTTCTCCATCTATCATGATGCCTCCAATAAGCCCAGTGGTGACAATCTTTGTTTTCTTGATTTGAACTTCAATCCATATAGCCCTTGACCTTCTGCAGCAAACATTTCAGATCCTCTTCAGTTTCAGCAAGCAAAGTTGTGTCATCTGCATAACATAGGTTGTTGATGAGTCTTCCTCCAATCCTGATGCTACATTTCCCCTCATTAAGTCCAGCTTCCAGAATGATTTGTTCTGTGTATAAATGAAAAGGTATGGAGACAGGATTCATCCCTGATGCATTCCCTTCCTAATTTTGAACCATGCTGTTTTCATTACTCTGTTCTGGTGACTGTTCCTAGTTCAATATGAGTTTTATATGGGCACATTCAAGTGTTCTGAGATTCCCATTCTTCTCAAGGTTAGTTACAATCTGTTGTGATTTACACAACCAAATGCTCTTGCACAGTCAATAAAATACAGACACATTCCTCTGGTTTTCTTTGTTTTCATCCAAGACGCATCTAACACTGGCTATGATGCCCTTAGTGCAAGAACCTCTTCTAAATCCAGCTTGTATTTCTGGCAGTTCCCTTTTGATGTACCGTTCCAGTCATTTTGGATAATGTTAAGCAGGATTTTGCTTGTGTGCGATGCTAGTGATATTGGGCTATAATTTTCACACTCTGCTGGATCACCTTTTTGTGGAATGGGAACAAATATGTATCTCCTCTGGGCAGTTGGCCAAGTAATTGTCCTCCATATTTCTTAGCACAAGCTAGTGAGCAAGTCCAGAGCTGCATCTGTTTGTTGAAATATGTTAAATGGTATGCTGTCAATTCCTGGTGTCTTGTTCTTTGCCAATTTCTTCAGAACAGCTTGAACTTCCTCCTTCACCATCATTTTCTCTTGATCATATGTTGTTTCATAAAATTCTTCTGTGTCAATGTTCAAAATCCCTAGCTCTAAGAGAGATGCAAATCAAAACAACTATGAGACATCATCTCACCCCAGTCACAATAGCACAATTTAACAGAACAGCAAGCAACAAATGCTGGCGAGGTTGTGGAGAGACTGTACCCCTTATTCACTGTTGGTGGGAGTGCAAAATGGTCCAACCACTGTGGAAGGCGGTGTGATGCTTTCTCAAAAAGTTGCAAATAGAGATACCACTTGACCCAGCAATTCCACTACTGGGAATATACCCTAAAGAGACCATAACTGCCACCCATGCAGATATATACACACCCATGTTTATCACGGCTTTGTTCACAATAGCAAGGAGCTGGAAACAACCTAAGTGCCCATCAACAAACAAATGGATAGAGAAGCTGTGGTATATTCACACAATTGAATACTACACTGCA